>NW_024070193.1:23635103-23913342 GCF_014754425.2 Oryx dammah
GTGTGTGTGTGTGTGTGTGTGTGTGTGTTGCCTACCCTAATTTTAAAGGGAAAGGGGAGCCAAAAGAGTAACCCAAAATATCATCACAAATTTCATATATAATAAATACATCATCAAGTATAATTGAAAATCAGTTAGTTTTCTGCATTTTCTTTAAGACTGTGGTTTGTAGTTATATGCTTCATTTATAAGGCATTTATTTTCAATTAAACTATATATGCCTGCTTGACCTGCTACTGGGAAAAGTTTCATTATGTTTGTTAAATGCATCTGTTTCCTCCAGCTTATTGAATTTCCTTCTTGCCTATTACTTTGGGATTTGGCTAAACTGAAAAATACATATCAGTATGGGCAAGCCCAGGTGAAGGACCAGGGAACTCTTAGAGATAAATACAAAGAATGCAACCAACTATGAATCTTTGAACCTGCTGGGCAATTTACAATCTAACTTTTTAAGGCACTCATTTATTCTTCAGTTAAAGTTGTTCTCTCAAGCTTAGCACACACTTTGGAAAAATAAATATTTCATTGTAATAACAAATAAAAAGTAGCTTTGGAGGAAGTATCTTGCTGATGAAGAATAATTTCTGTCTCCCTCCATTTTCTCTGTGTCTTCTCTAAAAATAGAAGTAAGAAAAGAGTTGACCAGAGTTCAGAGTAATAAGCCATGAAGTTCCCAAAGGAGAGTCAACCTGGGTTGACCACCACATAAGTTTTTATTGTTGATATTGTTTGTTTCTTTTCTGGATCCAGATCAGGAAGTTTTATTGGTGACTGACCTCAATGTAGTTTTAATGGCCTCGCTTCACTGTAGCATTAAATGAGAAAGTACTTTGCAGACAGTGAAATGCTATACATGAATTCATTATCATCATCTCAATGACGAGATGAAGTCCATGAGGTAGGGTTACCATGGTTCCCTTTTTTTCTGATGTGAGGCAGCGTAGCTTCATGATAACCATACCTTGAATTCCCCAGCTTTTTGTTGCTTAACCTACAAAACCTCCCACAGCCTCAGCTGTAATATGGGGTAATAAAAGTATCTGCTTATTTAATAGTGCTCTGGTGAGGATTAGCTGAGATAAAAATGAATAAAAAGCAACTAGTTCAGTTTTGCAGCACGACCAACTCATCCAGGTTTTCCTAGAACTTCCCTGAGGTTAGCATCATAAACCCCTTAAAGTCCTCGGAACATGGTCAGCCCCAGGTAAACTGTGATGCCTGGTTATCCAAGAGGCAGGAGCTCAAACATTCTTAGAAAATATTAGTTATTTTTGTCTTAGAGAAGAAAGGCGAAGATTAAAATACTTAGCATGGTGTAAGGAACACAGGTATTTTGTTAAAAAAAAAAGTCATTTATTTATCCTAAGAGAATTAAACCTCAGGATTCTTATCTAAGGGTTTTAAAGCCACATCCAATTCTTTTCCGACGGTGCTTTTGTTCTTTTTTTTTTTTCATTCAGTTCTTCATTCATTTAATCCATCCCTGCCCTCATATAGTTTATAAAGTAGAAGACACAGACGTTTACTAAATAGCTGCTGCTGCTGCTGCTGCTGCTAAGTCGCTTCAGTCGTGTCCGACTCTGTGCGACCCCATAGACAGCAGCCCACCAGGCTCCTCCGTCCCTGGGATTCTCCAGGCAAGAATACTGGGCTGCAACTGCCTTTTCCAATGCATGAGAGTGAAAAGTGAAAGTGAAGTCCCTCAGTCGTATCCAATTCTTTGCGACCCCCGGACTGCAGCCTACCAGGCTCCTCCGTCCACAGGATTTTCGAGGCAAGAGTACTGGAGTGGGTTGCCACTGCCTTCTCCAACTAAATAGCTACCTTACAAATAATTCAAATTGCTGTTGCATTAAATGTACTGTGTGTGTGCTTAGTCATTCAGTCACGTCCAGCTCTGTGACCCTGTGGACTGTAGCCCACCAGGCTCCTCTGTCTATGGGATTTCTCAAGCAAGGATACTGAATTGGGTTACCATTCCTTTCTCCAGGGGATTTTCCCAACCCAGGGATCAAACCCATGTCTCCTGCATTGAAGGTGGATTCTTTACCACCATGCCACCCGGGAAGCTCATTAAGTGGGCCAGTAGCAGGCAACTGTTCATGTGTGGTTTTTCCAGAGGTTTCCCTAAATCCACCGGCTCTCAAATGTTTCCATTTGTATCGGTGTTTTCTTACAGCTTGGACAGCTTGGGGTTGTAGTATAGCCTTTGGCTATGCAGTAGAAAGTTAATTAGCCTGAAATGACCATGTTTGGTCTGGTCAGGGGGTTCTTCTTTTTACTGATACATTTTCATGAATCAGTAGATTCAAAGAGTACAGGGTCCTCTTTACAGTAACATGCGCCAATCCACATGCGCTTCTAACCAAAAGCGAGGCCCTGCTTGATCCATGCAGAGGAACCAGGTCCCCATCTGCCTACCAGAGGTTTTACATTTCACCCCATGCTTTCACCATCCACAAGAAAGGGAAAGGAGGCTTTTCAAATGTGTTCCCACCACAGGATGGAGGGGTCTTTTATTTTCATTTCAGTTGAGTCAGTTAATTCAAAATCAGTCACCTAGTCCAAAATATAACAAGCTTTTGGTATTCTGTTTATCATATCAGAGAGAAAGTGAATATTTCATCTGGGAGCCAGGGCAGTCACTGGGGGACTGAATTTTGTCAGCAGTACCATGTTAATAAACTTGAGAAAGCCCTGTGTTAGGTTAAAATGCAACTTTTCACCCCCGCTGGCCTGGCAAACTGAACGGGGAAGGTAACCTCTAGCAACAGAGGATTAGATTTCACAAAAAGATATGGGAAGGGATACAAAATCCCTCACCATGTCCCCTGAAAAAATAAAAGAACAAAAGAGCCAGTGGCCATTTCTTCAAAGAAGAGTGTTCTCTGGACTGTTTCCACTTAAAATCTACTTTTTTCTTACTTTTGAAATTGGGTGGTTGGTGTTTAACAAAATCTTTACAAAGGTAAGTGTTTTATCTTCTTCTTTTTATT
This sequence comes from Oryx dammah, assembly GCF_014754425.2. Taxonomy (NCBI): domain Eukaryota; kingdom Metazoa; phylum Chordata; class Mammalia; order Artiodactyla; family Bovidae; genus Oryx; species Oryx dammah. The sequence goes on from NW_024070193.1 coordinate 23,638,103, forward strand.
TAGGAAACATTCCAGGGAGGATTATGGGGTGTTTGAATTTGGTAGGAAATTTTGTGATCAGTTCCCGAGAAGAAAATAGGGTTTATTTTTGGTTTGGGACCCAGCTAGACAGGCAGGTAGGAGGCTGCAGAAAGACAGTGTTTCTGTGGTGTGGAGTTACCAGGAGGTTGGCTTGAAAGTATAGCCTCCAGGGCATGTTGGGAACAGCATTTTTATTAGCATTTTCATTTCTTTCTTTCTTTTTTGTGAAGTTGTAGCAAGACTGTGGCTATTTCTTAAAGGAATTTAGTGCAGAAGTTATGCCCCTTGCTATTCTGAGATCTTGCCTAAGATTTGAAAATGTGCCCAATGTAGATATGATCTGAGACTTCAAATGAAGAAAATAAGCTCAAAATAAAATTTTTTTCTTGGTGGTGGTGGGGTGGGGGAGTTTTAAAGAGAAGGTGCATCTGTTTTTCTTTCCTTTTTCTTTGTTTCCAAAGGAAGATTTTTTTTGTTGTTGTTAATCAGACATCTTAGCAGGAAAGAAAAAAGGAGAGATCTTGTCATTGCTAATCTTGCCAAGAGTTATGTATGGGTTGAATTGGGTCCGTTCCCCAATTCACATGCTAAAGTCCTAAGTCTTAGTACCTCAGAATGTGCCTGTAGTTGGACACAGGGCCTTTAAAGAGGTGATTATGATAAAATGGTTGAGAAGATCTCCTGGAGAAGGGCATGGCAACCCACTCCAGTATTCTTGCCTGGAGAATCCCAGAGGAACCTGGAAGGCTATGGTCTATAAGGTTGGACAGAGGAGGACACAACTGAATCTTATTAGCAGCAGCACATGATAAAATGAGGTCAAATGGGTGACCATAATCCAATATGACTGAAGTCCTTGTAAGAAGAGGCAGTTTAACTCAGACATGGACACACAGAGCAAAAGCCATGTGAAGACACAGTGAGAAGGCTGCTGTCAGCAAGCCGGGGAGAGAAGCCTCAGAAGTCAGCCCTGCCAGCACCTTCGTCTTGGACTTCTGGCCCCCAAAACTGCGAGACAAACTTCTGAAGTTTAAGCTACCTGGTCTGTGGTGTTCTGTTATGGAAGCCCTGAGAAACTAGCACACTATGTTAAATGACTATTTCTGCCAAAGGATATTGCCAGGGGGGCATGATAACTCTTTATCTGAGGAGGAAAAATAGTGGCTTGCTTTTCTTATGTCTTTGTTATATATTTTTAGCTATCTCTTAAAAATACATACAGAATTAGGGAATTTAGGTTTCAGTGGGGGTCATTTTTGGCAAGGGGGTGTAGGGATGTAATAATGTGTTTCAGTCACATTTATTAATCTGAGTTTATTTTAATGTGCTTAGTAAAATTCTGAACCATGTATTACCTATAGGATAATTTAAAAATGAAAGAATATTAATGTATTTTTGTTTTCATAAGGCTTTGATTTCTTTGCATGGCCAAACTTGGACTTCTTTTTAACTTAAAATTATGGTGTAAGTTTTTTTTTTTTTTTCCCCTGACCTTTGTAAGTTGCTTAAAATGACCGTGCTCAAGCTCAGAGTAATTAAGATAAATATGAGAGAGCCACATATGGAATAAAATGCTGTTGTTTTAAAAAACTGTAGCAGCATCATGTTAAAAAGCATGTTTAGTGTTAACTGAAAAAAATTTAAACCAATTGTATGTAAATTATTGCAATTATGCATAATTATACATAGAGTATGTATATTGTAATTATACCTACTGTATCATTATAACTAGCTTTTTCCTAAAACCCACCATAGACAAAGCACTATGAGGAATATACTGAACAGTGGTTACCTTTGGAGAATGGCATTATGCCTCTTATGACTTCCAGGTGACTCAGTGGTAAAGAATCCTCCTGCCAATGCGAGAGACATGGGTTCAATCCCTGGGTTGGGAAGATCCCAGGAGAAGGAAATGGCAACCCACTTTAGTATTCTTGCCTGAGAAATCCCATAGACATGGGAGCCTGGTGGGCTAGTCCATGGGGTCACAACGAGGTGGCACGACTTAGCGTCTAAACAACAACAAGAAACAACTATGACACCTCCCCTCCCAATAGTTTATTCTTCTTTTTGCCTACATTTGTTTCATAAGCATGTACTATTTTTATGATTAAAGAAAACTGTCCACCATCAGTGTGAAAATGCATGAGTTCATTATACTTAATAACTAAATGAGCTAACCACCAGATGTAAACACCTGGCATAGCCTGGTCTAGACTGAGCTCAGGCAGGTTTAGTTCTCTTTGTCTACATATGGGCTAGTTTCCCACCATACAACAGGATACAGGTGTCCAAGGAATAGCTCATGGTACTCAGTTCTAACAATCAAGACAAAATCAAGAGTCAACACAGTTTAGACATGTGGGTAGGAGGCAGAAGGAGATGTAGGTCACAAGTAGAATTTAATCTTTTTAGTGAATTTGTTCTATACTATGTTCCTCAACAGTAGACATGTACATTGTTTATTAAGAATGTACCAATTAAGTACTTTTGTGGAATGCAAATATCACAGATGCCTCCGTCCAGAACACAAAAAAGGATATTCCCTTCCAGAAAGATGGGTGGCAAAGTAAAACTTATGTTGCAAGTTAAAAGAGATTTGATGAAAAAAATACAAAACAAAACATTCTTTAGGCATCATATAGACTTTACATAAAAAAACTGTTTGAAGTACTACTGAGACAGATAAGAACTGCTTTGTTGATCATGCTGACTCTGCATGTTGACACAAGGCTTTGAGGGAGAATTTCTAGGTGTTGTGAAATTACTGAGCATGCATGGCTAACTTCAGTAGAAGGACTGACACTGGGACCAGCACTCCGAGAACTGTGCTCTTTCCTCTCGCAGCTTCCTGACCCTTCTCTGTCCCTGGGGAAAGGGAAAAAAAATCCCTAAGCCACTTTTAGAACAGCTAAGGAAGTTGTGTAATAAGGCACAGGAAATGTTTGCTGGTGACTCTAAGAGAGGGATTTTCAATATGGTTTAGCCAACGAGAGAATTTGGAAATTCTATCATTTTTCTGAAGGTACCTAGAAACCTAGAACCCAACAAAATGAAAACTAATTGAACGGTGCAACTGGAAACCTTACTCACCCTCCCACATTTGGATGAGTACCTCCAGGAAGGACTGGAAGGAGTCAAGCATGTTCCTCATGTCTCTCACCTGCTATTATTCTAGCAGGTTCTCAATAAAGTGGAGATAAAAGAAACTGGAAAAAAAAAATCTCTGAAAGACATCTGAGGATCACAGATTGTTTGTATTTCTAGATTCTGGGCTGAGTAGTTCCTTCTCAACTGAACAAAGTTCTTTATTTTCTACTTTAATATGAGTTGACCTGAAACTTTAGGCCTGGGCCAAGTTACAAATATACTCTACCAGGAATTGGCTTTGTTAACAAATTCCAAACTGGAGTCCCATTTTTAACCGAGAAATTAGCTGAACCTTACAAGTGCAGTAGGGCTCAGTGTAACAATATGAGCTTTCAAAGCCTTGCTATTTAAGATTCTTTCTCTCAGACTAAATAAGCAAAACTACTCCCAGACATCTACCCCAAGTATCACAAGAGCAACTTACATATCATATAACTTAGAATGGAGTGGTTTGATTCCTTTAGGCTTCCTGACTTTAGTCAGCTGCATATGCTGATGTTGGGAATGTATTCTGAAGACACTGTATCATTTGGCCAAGGAAACAGACAGCAGGATAGCTTTGAAATTATATTAAATGGCAGAAGGCGGTCTTGGAATGCTTGTTTCTAGACATCATACTTGTATTTCCTAAATAGTATTCTCTTTGGGGTAAAATTTTGCTCTCTCATCCCTGGTGGTTCAGATGGTAAAGAATCCACCTGCTATGTGGGAGACCTGGGTTGGGAAGATGTCCTGGAGGAGGGCATGGCAACCCACTCCAGTATTCTTGTCTGGAGAATCCCCATGGACAGAGGAGCCCGGTGGGCTACAGTCCATGGGGTCATGAAGAATCAGACATGACTGAGCAACTAAACATCCAAACCAGAGATAATAAGGTAGACAAATATTTCTAGGATATTTTCTAAAATAAAGAAGATGAAAGCTTTTTGAAGAATGATAAATGTAATTTTGATTACCTTTGATGGCATGGTGCTTAGGATGTTTTAGTTTATTGACACATTCCATCTTATTGAAGAAGGCATAATATTTACAGTTAGCTTTCAGCAATGTGTTTCCTATGTGGAAGGAAGATTTTTGAGACTAGAATGATACAGCCTTAAGTATACATCAAGAAGACTCAAAATTATGCTGATCTTTACTGTCAGTAGGATTAATAAAACCATGTACCCAAAATTCTAAGAATGATGCCTGTCACATTATAACTGCTCAATAACTTAATGACTATTATGATTATGATTAAACTGGAGACTCAGGGAGTCAGCTTCTTATTTTACATCTCCTCTCGGCTATCTCCCAGCCACTCAAAATTGACATATTCAAAGATGAGCTATTTATTTCTTCACCACTGCAATCTGGCTCTTCCCAGTTGCAATGTGGCTCTTCTCACAATCCTTCCCATCTTAGTAAACAACGCCCCACATTTGTTCAAGCCAGAAATCTTGTCAGTCACGCAACATACTTCCTTCTCCCTCAATAACTGTCCATCACTAAGTCCCATTCATTAACTACTTTAAAAAGGTTTATAATTGATCACTCGTCTCTATCAGTATTGCTAAACTTCTATCCTAGGGTTTTCAGTCTTTGCATTATTGACATTTGAGGCCAGAACATTCTTGGCTATGGAGGGCTGCTCTGTGCACTGTAGAATTGTTAGCAGTACCCCTGTTCTCTACCAGAGGGACACCCCATTGTGACAACCAAAAATGTCTCCAGACATTACCAAAGTTCTCCAGGGAGCAAAATGTTCCCAGTGGAGAACTACTGAAATTACTCTAATTTCCTACTTCAGCTCACACAAAGGCTCCTTACTGGTTCTGTCCCCAGTAAGGATAAGACTCTCCTTCACTCCCTGTAAAGCTTTTCTCCACAGAGACGTCTTCACACCATAAGAATTTCATCAGTTCACACAGCATCCTAAACCCCTGACCTACTTTTTTTTCACACTATGAACAGATACCCCCAACCATGTCCATTTTCATTGGGTCCTGGCCCTCTCCAACATAATCTTGTACAAGTCCCTAACACTCCAGCCAGCCATAGTGAAGTTCTTCCTCAATATTTCAACCACCTGTGCACCTCAGCACCTTCACCTCAGCTATTCCCCATCAGGAGTGCTCTGAAGCTTGACTTGATACTTATCCATGTAGGGGCCCCCTCTTACTTTCTGTCACAGGACCCTAGTTGTTCCCATAATTTGCAAATGCACATTTTTAAATCTTTGGTTGTTTGGCTCATACTAAATGATACATTTCTTGAAGGTAGGAGACGGTCTATTTTACTCCTTACTCAATACCAGCACCATCACAGTGTCTTGCACATAATAGGAAATTAATGCATATTGATGGAATGAATGAATGATTAATAAATGAAATATAAAAGCAGTTTTGATTGGTGAGTGCTTTCCCCATTCTTAGCACTAGGGGGTGCTAAATAAATAAATATATAATTTTAACAGTACTTCAGAAGTTTGGATGCGTCTTTCCAATGCTGCCATTTGAACTGGGTATCCTGACAAACTATTCTTCACAATATTACCAAGTTCAAAAGTTGTGCTAATTAATGAGATATCCCTGCAAAGTGTTTAGCACAACAGCACTAAGCATTTAGAAGTACTCAGTAAGTGCTATTATTTAAAAATTAAGTTCTTATCAGCCTTCCTGTAAAAGGGTTAGGGGAAGTAGTTCAAACTGAAGAACCACTACTAACCTGTATTCTCCTTAAAAGACTCTATTTCTATGTCCCAGGGTTTTCACTATTTGCACTGAAACATATAACTTCCAACTCATAACCAAATGTGATCAAGTTTAAAATACAAAATGACTAAGATTTGAAGAATAAGGTGTTCAATAAAAATATTAAGTTAACTTCATTTTAAGTCAATCACTGGTGTTCTGATTCCGAAATTAAAATGTCATAAGATAAGACCCTTACCTAAAAATTCAATCTTGACTCCATTTAAAATTTACTAGGGTTTTTGAAAGTCCTACTGCTGAGGGAAGATTTTATGACCCATTTCACTAAATTGGAATAGCGATTAAGGTTAAGTGTATCCCTTTGCCAAGACAGCAGCCAAGTTTCAGAAGTGTCAAATGCTAACACGTTGCTTTGATACTTTTCAGCAAATGTATTTTGAGTTGCATAGCATTCACAGGCTTCACTTCATCCAATATGCTGAAATTCTACCATCTAAAGGAATTAAAACCTCTTAGGTAGAGAGAGTATGAGGAAAAATATCTGGTGTCCTGCAGATATCTTTTTGTCATGCACAGAGTAGTAATGGATATTTTTCACACTGCAAAGAAGATGTAATTACAAAGTGAAGTTGTGATTTCACTGTTTTCTTCTCTCCCTTTAGATTTTCAAATTGTTCTGATTTCTTCATTTTTCTATGACACTTGTAATTTTGTGCCATTTAAATCACCACAATGAAATGGAGTGGTTACTCTTAAGTCCCAGGAAAGCATGTTACCTCCTTCTCAAGCCTTCACCCAAAGAGCCATTGTATTTGGAAGAAAAATATCCTAAAGGGAACTTCACTGAGGATTAGAAAGGACCCAAACAATAAAAATATTTCTTGCAGACAGTTCTATTGTGGAATCAAAGAAAGTAACTCAGGGACTAGTTTGGGATTTCATTCTTCCTTCAAGTCACACTAGGTAGCTCAAAAGTGTGCTAGTCTGGCCAAGATAGTATCCAAGCTGGGTCCCTATCTGGGCCTGAAAACAACCTGGCTTAGGGATTCTAGAGGAATCATTCCAAGTTTGTATAATTAGAAATGCAATTTAAAGAGTTTCTGCCTCTAGTGACAGAGTTCTATCAGTCTTTAAGTTTGTATGTATATATAAAATTGGCCTTGTATATATATATATATACATATATATATATGTATGTATAAAGGCCAACAGGGTTGGGTGGGAGAGAGAATCACTAAGATTGTCAACATCACGCTTATCATATCTTAATCTTATTTGTCTTCTGCTTCATCCTCCTCCTTATCAATGCTATCACTGTTTAATGTTCTTATTAGGAGCAAGGCACTGGGCTAAATGCTTTATTATGTCATTTAATCTTCCCAACCATTTCTTGAGGTAGCCTTGGCTATCTCCATCTTACAGTTAACAGAGACCATGGGTCTAAAAGACTGCCCAACACATGAAAGAACACCCAGTTAGTGAATCTGAGAGCTGTGATTCAGAATCCAAGTCTCTGATTCCAAGTTCACTATCTCAGTCCTGCTCCTCATGCTCAGTCACTCAGTCACTCAGTCAACTCCTTGTGACCCCATGGACTTTAGCCCACCAGGTTCCTCTATCCATGGAGTTCTCCAGGCAAGAATACTGGAGTAGGTTGCTACTTCCTTCTCCAGGGGATCTTCCTGGCCCAGGGATCAAACCCACGTCTCCAGCATCTTCTGCATTGAAGGCGTATTCTTTACTACTGAGCCACTGAGAAAGCCCTCACAATCTCAGTTTCTACACGTACATGCTAACCTCAGAGTGACCAGGCTACCAGCTTCTGTTCAACGTTTAAGTCCAGAGGTTATTTTTTTCTAACAAAAACTTTATTATGGAAAGGTTTAAAACTCTTCTGAGGAAAACTTTACAGTGACCCAATTTCTTGTGACCTAGATTCTCCCAGTTAGCTTGCAACTTAGCCTTCAAAAAATAACATTATGAAACATACTTCTGTCCAACTCCCCTAAAGAGTGAACCAAGCTCAGTATATACCCACCTACAAATAAAATGAACACTGCTTCTTAGACATCTAACACCCAGCAACACCATGGAGATAAATCCTGGCTTTCTACATGGAATATAAAAAAGACATTGGGAAGAGATGTACTTAGGAATAACAGTAGCTAACATTATTGAGCATTTCTCCATTCCCTTAAAGAATGTCAGTCAATTATTTAAATATTTTATGCTCACCCATGTTATAATTTTCGAGAATTTACCTACTGTTTTTCTTTTACTTTTATGTGTAACATCTTACAGGCAGGAATGGTATTTTATCCTTCCAGCCACTATCAGTTCAGTTCAGTTCAGTCGCTCAGTTGTGTCCGACTCTTTGCGACCCCATGAATTGCAGCACGCCAGGCCTCCCTGTCCATCACCAACTCCCAGAGTTCATTCAGACTCATGTCCATCGAGTCAGTGATACCATCCAGCCATCTCATCCTCTGTCGTCCCCTTCTCCTCCTGCCCCCAATCCGTCCCAGCATCAAAGTCTTCTCCAATGAGTCAACTCTTCGCATGAGGTGGCCAAAGTACTGGAGTTTCAGCTTTAGCATCATTCCTTCCAAAGAAATCCCAGGGCTGATCTACTTCAGAATGGACTGGTAGGATCTCCTTGCAGTCCAAGGGACTCTCAAGAGTCTTCTCCAACACCACAGTTCAAAAGCATCAATTCTTTGGCGCTCAGCCTTCTTCACAGTCCAACTCTCACATCCATACATGACCACAGGAAAAACCACAGCCTTGACTAGATGGACCTTAGTCGGCAAAGTAATATCTCTGCTTTTGAATATGCTATCTAGGTTGGTCATAACTTTTCTTCCAAGGAGTAAGTGTCTTTTAATTTCATGGCTGCAGTCACCATCTGCAGTGATTTTGGTGCCACTATAGTCCTTAGTAAATAGTAACTACCTACTCAACTACTTACTAGATGATATTAATTTATTACTATAGCAATACATTTACTATCTTTAGCTTATGAACTCCACAGACAATGTCTGTGCCTTAAATGTTATTGTATTCATAGTATCCAGCACAGAGTCAGGAATATAGTAAGGACTCATTATTAATAGGTGATTAACAATGAATTAGGACTAAAGTTTCACTCTATAACCATCCACTGTGCTGGACAGCTAGCATGTACTCAAATATATTCTAGAAATTTCACAATGACCTTTGACTGAGTGAAGATTTGACAACCTACTGCTTCTAAGCCTCTGGTAATGGAACTGCACTGGTCCATCCACCCAGTTCTACTTTGTAACTTGAAATGGGACTGCCCATGAAATGGGGCCAATCGTAGCAAAAACATCTTAGAGTTTGAATAAAGGGAACTAACCCCTACAAGGATCAAAATGGTGACCTTCCCTTCTCCAGTTATTGCTACAGTAATCAGAAAAAGCAGTCTCACAAGAAGAGAAGGATAAGTTTAGGAGCAACTGAATACCATCTGGTCAGAAATTCTATATTAAAATGCTGGATGCATCCCAAGTCAGCTTCCTAGCACCTCATCAAATTAAGTTATATTTCATAAAGTGAGGCCTGAGTTGTCAGGTGGTATGTAGGGAGGGCAAGTTTGTGAGGAAAGGTGTTTTTTTATTGCTAAGAAGCTAGTCTAAAAAAATTCATGGGCTGACTGGAAAACACACACACACACACACTATTTTATATGAGTCTTGAAGGAAGAAATTTCAGTGTAGAATGACTCTGAATAGCAAAGATGATAGTAAAAGGAGATGGAAAAATGAGCCTGTTACATTTAGGAATGTCATTTCATAGTCTGATATGGTGAAAAGACCCAGAACTTGCCATTAGAAAACATGGACATGAGTATAATGTGCTATTCCCTGTGCTGACCTTGAGCAAGTAGTAACCTCTTTGAGGCTTAGTTTCGCCTTCTGTAAATGAGGGATAAATCTCTTAGCCTAGCACACTGGGATCACCAGGGCCATTGACCATGTCTCATGTCCATGAAGAGGTTCAAGTGTAGGTATTTGACATCATCACTAAACCAGGCTTCATTTAATGTTCTTCACATGGCAAGATGGAAAGAATTTAATAGTATTGCTTTAAATGTATGGTTTTATTAATAGATCAAAATACTTATGGTGTGTTACAGATTAATATGTGTTTTTTTGTGAATTCTGTATTTATCTTGCTTTAGTACAAGTACACTACATTTTCCTTCTACTTTAATAGCATTAATCTGGTTAAAGTAAATCTTTAGGAAAGTATCACAGTTTTTTGGACTGGGGCATTCTTTTGCTACAGTAGAAAGGCCGGGCTGAGGTACTCCTTTTGAAGCTGCTCCAGTCCAAAAAATTGTGCTGAAGTTTATATTTAAAGTCGTCAAAGTGTGGAGGTTCCTCAAAAAACTAAAAATAGAATTGCCACGTGGTCCAGCAATCCACTCCTGAGCATATATTTGGACAAAATTATAATTCAAAAAGATATCTGTACTTCTGTGTTCATAGCAGCACTATTCACAGTAGCCAAGATATGGAATCAACCTAAATGTCCATTGACAGAATGGATAAAGAAGAGGTGGTATATACATACAATAGAACATTACTCAGCCATAAAAAAGAATGAAATAATGCCATTTATAGCAACATAGATGGACCTAGAGATTGTCATACTGAGTGAAGTCAGACAGAAAAAGACAAACACCATATATCACTTATTACTTACAAGGGAACTTAAAATACAACACAAATGAACTTATCCATGAAACAGAAGCAGACTCACAGAATAGAGAACAGACGCATGGTTGCCAAGGGTTGGGGGAGTTGGTGAGGGATTGACTGGGAGTTTGGGATCATCAGAGGCAAACTACTATATGCAAAATGGATAAACATCAAAGGCCTATTGTACAGCACAAGAACTATATTCAATATCCTGTGATAAATCATAATGGAAAAGATCATGAGAAAGAATGTATATATATACACACACACATATATATATAACTGAAATATTTACTGTACAGTAGAAATTAATAGAACCTGGTAAATCAACTATACTTCATTAAAATATATTAAAAATGATTAAGATGGCAAATTTTAAATCATGTGTATTTTACCATAAATAAATTTTTTAAATTTTAGAAGAGAGATAATTATTATTTTTCTCATTTAAATCAATTAATTGCCCAATGTAAACCAGTTAATGGAAATAATTTAAAATTGTGGTACCAATTCAGAATTTAGATGAAAAAAAACACACCAAGATTTCTTTCCCTTCCTCTCTCCCTCCTTCTCTTCTATAAATATTTATAGAGCTTCTCCTCATTTACTGACACTTGAAGATTAGGAGTCTGAGAGAAACAAAATTCTGGCGCTCATGGATCTTACCTTCTACCAAGGGGTGGAGACAACAAACAGGAAAACAAATAATGTCAGACAAAGATAAATGCCAAGAAGAAAAAAAATCAGGAAAACAAACATTTATTGAGCTTCTACTTATTTGCTGACATTCTTTGAAGACTTGGAAAATACGATGAAAAAGTTCTGGTGCTCATGGATCTTACACATTATGGTGAGGGCAGGAAAGCAAGTAATGTCAGGTAAAGATAAACGCTATAAAGAAAAACAGTCAGGAAAGATCATAAAGAGAACACAGTAGGCAAGTGCTGCTTAGAGTCCAGTGGAATCCTTGGTACAGCAAGGTTGTTTGACTAGAGACTTGAGAGAGGAGCCTGCAAATACCTGAAGGAAGAGCTATTTTTAGGCAGAGAAAATAGGAAGTGCAAAAGCCCTGAGGCAGGAACAGGCTTGGTTTGTGCCAGGAGACATGTAGGCTGCCCTGGGGCAGAGAATGAATGAGTGAGGGAGAAAATGGTGAGAGGTAAAGTTGGAGGGACAGCTAGGGACCAGAATTAGTTATGTTCTTGTGAGCCATTTCACAATGAAGTAACTGAGGCTTCCCCAGTGGCTCAGTAGTAAAGAATCCACTTGACAAGGAGATATGCACTTGATCCCTGGGTCAAGAAGATCCCCTGGAGAAGGAAACGACAACCCACTCCAGTAGTCTTGCCTGAGAAATCTCATAGACAAAGGAGTTGGACATGACTTAGCAACCAAACAACAACCACCACCACAAACTGAGAGTGGGAAAATGTCATTGAGCCCAGTCTAAAGATACTGAGATTCCACTCTGGAAGATGCATAAGATGGTTAAGAGTCTGTCTGTTTTTTGTCCACTGGGAACTTCTCTTGACTGTGCACAGCCAAGTTAGAAAAGTGACAATCCTTTTTTGGCTCTTCCTGCTGAAAATGGAAGTTCATGACATTATACTATATATGAATGATACTTGATTATCTCTCCCTAAATTTGTGACTATATATGTATGCCTTGAAGGAAATGCAGAAACAGATAGCACACTGAGAAGGAAGAACACTGTTTTGTAATTTGAAGAACATGCATTATATAGTCATTTTGGAATTGTTTTTAAGCTAAATCCAAGTGCAGTTTGATAAAGGTTGTAATAATGTGCACAATAAGGCAAGCTTAAATTCTATATCTGAACATATTTAAAGGCTATGCATATTAGACACATGAAATTATAATACTTTCCAGCCAATGTCATTTAATTTTGCACAGCAGACCCACAGTTAGCAGCCTTCTGGTTTTCAGGTATGTTATTTGTGTTTTTCTGTTAGTTAGTTGTTCTTTTGATTTTTGAAGTCAATGTTTTTCAGATTATTGTATACCATTGATTTCTACCTATGGGCATTGAGGTCTTTTTTTCCCAGAGTTTTAAACATGCTTCATTTTTCTAGCCACACAAATCAAATTTAAATCATAAATGGGCTGAGCTAAAATGCAATTTTAGTGAAGGCAATGGCACCTAACTCCAGTACTCTTGACTGGAAAATCTCGTGGGTAGAGGAGCCTGGCAGGCTGCAGTCCATGGGGTCGCGAAGAGTCGGACACAACTGAGCGACTTCACTTTCACTTTTCACTTTTGTGCATTGGAGAAGGAAATGGCAACCCACTCCAGTGTTCTTGCCTGGAGAATCCCAGGGACAGGGGAGCCTGGTAGGCTGCCATCTATGGGGTTGCACAGAGTTGGACATGACTGAAGCAACTGAGCAGCAGTAGCACCAAAATGCAATTAGTCTAAGGGGAAATTGTTCTGTTTGGACACAACTGAGCTACTTCACTTCACTTGAGTTATTTATTTAGAGATGGTTTTCCATCCATCTCTAAATGAGGATCATTCCATTTGGCCCATTTCTCAAGATTGGTGTTAGATGAACTAAAAGAGTTTTAGAAGTAAAGGGGTCTAGACAAATGCTGGGCGTAGTTATACTAGATCTGAATTCAATAGAAGTCCCCAGTTCTACAAAGCTCTTTGTGACTGCCAGAAGTGCTGGGCCATGGTCTTCAAACACTGCAGTGAGACAGCTTTCTCTTTCTTTGCTGCTAGAGCAATGTTCTGAGAAAAAAAACCTCAATCTTGCCACTTCTATTCTGGAATTTCTTCTTTGATTTTCCACCACTTAAGAGAACAAAATTCAAGCTCTCCGTAGGACATATGGCTGAAAGGGTTCTTTGCCATCTCTTGCCTCTCCCTACCTGCACATGCCAGGCATAAAGCAAGCCTTGCAGAGCTCAGTTCCTTGGCTGGAACAGCTCCCCCCCACCCCTACCCCAACCCCTACCCCCACCCCTGGGACTATATTCTGAAAAGGACTGTGCCGGCACATATAATCTCTTTTCTGTCTCCATGTTTCTGCCTCCAACAGATATCATCAACTTAGTGATTAGCTCCAGACCATTTATGCTACTGGACACAGTCAGTCAGTCGGTCAGTTCAGTCACTCAGTAGTGTCTGACTCTTTGCGACCCCATGAACTGCAGCACGCCAGGCCTCCCTGTCCATCACCAACTCACGGAGTCCACCCAAAGCCATGTCCATTGAGTTGGTGATGCCATCCAACCATCTCATCTTCTGTCGTCCCCTTCTCCACCTGCCCTCAATCTTTCCCAGCATCAGGGTTTTTCCCCATGAGTCAGCTCTTCGCATCAGGAGACCAAAGTATTGGAGTTTCAGCTTCAACATCAGTCCTTCCAATGAACACCCAGGACTGATCTTTAGGATGGACTGGTTGGATATCTTTGCAGTCCAAGGGACTCTCAGGAGTCTTCAATTGGTGTTTAAAAAAAAAAAAAAGGCCTGTTTTGGTAGCAATATTTTTTTAAATGGATGTTTTAAAAATATTACTGTTACACATGTGGAATGTATTATGCCTCGTAACTCCGCAGGTCCAGCAGACCTCTCAGCTTTTGTTTTCTTAGATTACTGCTAGTGTCCATTTAGATGCTGGTGCACACCAAGGATTGCTCACCAGTATGCAAGCAATCCAGCAACTTTTTCAAGACGAAGTGTTTGCTTTGGGTAACTTTGTAAAGTGTGCTGCACTCATACAATTCATGGATGACTGGAGTTCCTTTAAATTTTTCCTTAAGAAATAGAATGCTATTCAATGAATCAATGTGTATTTATCACACATGTCATGCCTTGGGTTGGACAGTCAGTCACATCTAGTTCTACATGTTAGCGTTTCCAGGTTCATTACTTGATAGCCAGTCCCTTCTATAGCTTATGTCTCCTGTGGCATTTGTACTCATTCTGCATCTACAGGACAGTTTAAAGGGACTCGTAATAGGACATGGGGAAAGTCTTTTGTGAACTAAAAATCCCTGGATGCACAGGATGGCTTCTAACTGCCCTTTCATCACGGGGTGTACTCTGCCCTTCTGCCTGTTCAACCGCTTTCTAGTTGTGACGGACCAAGGAATTGAGACTTCTTATCAATCTACTGACTTCTCGGTACCACCCACCTTCTTTAAAATTTTCTGTCAGCAGAACTGAAAGTCACTAAGTCGTGTCCGGCTCTTTGCAACCTCATGGACTCTACAGTCCATAACATTCTCCAGGCCAGGATACTTGAGTGGGCAGCCGTACCTTTCTCCAGGGGATCTTCCCAACCCAGGGATCAAACCCAGGTCTCCCTCATTGCAGGCAGATTCTTTACCAGCTGAGCCATCAGGGAAGCCCCTGGCAACAGAAAGGAAATCATAAGTGAAGTCTTTTCTCTGCACATCTTGTCTCCTTGTTCCATGCCCTGCTAGTGGGAGTGTACAAAAAGTGTGGGCTTCAGCACAGATCAAACTGTTTCTCACAGGATTGGATTAAAATCCCCAAATGTCACACACCACTGGGTGGTCATGAACATGTTACTTAACCTCAGTGAACTTTGGTCATCCCGTCTGTAAAGTGGGAATAATAAGAGTACCATTCCTCCTTATATCAAATGACATAATACAGGGAAATTGATGAGCATCAAATAAAGAGCAGGTACTTAAATGAAGGTCGTGCACATGGCACAAGCAAGCAGCGAATATCATCTGCTACCATACTATCATTATTATTTATCACTGACATTAACAGGAGGTCTTGGGTAATTTCAGGTGTGGCTAGCTCAAAATCCACCCCTTTGTCTCTTACTCAAAAAAAAAAAAAAAAGATTTAAGATACAAATAAATGAAAGAATGTTTGGTCTGGTTAACTTTGTTTGCAGACCAACTTATTATTTTTAACAGAAGCTCTGAATTCAGTTCTGTCATTCAGGCGTGTCCAACTCTTTGCGAACCCATGGACTGCAGCACACCAGGCCTCCCTGTCCATCACCAGCTGCTGGAGTTTACTCAAACTCATGTCCATCGAGTTGGTGATGCCATGCAACCATCTCATCCTCTGTCGTCCCCTTCTCCCACCTTCAATCTTTCCAGCATCAGGGTCTTTTCCAATAAGTCAGTTCTTCACATCAGGTGGCCAACATATTGGAGTTTCAGCATCAGCATCAGTCTTTCCAATGAATATTTAGGACTGATTTCCTTTAGGATGGACTGGTTGGATTTCCTTGCAGTCCAAGGGACTCTCAGGAGTCTTCTCCAACACCACAGTTCAAAAGCACCAATTCTTTGGTGCTCAGCTTTCTTTATAGTCCAATTCTCACATGCATACATGACTACTGGAAAAAACATAGCTTTGACTAGACGGACTTTTGTTGGTAAAGTAATGTTTCTGCTTTTTAATATGTTGTCTAGGTTGGTCATAGCTTTTCTTCCAAGGAGCAAGCATCTTTTAATTTCATGGCTGCAGCCACCATCTGCAGTCATTTTTGAGCCCCTCCAAAATAAAGTCTCTCACTGTTTCCATTATTTCCCCATCTATTTGCCATGACATGATGGGACCAGATGCCATGATCTTAGTTTTCTGAATGTTGAGTTTTAAGCCAACTTTTTCACTCTTCCTCTTTCACTTTCATCAAGAGGCTCTTTAGTTCTTCTTCACTTTATGCTATAAGGGTGGAGTCATCTGCATATCTGAGGTTACTGATAATTCTACCAGCAATCTTGATTCCAGTGTGTGCTTTATCCAGCCTGGCATTTCGCATGATGTACTCTGCATAGAAGTTAAATATGCAGGGTTACAATATACAGCCTTGACATACTCCTTTTCTGATTTTGAACCAGTCTGTTGTTCCGTCCAATTCTAACTGTTGCTTCTTGACCTGCATACAGATTTCTCAAGAGGCAGGTCAGGTGGTCTGATCTCTTAAGACCTCTGGTCTTAAATTCTCTTTAAGAATTGTCCATAGTTTGCTGTGATCCACACAGTCAAAGGCTTTGGCATAGTCAATAAAGCAGAAGTAGATGATTTTCTGGACTTCTTGTGCTTTTTCAATGATCCAACAGATGTTGGCAATTTGATCTCTGGTTTCTCTGCCTTTTCTAAATGCAACTTGAACAATTGGAAGTTCATAATTCACATACTTTTGAAGCCTGGCTTGGAGAATTTTGAGCATTACTTTTACTAGTGTGTGAGATGAATGCAATTGTGCAGTAGTTTGAACATTCTTTGGCATTACCTTTCTTTGGGATTGGAATGAAAACTGACCTTTCCCAGTCGTGTGGCCACTGCTGAGTTTTCCAAATTTGCTGGCATATTGAGTGCAGCACTTTCACATCATCTTTCAGGATTTGAAATAGCTCAACTGGAATGCCATCATCTCTGCTAACTTGGTTTGTAGTGATGCTTCCTAAGGCCCATTTGACTTCACATTCCAGAATGTCTGGCTCTAGGTGAGTGATTACATCCTCATGGTTATCTGGGTCATGAAGATCTTTTTTGTTTAGTTCTTTTGTGTATTCTTGCCACCTCTTCTTAATATCTTCTGCTTCTCTTAGGTCCATACCATTTCTGTCCTTTATTGTGTCCATCTTTGCAAGAAATGTTCCCTTGGTATCTCTAATTTTGTTGAAAAGATCTCTAGTCTTTTCTAATCTATTGTTTTCCTCTATTTCTTTGCACTGATCATTGAGGAAGGCTTTCTTATCTCTCCTTGCTATTCTTTGAAACTCTGCATTCAAATGGATAAATCTTTTGTTTTGTCCTTTGCCTTTCGCTTTTCTTCTTTTCTCAGCTGTTTGTAAGGCCTCCTCAGACAACCGTTTTACCTTTTTTGCATTTCTTTTTCTTGGGGATGCTCTTGATCACTACCTCCTGTACAACATCACGAACCTTAATATACCCTAACAGAAGCCCTACTATACATTAATACCTTAACTAAAATTTGGAACAGCTGTCTTTTGTCAAGCTTTGTGCAGCTGATTGGGACCCATCAGGGTGCTATGAGACCAAGTTCATAGAGGTGTACTGGTCTTATACATTGTGCCCTTCTGTAATCACCCTAATTATTACCAAAGGCCTTGCATCCTTCTGAATCACCACCAGATACGTTGCTTAATGATTGACAGCCCATGTTCCCAGGTGTTAAAACAAACAACAAAAAAAACCTGATCTTCAATAATACTAACTTTAAAATAATTATGATACAAATGGAAGAAATTATCTTCTACTGGAGGCTTCTCTGTGCCATACTTTGTGCTGTACTTGTGTGAATCATCTAATTAAATCCTATAGAGTTCATGAAGATGGATCCTCATACTGTATTACAGTCAGGGACACTGAATCAGGAAAACATGAAGTAGACTTTCCATGGTCATACTTCGAAGACACTGCAAAGCTAGTATATGAACCCAGATTGTGTAATTCCAGAGTCTATGCTCAACCAGTGGCCTACATGTGATCTCCCACGCTTTTTATTTTTCATATTTTATTTTTCCTCCAAGTTGAATCTCAAGAGATGCTCTATTGATAAGAATTCATATTCTTTAAGTTCCTTGTGCTGGGACTTTTCTTGTTGTTGTTTTTGTACTTTTCTCCTTTTATATTTCTATATGTCTTGGGCAGGGGGAGAAGGAATATCACAGTAGAATCAACAGATAGGGACACAGAGGCTCTGAGAAGCAGGATAACCTACAGTCAGACAGCTCCACGGAGGACTCTGGTTCCCTATCCAAGCATATTCTATTTTCCAGAAGTTATCCCCATCCATCTAATAATTTCAAGACCTTGAGTTAAATGTGTGTGTTGTGCAAAGATGTATACAAAGTATTATGTTCTGTGATTAGAAAGTATACGGCCAGAAACGATCTGAATTGTGTTGACTCAACAAACAACTGAATGAGAAATATTTTCCTCTGAAGGAAAAAAATGATAGATTTTTTAGCCAGAGTCAAGGCTTCTGAATCATGGTATCCTTTTAAGCTTTTCCAAGTGCTACATGGATCCCCTGATGGTTTTCTGATAGGAAATGTCCCCGACGGTAACATCCTATTGCATGACAAGAGGACAGCAGTGATAAAAAGGGGCTTTCCCAAATGTGACTCCAAGGTGTCGCTGAGATGTTTTCAGGTTCTAAAATAGTCACTTCCATTCAATGTCCTACAGCGTAATTATAGCTGTGCCATTATTCCTGGCCTGGCCATGATCCAGAACTCCACTCTCATTACCTCACTGCCTCACCCCAGGTCTGCTGGAGCTCCTTCCTATGGATATGGGGACCAGTGGAGCTTTCTTGTCATGTTCTGGAGTCCAGGGCTCCCCTAAACATCCCTGCATGATCCTAGGGCAGGTCATGAGGGAGAAACATTAAGGCCTTTCAAGAGAACAGAAGGGACCAGAACAAATGGAATGTGTTTTCTGGTATGGGAGGCACAAGTGTGCTCTTAGTTCTTTTCTCCAGGTTTAGGTGTGTATTTAGAGACTGTTAGAAGGAGTGGAGGGTTTTGGGTAGACAGACTTCTCTCTTCAAGGAGAAAAGAAAAACATCCTCTCACACCCCTATTTCTTTTTCAAGGCCATCGTTGAAGCCATGCTCATCTTCCACTGTGAGGCGTGGTAATGTTTTTCTAATTGTCTGGAGTCAGGTCAGCCACACTTCCTTGACTACTTCTCTCCTTCCTGTTGGGGACGGGTCAGGCACGAAGCAGGCTCTAGCCCAGCATGCCAGCTCAGAAGTAAGGAGCCTTGGTGTCCTCCAGAAGGAGATATGTGACGCAGGGCTTAGACTTCCGAACTGGGACGTGACTCAAGCCACAGTAAGCCCCTGCACTCTCCCTTGGGCTGTCCTCAGGTCCCTTCTGCCTCTCAACGCTGTTTTTTTTTTTTTTTTTTAAATTGTCCTTCAGTGGGAGCTTGACTCATTAGAGGGCCCTTGGCCAATCACCAGTGCCCTGTGCAGGGACTTGGCCAATCACCAGAGCCCAGGCAGAGAGGAAGTGGGGTTAGTTAAGGTAGCTGTCGCCACTGAAAGTAGTGCTGGATGCTTTACAGTCTCTGAGCTCCTTGTGACCACATACCATGATTACAGATGCTCCTTGTATTCCCATTTTACAGATAAGGAAACTAAGGTTCAGAGAGATAAACTTGTCTACAGTTATACAGTGTCTTCTTGGTTTGTATTTTGATGTGAGGCAGAATCTGTAACAGGATTTGAGTGAAAGTAGCTTATTTGGTAGTAGCTGTTCAGGAAATACCAGTACAGCCATGGGGAATATAGACAGAGAAAAGATGGCTGCTGATAAAGGGTGTACTGTCAATGAGCCAGGAGGAGACCAGAGTGTTACCTGCAAGGAAACTATGGAAAACAGTGTAGGAACATATGCCTCAGAATTATCCCTTCCAGAAGGTGAGGAACTGCAGTGTATTTTCACACCAACTTCTGTTAACTACTGAATAAGGGTGAGTGGGGTACAGATGGAGTGTTGGAGTGTTAATTTCCCTGTGTGGACAGAGTCCTTGCAAGGCTTTGGAGAAACCCACCCCCTAGTAGAAAGATCCAGATATTGGTAACTGGAAGACAGTCAGCCTGCACTGAAGGGGCTGAGTCCTCCAAAAATATGAGCTGGGAATAAACAGTTTACTACATACCATGAGTGGCAGAGCCATGGGTGAACTTCTATATTACTTCTTCCTGCAGAACAAACCACCCATTACCATAAAATGGCAGTCATCCTATCTGTCACGAGTTTATGGGTCTGCAGTTAGGGCTGAGTTCAGCTGGATTGTTCGTCTCTTGGTCACACCTGCAATCACCTGTGTAGATGCACTCATTTGGTAGTTTAATTGGGAGTTGCTTTTTCTAGGGAAACCTCAGCTGGGACAGCTCCTCTCTCTCATGTGGTCTCATCCTGCAGTAGCCAGAACAAACTTCAGCAAACGTTTTCTGAAAAGGTCCTGATTGTAAGCATGTTTGGCTTTGCAGGGCATTCAGTCTTGGACATAGCTTCTTGACTCTGCTGTTTGTAATGTGAAGGCAGTCATAGACAGTATGGAGACAAATGGGCCTAGCTGTGTTCCAATAAAACTTTATTTATAGAAACAGGTGGTGGCATGAATTTGGTCCATGGGCCGGCCATATTTTACCAGTCCCTGAGCTGGACCAGGCTTCATCACATGGGGCTGTACATTTCAAGAGAGTTAAGGCAGAAGCTACCAGGCCTCTTGAGACCTAGGTTCAGGAATTACACCATGTTCCTTTTGCTGCATTTTACCACCCAAAGTGAGACATGAGGCCAGCCCAGATCCAAGGGTAGAGTGATAGACTTCATTTCCTGATGGAAGGCTTTACAGTATCATACTACAAAGGCATGTACAGTCAAGGGTGAGAGGAATTTTGCTGTTCATCTTTTCCCACAGTCTACCCACCAACCTAAACCTATTTGACTCCAGATCCTGTATACTTCACTACCACACTCTACCTGATATCTCACATAACTAGTTAAGGGATGAGACCAGGAGGCTGGGCAGATCTTTGACAGTTTTAGATCATGTTCAGTCTAAAATCTGAAAAAGGCTTTTGTTGCTCCAAATAATGAACTTTGCATCTTTGGAATATTTGATTTCAACTTCAGGAGTGGAGTTTTAGAGACTTAGAGAGTTCTCTGGTCCACTCGGTTAGTCCTTATATGATGGAATACCTGCTATAAAATACCTGGCAAATGACCATTGAGCTTCTGTTTGGAGACCTCTTGAGAAAGGAAGCTCCCTATTCCAGTCCTTTGTCCTTCTCATTTATATGCCTCATCCATCCCTTCATTCATGGGAACATTTAGCCAAGTATTTATTGAGTCCCGTGTACCAGTTCCTGAGTAAGTGATATACAGATAAACACAACAGCCTCTTTCCTGGAGCTTAAGGTCAGTTCAAGGAGTTGACTCACTGGAAGACTCTGATGCTGGGAGGGATTTGAGGGCAGGAGGAGAAGGAGACGACAGAGGATGAGATGGCTGGATGGCATCACCAGCTCAATGGACATGAGTTTGGGTGAACTCCAGGGGTTGGTGATGGACAGGGAGGCCTGGTGTGCTGCAATCATGGGGTTGCAGAGTCGGACATGACTGAGCGACTGAACTGAACTGAACTGAAGGTCAGTTCATCTTCACCATGGTGCTTGTTTTCAACTTTTTTCGTGGTCACATAACTCCTTCATTCTTCATGGTCTTTGTCCTTTTAGGTCTAGAGTAGATTTTCAATCTTTGAGAATATTTAGAAATGCTTCCCCTTCTTTACTGAAATGAATTCCATTTCCTTCCTGAAGTGAATGTCACAGACACAGAGATATCCGCACACCTCCAAATTAATCTACATGATGAATTAACTATAATTGCTAGAACTTAAAGAAGAAGTTGGATAACAAAATCATGCATGTTTCAGTAGGTAAATATTCTAGGATTAAACTAGATCATGTATTGAAGTAATGGATGCCAATACGAGATACAGAATCAGGTTTATAGCAGGGGATTGCCAGCATTTCTATAAGGGGTCAGTTAGTTAATATTTAAGCTTTGCGAGCCATTCTCAATTCTGCTTTTTTACTTCAAAAGCAGCCATAGATAATACAGAAATGGATGAGCATGGTTGTGTCCCATATAACTTTATGTACAAAAACAGGTGGCAGGTTGGATTTGGCCAGCTTCGTGGACTCTGCAGACTCCTAGCAGATACGATGGCTATGAATGAAGACTGATAAGGATATGTCAGGTAGACAATACAGATATCATTAGCATTACTGTTAGCAAAAGAATTTTCCACAGTACTGATGAGTACCTTTTGGCAAAGTTCTGAAGGAAACAAAATACAATCCTCCTTTAGGGCTGAGGGAAATTCACTGTATGATACTACCTGACCAAATAGCCCCATATTTTTGTGTTTTGTTTTCTGCATTTTCACCTAGCTTTAGGTAAGTGTACACAGTTTTCTCCTCTTCTAAATGCTTGTGGGATATTTTAAAGACCTTTGTTTGGGATGCAGAATTGTTTTTTGTTGTGAGGACTGAAGTAGTAACTGAAAAAGTTTTGCCTCTCTGGCCACTGCCCATTAAATGGCTCCGGTGCTCCTCAACTATGTGACCACCAACCATTTCCCTCCCCCAACCAATAACTTATATGCCTCCATTTATATAGCATCATCCACCATTGAGAACCACAGTTCTGGACACACCCCCTGTATTAAGCTGCTCTTGCTGCCATAACAGAAAATGGTATGCGCCATGTGCTCGGTCGTGTCTGACTCTTTTTGACACCATGGACTATAGCCAGCCAGGCTCCTCTGTCCGTGGAATTTTCCAGGCAAGAATACTAGAGTGGGTTGCCATTTCCTCCTCCCCATCTTCCTGACCTAGGGGATGAACCGATGTCTCCTGTGTCTCCTGCATTGCAGGCGTATTCTTTACCCACTGAGCCATCGAGGGAAGCTTAACAGAATACTGTAGACTTAAACAGAAATGTATTTTTCACAGAAAGATCAAGGTGCTGTTAGGTCTGGTTTCTCCTGAGGTCTCTCTCCTTGGGCTGCAGACAACCACCCTCTCACTACGCCATAACATAGCTTTTTCTCCGCATGAGTGTGCTCTTGGTGTCTCTACTTCTTCTTATGAGAACATCAGTACTATTAGATCAGTGTCCCACTCTTAAGGTGGTAGTCACTCAGTCGTGGCCAACTCTTTGTGACCCCTTAGACTGTAGCCTGCCAGACTCCTCTGTCCATGGAATTCTCCAGGCAAGAATACTGGAGTGGGTAGCCATTCCCTTCTCCAGGGGATCTTCATGACCCAGGGATTCTCCTGCATTGCAGGCATTCAAACTTCTTTATCATTTGAGCCACTAGGCTTATGACCAGATTTAAGTTTAATTACCTTTTTAATGGCCCTGTCTCTAAATACAGTCATAATGAGCGTGTTAGGGTTTCAATGTATACACTTTGGGGAGACAGTTCAGTTTGTAGTACTTCTTCAGCTCTACCATCTACCTAAATCTTCTCATCCTGTCCTTTCCTCAGGGTTCATGGTAAGTTTATTCCTCAACACAGCGTTCCTGGATGATGGTAAATATAATAATAAAGCACATGGCTTTCCATGTCAGCTTACACTTGACAGAGTAATTTTATATAACTACTGCTTCTTGAAACAATCTCTTTCCTTTTCTTCATCTAGTTTTTTAAAAAATATAACATTTAAAATTTATAGAAAAATATACATGTAGCAAATACCTATGGATCCACACCCAAATTTAACAAATGCCATGTTATAGTCATACATGATTCAAATTACTTTTATGAAATAAAGTACTGCAGGTTCTGCTAAAGTGCTTCTGTACCACTTTCCCAATTTCATTCCTTCTCCCACCCTAAAGTTGGTGTGTTCCTTCACATCCATGTCTTTATACTTTCAGTATATATGGAAATGGGGCTTCCCTGGTAGCTCAGTGGTAAAGAATCTGTCTGCCAACGCAGGAGATGCCACTTTGATCATCACAGTTTGGGATTCACAGATGCAAACTGTAACACACACACACACATATATTTTACATGTATAACTGAATCACTTTTCTGTATACCAGAAACTAACGCAATTTGTATTTCAACCATGTGTACATGCTGAGTTGCTTCAGTTGTGTCTGACTTTTTCTTACCCTATGGACTAGGGTAGCACGCCAGGCTCTTCTGTCCATGGGATTCTCCAGGCAAGAATATTGGAATGGATTGACATGCCCTCCTCCAGGGGAGCTCCTGACCCAGGGATCGAACCCATGTCTTTCATGTCTCCTGCATTGGCAGGTGGGTTCTTTACCACTAGTGCCATCAACTGTACTTCAATAAAATAAAAAATAATAATGTGGAGATATATAGATCTAGTTTACACCTTTTTAATTGCCATGTATCATTGCAAGAATATGCTATTTATCTATTGTTTTTTTGATAGGCATTATGCTTTGTTTGTGATTTTTCACATTACAAATGTCTGTGTATGTCATCTTATGCATGTGTGAGTTTCTCTAGAGAACTCTGGTAAAGTGAATTGGTGGTTTGTTGTTTCGTAGCTAAGTCATGTCCAGCTCTTTTGTGACCCCATGGACTGTAGCCCACCAGGCTCCTCTGTCCATGGGATTTCCCAGGTAAGAATACTGGAGTGGGTTGCCATTTCCTTCTCCAGGGATCTTCCTGACCCAGGGATTAAACCTGAATCTCCTGCATTGCAGGCAGATTCCTTATCACTGAGCCACCAGGGAATCCCTGAATTGGGTGGCAGAGGAGGTTATTGTTTCTAACATAGCAACAAGCCTGGAGGGAGGTATTCCTGGGCTGCCAGGCTGGTTGACTGATGCCAAAGCTATCCAGGTTTGTTTCATCTCTCTGCTCTGTCATTCTTAGAGTGCACTTTTACCCACAGGTTTGCTGGTTTATAACCACAACATAGTGACAGCAATTCCAGGGATTGTGTCATGCTCCAATCAGGAAGAATATAAAGTAGTCTAGCCCTTTAAACAAGTCTTCAAAGAAGCCCTACTCAGCGATTTACATTTACACTCCATTGGCTAGAACAGGGTCATGTGGTTCATCTGTCAGCAAATTACAGGAAAGTTTCTGGACAGCATAGGGCTGTGGAGGGGATTGACCAGTGGTATTGATATTCGCCATAGTGCCTAGGGAATCATGGCTGGGCCCTACAATATACACATCTTCAACACCCCCGGGTGCTGCCAGATGTGGTTGCTCCTAGGTGTGGCCAGATGCCCCAATGTATAGATGTTCCAAAGTATTTGAACCAATTAGAGTATTGTCAACAGACTGTAAAAGGTATTGCTTCCCTATGTCAAAAGAAAAATAGAAGAATTATTATAAAATTACTGTGTGCATGACAGTGGATCAGGTCATTTACAAAAATAAACAGACACAGAAACCCGCAAATTCAATACTTTTAGAGCCTTCAGCAAAGTGCTTAGAGCTTATGAGTGCACTGTCAGAAACAGCTTTTGAAGTCCCTGCCATGCCACCTACTGATGGGTGATTTTATATGTTTTTCTCAGCCTCGGTTTCCTTATCTGTAAATTGGGAATGAAAGAATATCTGTCTCATAAAGATGCTTTAAATGACTAAAAGAGAAAATGATTCTGAATGACTAGCATAACACCTTTATGGAAGGAGGCTGCAATCAATGTTTCCTACTGATAGTAACATCATTACCTAGAGATTCTATGCCATATGTAAGTTGAACACATTTCTTAATCTTCAAATTAGGAAACAGATATAACACAAGTTCTACTTATGGGAAAACAGGTCCAAATACTTGAAATGGGACCATTTTGGAAAACGTGGAATGATTTCTAATGTCTTAATGTGTATACTTATACTAAGCCACATCATTTCTGGCTTCTAGAAGTTTGTAGAAAACAGAGCATGCTTCAAAGAGGAAAACAGGGAAAAAAGGTAGCCTGAGACTAGATGACCATTGTTTAAATCCATATCTTACTCTTTGCTTCATAGATATAATCACTGTTTTTCTTTTATTTAAGCCCTCGGAGAACAAAGATAAGAATATGAACCTGAAAGTTATTTTCTTTCTTTATGAGATTTAACAATATGCATTAAGATATGAGTAGTATGGAGAACTGGGAAAGCAATAAAGATTATTAATAGATTTTTATAGGGAAAAATTTAAGCAGCCGAGGTTATTAATCCAGAGAAGACAAAGCTAAATGGAAATATCATAATTATCATGAACCCCCCGAGAATTACCTCCACAGGGAACCGAATGAAGAGAAATGAATTTAAATGACAGGAAGAGGGTTTAAGCATCCTTTTAGGGAAGAATGTTCCAGTAATAAGTACTGTTAAACTTTGTCTAGGTTTCCAAATCATTGAGTAGAGTGACCTAAGAAAAGACACTGCCTGTTACTTTTCTGCAATTGTGTATATCCCTTTCGAGTCATGAAAAAATTCATTTTCAAGAACTGTATCACCTGATTCTAAACCTTAAAAGAAGTGGCATGCTTTGTGATTTTCAAAGGCACACAACATATGTTTACTGAGGTATCTACTTATATCTCAGGCAAAATGCTAGACTTTGGGGACACAAAAAGATATTTGCTGGAGTTAGATGCTGCCCACATAGAGCTTATAGGCCACTGGCACCCCACTCCAGTACTCTTGCCTGGAAAATCCCATGGATGGAGGAGCCTGGTAGGCTGCAGTCCATGGGGTCGCTAAGAGTCGGACACGACTGGGCGACTTCACCTTCACTTTTCACTTTCATGCATTGGAGAAGGAAATGGCAACCACTCCAGTGTTCTTGCCTGGAGAATCCCACAAATGGGGGAGCCTGGTAGGCTGCCGTCTCTGGGGTCGCACAGAGTCGGACACGACTGAAGCGACTTAGCAGCAGCAGCAGCACTTACTAAATCATGATAGATGTACAGGAGCTCCGAAGTCCTTTAATCCTGTTGAATGGGGCTGGGCAGGGGGATCCACAAAGGCCTTCTGGAGGAGGCGAGGTCTAAGCTGGAATCTGATGGATGAGCAGGAATCAGCTGGGTGAATGGAAGAGTCAGTAGGAGGTTGGTGATTAGAAGTGAGGAGGGGCAGGGATGTAGGAGAGCAGCCTCCCTTATGGGGAGAGTGAGTCTGGGCAATGGTCTGAATTGGAGGAATGCAGAGCCAGAGCCACTGTTTGTTGCCTGTAGCACTTTTACTCTCATGGTACTTTTCTATTTCTTTCTCGTTGTCTTAATAACCATGACATCATCATTTTATCTTTAAAACTGTTGAGAGGCTCCACTTGAGCAGTAACTTTGGTGGAACAAACATCTCCTGTTTTCTCCTTAGCTATGTGTTTGCTTAAACACGCAAATGCGGGAGGGCACAGGAAAAAGCAGGAAAAGTGGAGACATAAGCCTGGTCCTGGAGGCTAAATTACCCTGCCTCTTCTGTTTCAGTAGTTCATGTTGTAATCCACTGGCTTTGTGGCTGTGTGACCACTTCCGATGGAGCAGGATGATTAAAAGAGTGTGTTCTGGAGCTAAAGTCCTTGTTTCAATAGAGAATAACTGGCAGGGTGACTTTGGGCAAATAAATGCTGCTCTCTGGACCTCAACATATCCATCTGTAAAATGGGAATACAAAAGCACTCAGAACTATTGTGAGCATTGAATAAGCTAACTTATATAATGTGCTTAGAATGGTGCTTGCCACATAGATAATCTTAAGGAGATGGCTGGCAATGATCATCATTATGTTATATAGAATGTAAGTTAAAAAAAAAAAGAATGTAAGTCAGAAAGCAGTAACAATTATAGTTCTTATTGACTATTTATTAGACAACCACCATGCTTTGCCTTCATTATTTCATGTAATATTCTCAACTACCTCAGAGAGGGGAACTAACCACTCCAGAACAGTTGTGGCGTGCTGAGCCCACCAGACCCAATCTTGCATCACTTTGATGAGGAAGATTGCATTCTGGTTCCTTTTACTTTCCACTCAGAGTGCTTTGTTTTCTTTATGGCTGTGTTGGTAGACTCTTTTTAGAACCATGTGGTCAGTCTAGAAGTATGATCGGCTCTAAAAACCTCCTAGCAGTTATATTAATAAACATGGCTTAGATAAGTACCAGAGAATTGGCCACCATCACCAACGAGCAGCCAAAGGAATGTTAACCAACATAATTTTTGCTCACACTATCAACAAAAATGTCTGGGGCACACCATGAGATTTAGTTGCTCCCAGAGATGTGGATGGTAATACAACTCAGGGGAGAAAGTTTATTCTGTCTTCAACTGCGTACATGGGGGCTCAAGAGTCCTAAGCAGAAGTGACAGATTCAACATGGCCTTTGTGACACAACATGGCCCAAGAGCTAAGAGCAGGGTTTGCCATCCAATGTACTGAGCTATTCACACACTTCAGTCTGTTTTTTTGGTCACTTCTAGAGTGGTGAACAGAGAAGGCAATGGCAACCCACTCCAGTATTCTTGCCTGAGAAATCCCATGGACGGAGGAGCCTGGTAGGCTGCAGTCCATGGGGTTGAGAAGAGTTGGACAGGACTGAGCAACTTCACTTTCACTTTTCACTTTCATGCACTGGAGAAGGAAATGGCAACCCACTCCAGTATGCTTGCCTGGGTAATCCCAGGGGCGGGAGCCTGGTGGGCCGCCGTCTGTGGGGTCGCACAGAGTTGGACACGACTGACGTGACTTAGCAGCAGCAGCAGCAGAGTGGTGAACACAGCCAAAGACTTTTCTGTGTATCCCCGTTTCACTAACTAGTGAGATAGGGAGGTGAATACTTAAATCCTCAACTCTTTTCAGACTTTTTGTGAATATTAATAGAAGAACAAATACAAGCAATACAGTATATTATTACACATGGTTACCACCCAATGTTAGCTATTACTCTTTAGGCCTAGATAATACCATATAATTAATGCTTTGTTTTTGCAAAGAGGATAGTACTTCCCAAAAGGTTTTTTTAGCAAATGTGTCCTGATGCAAAGGGTATAAAAAAGAAGAAATTCTGAAAGGGCAGAGATGTTGTTCAGAGCTAATGAGGGAAGCATTGTGCTGAATTTGGGATGAAACTTTAATAGCACTCCCTGTATTCTGTGCTGTCGTGGTCCCTTACCAAGCTCTAAAGAACCCTGCACATTTGGAGAGAGAATGTTAGTCTGGGAGGTAGGGTAAGATGGCTGGGGAATAGGGTGGTCCTGTTGCTCCCTCCAGACAAAGATTAACAATGACTTAATTCCAGAAATATTGTCAGCAAGTAAAATAAATAGACTAATCACTGTGGGCAAATTGTATGTTAATGCATCTAGGCTTTGTTTTCAGTTTGACCCTTAAAGATACATTTAATCAATCTAGATGTATGAGTCATCCTGTTCTTAATTAATCCTTCTGGACATTTATAGAGAAAAGGAAAACTCTTCACAATGACCTTATAAACGTGTTTGAGGTTAGTATGGATTTTTATTTATGTGCACAGCATGAGAAGCCGTTATTTCTAAATGATGGCTTATTTTGAATGTTCTCAGACTTTCAGAGTGTTTTATTTCCACCCTTGGAGAGAAACAGGGGTGAGTTGAAAGGAAAAACATGATGGCCATTTCCTTGGCATGAACTGGGTAACCTTTCTGGAAAGGACATGTTTGTTTGGATTTTATGGCATTACAAGCAAAGACTGGCAGGAGGACATGGGGGCAATTGGTCTTCCTGAGGTCTTTGCTGGGAAATGGAGTCACATTCAGAGATGGGTCTCAGTTGGGTGACCCTGGGCTCACTCTCCTTACCCATGGAAATCATCACTATCAAAAGCCTTTCCCTGAAGCTGAGAGGCTGGTTCTTCCAATGAACGCCAACACAGTGCCCAATGGCCTTTATCATGGGCTATTGTTCTGTTGGAAATTGCTGAGGAAATAATCATTTGCTGGGACTCAGGAAGGTCAGTTCTGGTGCTATTTGATGGAAGGATTTGACTTAAATTGGGGTCAGTTCTTCTAGGACACAAGCTTTGTGTGTCTGTGTGTTGTAGAGAATGCCATCATTACTTGGTCCTCCAGCTCCTCTGGTTCGTCAGAATTGTGGACCCCAGGATCCTTTTGCTATTTTTGTGGTCCAGCCTTTTAGCCTTTGGTGTTTTTTTGTATTGAGTACCTATACTGAGCGACTAAGCAGAGCAGAAAACACAATAAAACCCCAGCCATCAGCAAAGAAGAATTGAAGAAGATGGAGCAAAGCAAGCACAGAAGTATACATTTCATGAAGA
This sequence comes from Oryx dammah, assembly GCF_014754425.2. NCBI lineage: Eukaryota > Metazoa > Chordata > Mammalia > Artiodactyla > Bovidae > Oryx > Oryx dammah. Next base: position 23,668,521 of record NW_024070193.1, read on the forward strand.
ATCTTCAAGCCTGCCACATGATAACCTGAATTTACAGAGTATTGGCCAGAATTTAGACAGTCCCAACTCTGATAAGTACAGACTTTGTTTTGGGTGGCCAAATACCCAGCTAAAAATTAGAGGTTTCTATCTACAGAGAAAAGGAAAAGCATGAGAGAAAAATAAGCAGTTCATAATACAACATATTTCAAGGAATATGGTATGTCATGTCTAAATATACAACTGTACCTCCTCACTAAAGTTAATCTAAGCTGAGTATTTTGCACCATCATCATCCCATTATGGTATCTTGCGATTCTTTCTACCTTTCTTTCCGAAGAAAAAGAGATGTCTGATTTAGCAAGAATGCATTTCTATATTCAAAGTTGAAATGTGAGGCTAAACCTCAACCACTTGAAATAAGATAAAAGAAATTCCCTTAGTAGAGGAAAATATACAGATGATTCTATTAACATAAGCATCTTTTCTTGAACTGAGTCTCCTGCAAAAAAGGAATTGGAAATGCTCTTCCCTTATCCTGAAGTGTTCCTGACAACTGCAGATAGCAACATTACTACCAAAGGATTGGAAAGGATGCAAACAGTAGACTTTCAGAGGACTCTATTCCCAATTTCAAACCTGGAAAGGGTATGTTTAAAACATTTCATGAAGGCAGACAGTGGAGTCAGCCTGGCAGAGCTAAGAAACGGTGATTCGGTTTACAAATGGGTTACTTTGGGGCAAATGCTTGCTGTCTCACTTTACATGCTAGTTCAGTGGTTAAGAGAACAATGCCATCAACCGAGATTGTTTGAAAATTAAATGAGACATTGCATGTAAAGCTCACATAGAGCCTGGTTCATTGTATATACTAAAAAAAAATGTTGGGTTTTCCAGGTTCAACCTAGATTATAGATAAGAAAATAAATCTGTATTTTTTTTTTTCTGCCAAGGGACCGTTAGAGATATCCTTGAATCATATATATGGTATTATTTATTTCTTCACTTAGTGGTTCATTCGTTAATTCAACAAATATTCAAATCCTACTATGTGCCAGGTCCTAGTAGGTACCATTTACTGTAAGGGGCAGGAAATATATTAAATACCAAGATGAATAAAACAACTTATGTCCTTAAAGGAGCTCACTGCTTAGTGGAAAATGGAAAAAAAACGAAGCGAGCAATTATGTTCCAGTGAGAAAAATTAGAAGTGTAGTGTTATTAAAATGAAGAGAGAATAAGAATTATGAGCATCAAATCTGTGGCATTTCCTTGGTGAAATAAGATATATTTTATCATCAGCTTTTTTTAATGGGGGAAAGAGAAAAAAGAAATTGTATATTAAATGTATATAATGATTCTGAAGCCTATCTTAGTTTTAGAAACATGAATATGTCAAGAAAAATGAAAGCTTATCTAACAGTTGAGGAAAACAGTCATTGAGGGTAGTAAATTACATGGATTTGTTAGACGACATAACATTGGGTTAGCATGCTAGCTGCAGGCCTATGGATTAGAGCCTTAGAGGGGAACTTCCAGTGGGGAAAGTTTCTTTCCATCAGATGGGACTCACTCCCAACTTACTCCTATGGCATGGCCTGGGTACCAAGGAGAATAAGCATCAGATTTTGAAGTATAGGTCTGTTTTCTGCTTCCCAAGCCTGGAAGCTAATTTGTTTCTTATCTTCATCCACTGGCCTGTAGTATCATCATAGTCATAGCAGGAACCCTTGGACTTTACGAGGATGGAGTGCTGTGAAGTCAACACATCTTTTCTAATAGCTATGATTCAGAACCTGCCATCGACATCCTAGTACCACATGTACCTGTCAACTTGCAGCATTTCACTGCTCTTAAGATCACAACATTTAACATGGCCTGAAAGACCTGTGTGATCTAATTCTCATCCCCCTAGGCCACTTCAATCCACGAGAGCAATTCCATGGTCATTTTTAGTGTCTATGTGCCTGGAGGTGTTGTACCATGTTATACCATTCTTGCTCTTCTTCAGTTTCTCTGGCTTTTTTCTCAGGTCCGAATATTCATTGCCGCTTGTTATGGCATCTGCGCATATGTCTAGAGGGTTCTTTCCTTCTGTTCTTTGTCTAGATTATTTGGATCTTACCTCAAGAGCTTCATTTCTTCTTGAAGGCCTATCTAATCCTCCCCTTTTGGGGGGGCAATGGGATGTTACTCAGCAGTTAACCTCTCAAGGTGTTTGTGTATGTGTTTCACAATAAGACCCAGAGATAGTCATTTCCTGCTCATGTTTCTTTGATTCTATTTTTCTTGGAAACTATCTCTGCCGCAGGTTCTTTCTTTCTTCTAGGTCACCCTGTACAGAAGTTCTTTTAGACATCTTATTCTCTTCATGTAAATGTAACAGGAAGAATAATATTGATAATAATAGCAACTGACAATCATGGTCCTATGTGTCAGCCTTGTCTGTAGGTGACCATCAAGCATGGCTCCCAACCTCACACACTGTTGACGAGTTTCTGTATCCTAACAGAAATCCCCCTGCTTGGACTACTTCAATCCCTGTGAACAGGGGAATGCCTGTTCTAACTGGCCAGACTGGGTTTCCAAACCCATCACTGTGGTAAGTGGCAGAGTATAATCCTGCCCTTCATTCATTTGGGGCCCATCCCTAAAGCTGGGAGTGAAGCAAATCTGATGCTATGGCTGCTACCTGATAAGACACGGGTAGAACTGACATTGAAGATGCAAAACCCAAGTTCACTGCAGCCGTGCTTTCCTCAGGCATCCCACTATTCCAATCTAGTGGGGAAGTTTGCACCTCCACACTTCTCAACTTTGACACTGGTGCTTATTTCAGACCTTGAGAGTAGGCAGATTAACACCTCTTACTTCACGATCTTTTTATTCGCAGCTACAGTGTTTGCAGGGACAAAAAGTCTATACTCCACTGATTTGTAATACTAATCTCTGACAAAGCAAGGATACCTTAGGTGAGTAAACATATTATTAAGTTTATTGAACTGCATTTAGCACCACACCTAGAAGATCTCTCCACAGTAAGATGATTGATTAGAGTCAGACATGACTGAGTGACTAATGCTTTCACTTTTGTAACAGCTTATGACCAGAGATGTATTAATATCTTTTAGCATTTCAACATTCACTTTTATAACAAATCGCTGGCCACCAGAAATTCGTTTCTACAAAAATCTCCTGGTCAATAATGTGTTAAGAACCAATCACTTCTACTCTGTGGACATCTGAAACTGTGCTTATTCACATCACGTGCTCAGTTTTGTCCAACTCTTTGTGACCCCACGGACTGTAGTCTGGCAGGCTCCCCTATCCAGGGGATTTCCCAGGCAAGAATACTAGAGTGGGTAGCAATTCTCTTCTCCAGGGCACCATCCCAACCCAGGGATCGAACCTGAGTCTCTTACTTGGCAGAAGGATTCTTTACTGGGATGGCTCAATGGTTAAGGATCCACCAGGGAGCCTGGCGGACTATAGTCCATGGGGTCATGGAGGAGTCAGATACGACTTGGTGACTAAACAAGTATTTCATTGTATATATGTATTTACTCACATCTACTTTAAAAACTACTTTTCAAAGATGGCTCAATCTCATCCTGCCAACAATAAGATTAGAAAAGTAAGGACTGTTGTTAAAGATTACCAGTAAAAAGGATCCACATATGTAGAGAAAATAAGAGTTCTCTAACATGTACCATATTCACATGGGGTTCTTAAACACAAATTCCTGGCTTCCACTCTCATATTTTTTGATTTATTACATCAAAGGTGGGGCCTAGGCATTTGCTTATTTGATAAGTTCTGTGCTGCTGCTGCTGCAGGCATCAGGCTTTGAGAAGCAGTGTACTATCATGATCCCATTTGAAAATCTGAGATAGCAGCTAGAATTTATCCAACATTCCCTTTTGAAAGTACGACTCTAAATTTGTAAACACCATTATCAGCTATCAGTTCACTCCAGGAGAGCAGTTTCATGACTGTTTTTACATCTATGTGCCCACGTGTTTTCTTTACTGTGTCTGTGCATGTGTGCGCAGTCGTGTCCAGCTCTTTGCGGCCTCATGGATTGTAGCCCTGTCAGGATCCTCTGTCCATGGAATTTCCAGGCAAGAATACTGAAGCAGGTTGCCATTTCCTACTCCAGGGGATCTTCCTCACCCAAAGATCGAACTCCCATCTTCTGTGTTTCCTGAATTGGCCAGTGGGTTCTTTACCACTGGGCCTCCTGGGAATCCCTATTCTGTCTGTATTAGAACGGAAAATTCCCCCTCCTTCTCTAACAATGAGAAACTGTCTTCTGACCCCACCATTTAGTGTCCAGTTAACCACAGGTGGATTGAAAAGCTGACTTTGGGAACAGACCAAGTTCTGTTCTAATCATTCTGATAGTATCTGTATGAGCAGAGCTGTCTAAAGCTTGGCTGCTGCTGCTGCTGCTGCTGCTAAATCACTGGCACATTGCTAATGCCTCTTCCAGTTTTATGGTAATTAAATCTCACCCTACTCCTATTAGTGTTAATATTATTCCTATCTTCTGGTGAGGGAACAGAGCCTGAGAACAGGTTAAGTGACTTCCCCTCTTCACCAAACAAGAACTCAGTCCCTTGGTCTGACCCCAAGTCCAAGTTCTCAACAATCCAGTTATACTGTCTGTTAGATGAAACTATACAAGAAAAGTGAACTCTGGAGATTCTTTCTACCATGATCTGAGAAGCTCTCTTCTTTCTGCCCAGATTCCAATCCTATGCACCAGGATTTCCCCAATCTAAAGAAAACAATGAAAGGACTATGATTCCTGAATACCTATTAATCAGAGAGAAGCAAAAACTCCTTACCGTAGCACATTACTATTCATACCAGTGTCTCTAGACAGTAACCATCATTACTTTGATGGGTGCTAGAGGGAGGATAAGAATGAGATCAGCCCCAAATGGATCCAGAAATTATTGGCAAATACAGCTGTGCAGGGTGTGTTTGGTACTTTTTCCAACCTTTGATAGAAGATGAAGAGCATGTGACAGTAAGGAGTTATGTTGACAGTAAGGAGTTTGAATATGCAACTCAAAATAAAAAGTCTTACCACAGGAAAAATGAAGTCACTCAGGAATAGAGAAGGGAGATAAGAAAGGGTGAATGGTGCATTTCTCTGCTACTCAGACTTAGCCAGGACTGTGTCACATTTCTCATCCCTGAACTGACTGCCCCTCAAATTATTTCTAAACTTCTAACCCCAGATTTTTTCTTAGGCAGTGAAAAAAATCAACCCTAGGTTTGACTGCATGCAATGGTGAAAAGTTTGGAGGCTTCCCAGGTGGTGCAGTGGTAAAGAATCCACCTGCCAATGCAGGAGACGCAAAAGATGTGGGTTCTCTTGGAGTAGGGAAATGGCAACCCGCTCCAGTATTCTTGTTGGAAAATTCCATTCACGGAGGAATCTGGAGGGCTAAAGTCCATGGGACTGCAAAGAATCGGACACCACTGAGTACACACACACACAATTTTTTGTTTTTATTGTCAAATAACTGTAGACATGAGCATGAGAATGAGCTAAAAACTAAATCTAGGCTACAAGAGTATTTATAAATAGTTGGGCTAGGAAGACAAGAGTTTGGTGGGTTTTCTCTACATTTACTCCTGTAGAAGGCTGTATGTTTCGATTTGCTCTGAAACCTGTCAGGCGATTTGGTGTGACTTTGGACTTGACTTCCATGTCTTTTGTATTTATTATTTTAGAATCACTGGTCCCAGTAAGTTTTCCTGTTCAACATGGATTTCCATTAAATGGCAAAGACATCTTAAATCTGTCTACAGTTTTAGGACAGATGGCCAAAACTCTTTACAATAACCCTGGGTGGGCATTCACTGAAGGGCTCATTGTCTTGTTTGTTTACTCAGTTCAAAGGTAGGAGGTTGCCCGTCAGCTCTGGGAATGAATACAGATGCTGTGGTGAGGAGCAGTTGAAAGCTAGTGCAAGCTAAATGGTTGAGCTTGGAGGAAGATGGCTGGAACCATAACCTAGCCAAGGTCAGAGATGAGTGCTGTTACTGTTTCATTAACATTATCATCATCACTATTATGTCCCAAATTACCCTTTAATGGAGCCAGTATAGCTTCAAGTCTGGAACTAAGACATAGATCACTTACTTTCTGTTCAGCAGACATTAGAAATGTCCAAGGCAGATTTCAGCCCTTTTAGCTCTAAATATAATCTTGATCTTCTACAAAGGTTGTTTGGCTCTTATTTATGTGTCTGCTTAGGATTTGCCTTTAAACTTTCCTGCACCAAGGGTAAAGTCACAATTGGTGTTATTATGTATTCAGGTGGCTCACAGTTTTTATGTTCACTATTGTTAGTTAGTGTTAGTCACTCAGTCGTGTCTGACTCTTTGCAACCCCATGGACTGTAGCCCACCAGGTATTCTCCAGGCAAGAATACTGGAGTGAATTGCCTTTTCTTCCCCAGGGGATCTTTCTGACACAGAGATAGAACCTGGGTTTCCTGCATTGCAGGCAGATTCTTTACCATCTGAGTCACCAGTGAAATCCAGATGTTCACTATGGAGATCTTAAAAATAAATTTTTTCTCAACGTCATTTTGATACAAGTGGTTCCATTATGCTGACATATAAGGTACAAAGACAAAAGAAATTCTTCATAATGCCACTGCTGAGGGAATTGGACTTTTCTCCCTTGCCTTTTGCTCTTGGAGATGGTTTTTCTTAGACAAATTCTGCCTGGAATAATTCTGAGTATTACAGGAAGATAGAATAGAGGAGGAGAGGGAAGATACATTTTTGTTGGCTTTCTACTCTTACAGTTCAGCTATGTTTTCAATTCTCCTCATCTTTGAAGACTTAAAATCATTCTAAATTCATGCAATGAGTTTAGAGTGAGAAGGAGATATAATATACACCTAGTTCCCACAGTTAACAGGTGGGCTTTCTTTGATTTGCCAATTAAAAAATATGTCACCTGGAGTCCACTAGATTGTGAACTTCTTGAGGTCAAGTGCTGTTACAGACCCATTTCTGTGTCCTTGTGACCTGACTGAGTGCTTGGCCCAGAGAGTGTGTATATTCAATGATCATTGGATTAAGTTGCCCCATTTCTGCATAGTTTTAAGTACAGAACTACAGTGAGTATAGAATAACATAAGATAAAATATAATAAAATATTTAAGTGTTAGGATATTGTTTTAAAGATGAGGCGCAGATATGGAGAGGTGATGTCACTTCAGGTCACAGAGTCAGAACTATGAGGACTGGCTTTAGGTCACAGCATCGCAGTATAAGGCTCTGCCCACCACAACCTTCATGTATAGCCAACAATATTTTTAAAGGTGACATACTACCCTTAAAATCTTGTTACTCAAATGATTACACTGTAACCTCTAACATCCTAGAATATGACCTTATTTGAATATGGGGTCTTTACAGAGGTAATCAAGTTAAAATGAAGTCATTGTGAGGGCCCCTAAACCATTATGCTGGCGTCCTTAGGAAAAGGAGAAATCTGAACACAGACATGAATGCAGCCAAGACAATGTGTACAGACCTAGGAAGAAGACAGTTATCTACAAGCCAAGAGGAGACGCCAGGAACAGATTCTTCCCTCCCAGCCCACACAAGGAGCTCCCCTTGCCAACCTTGATTTTGGATTCCTGTTTTCAGAACTGTATGATAGTACTTTTATTGTTCAACACAGAGAGTCTGTGATACTTTGTTACAGCATACATAGCAAACAAAAACAGATTTTGGTATTAGTCTTCTAGGGCTGCATAAAAAAATGCCACAGATTGGGTGGCTGAGACAATGGAAGTGTACTATCTCACAGTTCTGGAGCCTAGGTGTCCAAAATCAGTACGTCAGCATGGCTGCTTTCTCCCAGGGTCTTAGAGGCAAAGATCTATTCCAGGTTTCTGTCCTTGGCTTGTAAATGGTTGTCTTCACATTCAAAAGGTGTTCTTAACTGTGTCTACCTGTCTATCCCTTTGTATATTATAAAACAAGGAATGCTGTTTTTATTTTCTTTTTCTCCTTAGGGATGTCTAAAGCAATATTAGGCCTTCTCATGTTTGCCTCTTGGCACTTTCATGTCTTTTACCGTGTAAAGTTTACAACATCATTTTTATGCCCTCTTTTCCTCAGTGTCTTCCCTTCTCTCCTAACTCACTTCTGAAGCCAGCCCCAGGCTGCTGTTATCTGATTCCTTCTCCCAGAGTCTCATATCCACCTCCCATATATTGGTTTTCTATTGCTATTTAACAAAATACCAGCAACTTTCTTACCATTTATTTGTCTGCTCACAGTTCTATAGATCAGAAGTCTCAGAGAGGTCCTCTACTTATGGTCTCACAAGGCTGAAATCAAGGTATCAGCCAGACTGGGGTCTTATCTGGAGACTCTGAGAAGAACCTACTTCCAAGATTTTCCAGTTGTTGGCAAAATCCAGTTTTTTGCAGCTGAAGAACCAAGGTCACCTTTTTCTTGTGCACTGTCACCTGGGGATAGGCTCTCAGCTCCTACAGGCATATCCAGGCCCTTTTCCATATCACCAACTCCAACTTCAAAACTAGAAACAGAATTTCTGTCTTGCATCCAATCCTTTTCACACTTTGAATCTATTTGACAAACCTGAAGGAAACTGAATTTTCTGAAGAAAACTAGGAAACTGAATTTTCTGAAGAAAACTTTCTGCTTTTGAAAAACTCACTGACTTTGGGTTAGGCCCTTTGAGATAATTTCCCTATTTCAAGGTCATCTGATTAGTAACCTTAATCACATCTACAAAATCCCTTTTACTATGTAATCACAGGAGTAACACTAGGGGGTAAGAATCATGGGGCCACCTCAGAATTTTCCTACCACCTCCTACTATTCACTCTAAGGAAAAACAGTGGATAAGAGACAAATAAAGTTGATGGTTTCATACAGTGGTTGGAAATGGGTACATCCCAAAGTAAGCTGGCATTTTAAATCTAAGGATAAAGTTAGAAAAAAAATGTTCACATGAGGAAGGCCATGTTGTTTGATCCAAGTTATTTATCAATCACAATTTTAAGAGAAGCTGTCAGTAATTAAGGACCTTCTTTGGGTCAGTCTTGATCCTTGGAAGAAAAGCTATGCCAATCCTAGACAGCATATTAAAAAGAGGGGCAATACTTTGCTGGCAAAGGTCCATCTAGTCAAAGCTATGGTTTTTCCAGTAGTCATGTATGGATGTGATAACTGGACCATAAAGAAGGCTGATCTCCAGAGAACTGATGTTTTTGAATTGTGGTGTTGGAGGAGACTCTTGAGAGTCCCTTGGACTGCAAGGAGATCAAATCAGTCATTCTTAAAGGAAATTAATCCTGAATATTCATTGGAAGGACTGATGCTGAAGCTGAAGCTCCAATACTCTGGCCATTTGATGCAAACAGCCAAATCATTAGAAACGACCCTGATGCTGGGAAAGATTGAAGGCAGGAGAAGGGGATGACAGAGGATGAGATGGTTGGATGGCATCACTGACTCAATGGACATGAGTCTGAGCAAGCTCCAGGAGACAGTGAAAGACAGGGAAGCTTGGTGTGCTGCAGTCCATGGGGCCTCAGACAGTTGGACATGACTGAGCGTCTGAACAACAACAATGTTGTCGCTTCTGAAGGCACAAGTTAATTGCTGCCATTATTCTGAGTGTTAACAATGATTCTCCAAAATGGGCTGCACCAAAGTGAAAGGCACTGAGTTTGATAACATGCATAGGTGCTGGCGATAGCACTAAAAGTCAAATTCATGTGTGGACAGTGCAAGTCTTATGTTCCTTCCAGAACCACATGCTTCTCTCTTTCCAGGACAGCCCATTGACCATGTGTGCGATTATCTATGTGAGGGATAGCACTGTAAATCCAGCTTGCCTAATACAGAGATTCAGAGAGCATTTTCTTATACAATTAAAGTGATTTCATAGATGGCCATGGACGTGGGGTAGCTCCTCTCAGCCATAGTAAAGTAATGCTCAAAATTCTCCAAGCCAGGCTTCAGCAAAATGTGATCCATGAACTTCCAGATATTCAAGCTGGTTTTAGAAAAGGCAGAGGAACCAGAGATCAAATTGCCAACATCACTGGATCATGGAAAAAGCAAGAGGGTTCCAGAAAAACATCTATTTCTGCTTTACTGACTATGCCAAAGCCTTTGACTGCGTGGATCACAATAAACTGTGGAAAATTCTGAAAGAGATGGGAATATCAGACCACCTGACCTGCCTCTTGAGAAACCTATATGCAGGTCAGGAAGCAACAGAACTGGACATGGAACAACAGACTGGTTCCAAATTGGCAAAGGAGTATATCAAGGCAGTATACTGTCACCCTGCTTATTTAACTTATATGCAGAGTACATCATGAGAAATGCTGGGCTGGAGCACAAGCTGGAATCAAGATTGCCAGGAGAAATATCAATAACCTCAGATATGCAGATGACACCACTATTATGGCAGAAAGTGAAGAAGAACTAAAGAGCCTCTTGATGAAAGTGAAAGAGGAGAGCAAAAAAGTTGGCCTAAAGCTCAACATTCAGAAAACTAAGATCATGGCATCTGGTCCCATCACTTCATGGCAAATAGATGGGGAAACAGTGGACAAAGTGGCTGACTTTATCTTTTTGGGCTCCCAAGTCACTGCAGGTGGTGACTGAACCCATGAAATTAAAAGATGCTTACTCCTTGGAAGGAAAGTTATGACCAACCTAGACAGCATGTTAAAAAAACAGAGACATTTCTTTCCCAACAAAGGTCTGTCTAGTCAAGGCTATGGTTTTTCCAGTAGTCATGTATGGATGTGAGAGCTGGACTATAAAGAAAGCTGAGCACCAAAGAATTGATGCTTTTGAACTGTGGTGTTGGAGAAGACTCTTGAGAGTCCCTTGAACTACAAGGAGATCCAACCAGTCCATCCTAAAGGAGATCAGTCCTGGGTGTTCATTGGAAGGACTGATGTTGAAACTGAAACTCCAATACTTTGGCCACCTGATGTGAGGAGCTGACTCATTTGAAAAGACTCTGATGCTGGGAAAGATTGAGGGCAGGAGGAGAAGGGGACGACCGAGGATGAGATGGTTGGATGGTATCACCGACTCAATGGACATGGATTTGGGTAGACTCTGGCAGTTGTTGATGGACAGAGAGGCATGGCATCCTGCAGTTCATGGGGTCGCAAAGAGTCGGACACAACTGAATGAGTGACCTGAACTGAACTGAACGTTGATGACACCATGAAGCAGGTACCTTACAATCTAGAAGTAGGGAGACTATATCTTCTTATGAAAGCATGCTGAAGTTAAGATGACTGACAATAACAAAATCAATAGGATGATGGTAAAAAAGTAGACTCAAAGTAGTATTCTGGGCCAATATATTTCCCTCTCCTTGGCGGGGAAATGATGTAGTTTTTATATCGGAAAGACTTTGGAAAACAGATGTGTCATTAAATAAGGTATACTAAGGCTTGACAGCAACACTCTCTTACGTCCAATTTCCTCACTTGAACTCTAATTTACGATTTGGTATGTATCCTTCAATAAGCTGTTTTGTCTATAAAAGTACACTTTGTTCTAAAACAAGATGTTTTCTTCCTTCCTTCATCTCTTTGTTTAATCAGTCAGTCAGTCAGTCAACAAACATTTGCTGAACACCATCTATGTTCCAGATATTTTTTAGGTATAAAAGATAGCTTTGTCCTCCAAGGGCTTCCAGCAACTCAAATGACTGCTGTTCCTATTTTTCACCAGGTGACATGTAAAACAAGAAAATAATATAAAGTTGACTAGTGGTGCCATTCAGAAAGACTGATGGAACCAGTGGAAACTGGGCAGGCAAAGAGTGGTCTCTGAGAATTATCTCCAAGGTCTAATCCAGTGCTGTCCAGTAGAACTTCCTATGATGAAAGACATGTTCGAGACCTTCACTGTCCAAAATGTGAACCAGCAGCCACATACGGCTCTTGAGCACTTAAAGTGTGACTAGTGTGATTGCTCTTGTTTAGTCACTCAGTCTTGTCTGACTCTCTGCAACCCCATGGACTGTAGCCCACCAGGCTCCTCTGTCCATGAGATATTCTGGGTAAGAATACTGAAGTGGGTTGCCATTTCCTTCTCCAGGTAACGTTCTTGACCCTGTGAATGAACCCACGTTTCCTGCACTGCAAGCGGATTATTTACTTCTGAGCCACCAGGGAAGCCCAGTGTGACTGAGGAACTGAATTTTAATTTTTATTTAATTACTTTAAATGTTGTTACATGTAGCGGTGTACAGTGTAGAAAACATACAAATATGAAGCTCTTCCTTCTATCAGCTGTTTTGAAACCTTTACTACTCCCCTACTTCTTGGCTTCTAAATGTATTTTATTCAGTATCTGAGTTATTTCCTCATGTAAATTAATCTTCTCAGATTAGTTTCTGGTGTAAATGTAAACATACTGCAAACCAAGCAATTCTTTGAGGTGCAATCACGAAGCAAAACAATATATTTTTAAACAAGCCAGAAAAGGTTATCAGCTGAGGAAGCATACCAAGGAATGGAAAATAATCAGTTGGATCACGTTATTTTAATCCCACGTCTGAATGTTCTAAGCAGACTCAACTCTTGTCATTTGGAGAAAGTTGCCAATATTTTCCCTTCTGTCCTTTGAGGAAACATGCCAAATATGTTTTCATTTTATCCTATTTAGACAGTTGTTGTAATGCCCTTTCCTTGATGTTATCCCTGAACATGCAATTAACAGATTTCTACTGAGATGCCAGCTGCAATGAAAGCTGTTTTTCTGTCACTTGTATGTTGCTTCGATTCTGGCTCACTTACACTGCTTGGCAATTAGATTTTATAATGACTTTAAGCTTTTCTATCCCAACAATAAACTCAATGGAATTTCAGTCCAACCATTTTTTTCCTTTCTTTTTTGAGTAAGTTTACTTCTTCTGTTCTTAGCCTACACCATGCCTGCCATGCCACTCTTAATAGGCTATGAAAGTTTTATGGATTTTTGGCCATTTTGCCTCTCTCTGGGCATTCTGATGCCAAAGATATCAGACATACATTTCCATTTGCTTCAGCCAGCAGCTCGTCTTTGCTGGCTGCTTTATTAAACAAGTGTACATCATTGGGAAGGAGCCCTGAGATTTTCTGGTATGATAAGATGGACTACATATTGAGCCTGTTGTTGCAGATGCCAGGCACCATCCTCTCAGATTCAGCAACCTAATAAGAATGTGTCCTTTGGGCATGGCAATAACTCCAGCACATGGCCCTTTCTATCTCAGGGTCAAAGGAACAATACTTGAACTTAATGAGGATTTTTGAAAGGACTGGAGGCTCTTAAACACATTTTCAAGAAACTTTTTGGAAATATTTAGGGAACATGGAATTTTAGAAAATATTAAATCTAAGAATGTGCAATGAAGATAAGGATATATATCTCCTAGGACCTAGCTGTTCCATTTTTGGGCATTGACCATGGTGATGCAGTTACCTATGTGCCCAAAGAGGCACATTCAAGAAAGACAAATGTCAACATGTGAGATCTGCAAAATAGTTAAAACCATCCCAATGTTCATTTACAGGGAGATTTGTTTACAGGCCATTTCTATAATGGAATAATTTGTAATCATTGGAAAGGATGGCACAGATTTCTAAATGCTGATGCTGAGTGATATTTAAGATGAATTAAGGGGAAAAGGGGCTTCCCTGGTAGCTCAGCTGGTAAAGAATCCGCCTGCAATCTGGGAGACCTGGGTTTGATCCATGGGCTGGGAAGATCCCCTGGAGAAGGGAATGGCTACCCACTCCAGTATTTTGGCCTGGAGAATTCCATGGACCGTATAGCCCATGTAGTCACAAAGAGCTGGACACGACTGAACGACTTTCACTTTCACTTTCAAGGGGGGAAAAGCAAAGTACACAACAGCAAGCTTAGTTTGCTTCTATTTGTGGTCTCAAAAAGCTCATTTATACTATGAAAACCCCAGATACCCATATATACACTTGTGTATGCAAACAAAAATTTTGAAGACTACTTCAGAAACTGTGAAAAAAGTAGTTATTTGGAGATAAGATTTGCTGTATTCTATATTGTAATCTTTTGAAACCAGGAGCATGTGTTACTTTTTTCAGCAAAAAAAAAAAAAAAAAAAAAAACTTAATGAAAACATAACAAAATCATCTATAAGCCCACTACTCAGAAAATGTGTTAAAATATTTTGGAGTATTCTGGGCTTTACTTTAGCTCATTCATGGCATATGTCAGATAATGTAGTACAGTCATTTTGTCATTTATTTTTTCCCAAATAAAAATTCTCATGTTAATAGAACAACTATTTTTCTGTTTTGTTTTAATACGCTTTGCTGAGAATAAAATGCAAACAAAATAAAAAGCACCCACTTTAAGTGCATTGTGTTTTGACAAACATGGATAAAAACATCTAGTATTATTTTTAATAGCTCCATAGAACTGCTCCTTACTAAACAATGATTAGTAATAGAGACTAATTCAGGGATAGGTTAATAAACCAAGTGAGTCCAAATGGAGCCATTCCTGGAATTTCTGGTGGAAACACCATACTTTATTGTCAATTTCCACAGATGGATTTTTAGGATGTTTCAAATGTTGAACTGTTATAAATAGGCTGAGATAAATGAATATTTTTTTTAGCTAAGTCATTGCATATATCCTTAATTACAGTATTTTCTTAGTATGAGATCCTAGAAGTAAAAATTCTGTAGGGAAAGATAGAATGATATAGCTAGATTTCCTTCAAGAGAGAGTATGCCAAATTATCCTCCCAGGCCTTTAACTGTCTCTTTTTCTTTGCTCCATTTATTGTTTTTGCTACATCAGAAAATGCAACCAGATATGTATTTGAGCACAGCTTATTAGCTGACCAAGTAGATACAAGAGGTTGGGATGCATTCAAAGAAACCATGATTTCACAGAAGGGAGGCGGCTTGTACAAAGCAGGATTGGATGGCTTCCATCTCTGGGCTCAAAAGATTACTGTTGGCTCTGCTAGGAGTTGACTTCCCTCACTTGTAGGATTGGTCCTTCTTCTCTCCTTGGTGGCTGGTGCTCACCTGTCACCTCCTCAGCGAGGTTTCCCTGTCCAGTCAGGTACATCTGTATCCCTGTACCTCTCCCTTGCTTTTTTCCCTCCATAACACTTCTCCCCTCTGACCTGCAAATTACATTTCTGTTTTGTTTGTTCTGTCTCCCTATGTAAAATATAAGGTTCATTCGAGCATGGATTAGTATTTGCTAACTGCCATATGTGTGCCAAGCACAGTCTGCTGCTGCTGCTGCTGTTAAGTCGCTTCAGTCGTGTCCAACTCTGTGCGACCCCATAGATGGCAGCCCACCGGGCTCCCTCGTCCCTGGGATTCTCCAGGCAAGAATACTGGAGTGGGTTGCCATTTCCTTCTCCAATGCATGAAAGTGAAAAGTGAAAGCGAAGTTGCTCAGTCATGTCCGACTCTTAGTGACCCCATGGACTGCAGCCCACCAGGCTCCTCCGTCCATTGGATTTTCCAGGCAAGAGTACTGGGGTGGGGTGCCATTGCCTTAGACGCTCTAGGCCTCCAATAACGTGTTGAATGAATGAGACAGCCATACTTGACGTCATAGAAAACACTTTGACACACATGCTATCACTCAATCATCATAACATCCTGAGACATTAAAAGGGCTCATTCCATGCCTGATCTTCCGAAACAGGGAAACTAGATCTTATAAGGACCAAATTACTTTCCCAAGGTCACGCATACCTCTTCCAACTCCAGGTTCAGCTTTCTTTTCACCTCACTTGGCACCTCTCAAAGCACATGGTTACAGGCTCTCTTTCTTCAAGGAAATCATCATATTCTCTCATCAGTGGAGAAAGAATACAGGTTACAACAGCTGGGCCAGAGACTTCATAGAATAAAGGGATGGGAGTCAGGAGATACAAATTCTAATGCTGCCTCAGCCTCTGAACCACAGATGCAGTGTCAGTAAACATGTTTCTTCTCTATGGGCCTCACTTTCATCCTTTATCAAATGAGAAGGCCAGATCATATGGTCTGAGGCCTTTTCTAGCTTTACTCGTAATGATCTGAAAGGGACATCTCTAACCTTGTACCAGTAGATGTTGGCCATCAGTAGATGGAGGCCAGTCCTCCTGCATTTAAATTCATGAACCTAAATTGTTTCAATACATCTTAAAGTCTATAAAGGCCCCAGTGCAAGAAAGTGGGTCATCACCTACATGCTTGCTTATCGCAAGAGAAGGTATCAGGATGAGATACTTGATTTGAGTGTGTAAGCATTTTTTCTACTAGGATTCTTGTAGTCACAAGAGATGGAAACCTGACTCTAACAAACTTATGCAAAAATGGGAGTTTATTGGCTCACTATCCTGAAAATTTCAGGGGGATGTTAAGCTCTGGCTGGGGCTCTGTCATGGCCTCAAGCAGAGTCATCAGAACTTTCTCTCAGCTCTGCATCCCTCTCTGTTGACAAAGCGGCTGTCAGTTGCTCCCGACTTATATATTATCCTCTCAACTCACTTGAGTCTTCCCAGGATTCCCATAAGGAGGAGCAGGAATGGTTCTGACTGGCCTGAGTTAGAGGCATCGTTCCTCTGAGACAGTCTTTATGGACTGGGAGATGAAAGACAGAGACTGGCAAGGCCTGAATACTGCATCCACCCATGCACCACAGTATTTGGTCTTCTCTCATTCTTGGACTGTAGCCTGCCAGGCTCCTCTGTCTATGGGATTCTCCAGGCAAGTATACTGGAATGGGTAGCCATTTCCTTTTCCAGGAGATCTTCCCGACCCAGGGACTGAACCCACACCTCCAAGGTCTCCTGCCTTGCAGGCAGATTCTTTACCTCTGAGCTCTTCTCTCATTCAGACCATATGAACTGAGGGAGGGTAAGAGGAGTTTCTCCCCATGAAAACAAAGGTACTTACACTAGGAGAAAGTGGGTGTGGACTTGGCAGGAAAAAAGAACAAAAGTTCACTCTTTTGCCAACCCCATGTTTGCCTCCTTCCTCTTCAAACAGCTGCAGGATATGGATTTTGTTCTTGTAATGGTTGTTGAAGAATTAGCTTGTTGAAGAATTAGAGTATTTTAAAGTTCATTGGATTATGAATTACTAGGGGAGGGAAGGGAATTCCCTCACTCCCCATAGATATCCAGGGCTTTTCAAACAACACAGCTAGTTGTCACTGCTTTAGAAAACAGCCAGAAATGCTTGCCTTGGAACTGCCCAGGCTTGCTGGAAACGTGGCAGGATGCAATGGACAGAAATGTGTCTCAGCGAGATATTAGATGGGTCAGACTACTGATGGCCCTCGTGTGCAGGCCTAAGGAATGAGGCTCAACAGATTCCGTCAGCTTCCTGGGAGCTGGAAGGCTTACCAGTTATAATCTGGAATCTTTAGAAGAGTCAGTTATTCAGGGTCTACAGATTAAGAGGAAGACATTTCCCGTGTTCTTGTTTCCCCTTCAAAGACACAGAAGGACAAGCTTTCTACTAACTAATCTCTCTTCCTCATCAGCAAAATCCAAAGACAACTGTAAACATTTAAAAAAATATTTTCTATTCTCTCTTAGTGAGAAAGGACCCATTGTGAAAAAAGTGTAGCAGTCATAGAAGACTGAATGATAGACTGATTTGACCTTCTCCAGTCCTGTATCCAATCATACCTGTTCTCAAAGACCACTGCACATCATGTAGGCTCTAGGCCTTGTGTCAGGCACTGGGAAGGCAGAGATAAAAGACTTAGTCCTTATCTCCTAGGTGGTAATGGTTTCTGATTGGGGTCGTCATAGACTGAAGCTTAAGAAACTCTAGGAATTGAGATCAGGAATTGGCAAAACACAGCTCACAGGCCAAGTCTAGCCCACCATCTATGTTGGTCAATGAAATTTCACTGGAACACACAGTAGCTCATTTTCCTGCATCAATGGTAGAATTGAGTTGCCTAAAATATTTACTGTCTGTAGCTTTCCAGGTGGCACAGTGAGAAAGAATCCGTCTGCAATACATGAGATGCAAGAGACATGGTTTTGATCCCTGGGTCAGGAAGATTCCTTGGAGGAGAAAATGGCAACCCACTCCAGTATTCTTACCTGGAGAATCCCATGAACAGAAGAGCCTGGCAGGCTACAGCCCTTGGGGCTGCAAAAAGTTGGAGTGACTGAGTGAGTGAGCAACACAGAGCATATCTTCAGAGAAAGTTTTTCAAGCCCTGACAGAGACCACAGTAACTGTCCCAGATATGACGGTGGTGATGGCATCTGAGGAGGTGGTCTGAGAAGGCAGTATCAGAGGTGAGACAGGAGGGATGCAGAGGAGTTAACCAAACAAGCCTGAGAAGTCAGGGGAGGCCAAGGCAGAACTCCTCATGCCAAGATGAGGAGATAAGAGAGAGCACAGAGGGTCCTGGGGCAGCTGGAGTGTGGGATCCACAAGAACAGCCAGACCAGAGAAGTACACTGTGGCCACACTGCGATTCTTTGGAAGTCAAGAGGAGTCCAGAAAGTATAAGCAGGTCAGGGGCTGATCAGGGTTCCATTTTTTGAAGCACACGCTGCAGTAGTATAGAAAAAATGGGATGAAACAGGACTGCTTCCTTCCCCCTATTCTCCCTTCCTCCGCTTCTCAAAATATTCAGCCCCTTGGAAGCAAGCCAGTATAAATGTCCAAAGCCATTTAGTCTGTACCTGGCCCTGGATACCCCCATAACCTCATGGCCCATCCATTCTGGGAGGACCTGGTCCTTTCTCACTCAGGCTACCTCTCCCACAATGCATTGTGGGAAGGAGTATGGGAAATGGAAGGCTTAAGAGGCCATATTCCCAGTTGGCTTGTGCAACCCCCTCAGCCTCCAGACAGAAATGTGAGTGGCAGTGATTGGATAAACAGTTTAACTTAATAGTAACAAAAGAACTGGGCCTAATACAAGGAATCTCATTGTCCTTTTTTACTCAGTGACTTTCCTTGCTATGCACTGTGATGCAGCAAGGCCACTGGAAATGCAGAAAAACATAAGGGATTGATTCTGCCTGGCAAGAAGGTCAGACTGCAAGAAGCAATTTTAATAATTATTCTATCAAAGAGATATAGAAAAAAAAGAGAGAGAGATCAGAACTGGGTAGGGGAGGTCTGAGGGAGGAAGAAGGGAAAGAATATGTGTTTGCTGTTTATTTTTGGAAGTGAGATATAGCTTTACAAAATAATTAATAGCTATCTCTTAATTTCAATCTGAATTAGGTAATTCCTTAATATTCTTTGGGCTTTATTTCCTCTTTATTAAAAAAAATCTTGATAGAGATATATTTTTTACTCCTTTTATTTGTAAAGTTACTAAATATTTTCCAAACTTATATTTATGAAAATTCCTTAAGACTTTTAAAATCCTCATCTCCCTAGACAGAGACCTTGAAAAACTAAACTTCTAATTCCAGGCAGGACTTTGCAGCAAAGCCTGGTGTATACAGGTAAGTTGAACCTTCCTGTCTCTTTTCTCTCTCTCTCAGGTATTAGCCAGACCTTGCATTCAGCTCTCTGGTTCTGATTATTCTCATTCATTATTCAGTCATAACAACGGTACCAGCCAGTATGGATTTGAACCCTCACCTGAAAATATCAACAGAAGATGGTCCAGTTCTAAGAAATAGGTATCCAGAGGGATGGAATCACAATCAGCTGCTGACCTGGCCAACATTTGTTATTTACGTTATGACCAACCTAGATAGTATATTCAAAAGTAGAGACATTACTTTGTCGACTAAGGTCCATCTAGTCAAGGCTATGGTTTTTCCTGTGGTCATGTATGGGTGAGAGTTGGACTGTGAAGAAGGCTGAGTCCCAAAGAAGTGATGCTTTTGAACGGTGGTGTTGGAGAAGACTCTTGAGAGTCCCTTGGACTGCAAGGAGATCCAACCAGTCCATTCTGAAGGAGATCAGCCCTGGGATTTCTTTGGAAGGAATGATGCTAAAGCTGAAACTCCAGTACTTTGGCCACCTCATGCGAAGAGTTGACTCATTGGAAAAGAGTCTGATGCTGGGAGGGATTGGGGGCAGGAGGAGAAGGGGACGACCGAGGATGAGATGGCTGGATGGCATCACTGACTCAATGGACGTGAGTCTCAGTGAACTCCAGGAGTTGGTGATGGACAGGGAGGCCTGGCGTGCTGCGATTCATGGGGTTGCAAAGAGTCGGACACGACTGAGCGACTGAACGGACTGACTGAACTGAAGCTGTTTTCACCACGCTGCTGGCAATACTACTACAGCCCTACAGCCCTAGCAGACACTGAGAGATGGAAGGTATTTTCTAGACACTTCTCAATTATATGCTCAGAAGTTGGCAAGCAGTGGCAGGAATACCATATCCAACAGTAAAAGTCCTTCTGAGATGATTCTGGAATATACCACCTAGAAGCTTTGACTTTGCCATTTAGACTTCACTTAATAAACTTGCATTTCTTGCACTGTTTCATTCATTAAGCCACTGGGGTGTAGGGAAACAATTCAGGTAACAACAAAATAGCCCAGAGAAAATTTATGCATGTATGAACCAATTTCCACCCTTGACTGAGACACATTGTCTATACCGTTTTCCCTCAACTTTCCTTCTGCTCCTCTCTTTCTGCACAACATGGGATCAGGAAAGTTCTTAGGAGAAAGAATGAATGCGATTTGCTGTTTGCTATGGAATGAAATAAAGGCTTTATTGTTGAACAGACTCAAGAACTCAGGTTCTGAAGTGCCATGTGCAGACGTGCAACTCCCTGTTCCTTTGTGTACAATCTCACTGAACACTGGGCAAGCGATTTCCCCTTTCTGAGCCTTAGTTTTATCACCTATAGCATGATGAGGGTGGTAGTCCTGACTTGACAGTGTTGAGATGATTCCATCATGTAAGGGTCAGCTCTGTTATAAGGTGAGCATGTTATAGAGCTGTGGGCACTGTTCTGTCACCAACATCACCAAGTTGCCCCATCCATCCCTCCATCAAACATGTGTGAATCACTTCTTATGTCTAAGTCATGGTGAATGGCAGCAGATGGGAGGCAAACATGAGTGGTTGGTAGGCTGTGAGTGGAGAGGACAAGTAGTAGACTGTGGCCTGAGTTTTAATTCAGTAAATATTTACTCAACTCAAACCACACACCAGGTATGATAATTGTGTGTAAAACGTCATGGGAGACATATATGATTACTGCCCCCAAGGACAGAATTCTTATAATTAGGATTTAGGACAGATTTTAAAGTGTAGGAAGGATATTCTGGTATAGAAAGAAAGGCCAGGAGAAAACCAGGGAGATGCAGACGGAAGTGCAGGCATATGCTTTACATGCAGTTAGACATCAGGCCTGGCTCCTAAACTGTCTTCTCTGTCATCTCTGCATAGTGAAGTGCCACCTAGTATCCACCTTTCATGTTCCATCCTCTGAGAAGTCTTTCAGCATCACCGAAGGCAGATAGAAGGGCTCTCTCTCTTCTCTAAGTTAATACATTGTCAGTTTAAGGTTCCTATGGCACTTACTATGAACTACTTTGATTATTTAGATTGGCTGTCCATGCTGATCAAATTTCATTTGAAAACGTCTGTCATGACTCAGTGCTTCTTGAATCACGGCAGCCACACAGTTGAACCGAAAAATCAAAAGCGGCATTCGCCTACTCAGACTACCATGTGCTTACAAACACAGCTGTATATAAATTATGAAATCAAGAACTATTTACCTTTTCTTCCCAACACAGTACTGCTACATTATTTCGATGGAGACTCAACAAAGGAACTTCAACAGGACACCAGGAGGTGCAGCTGTGTTTCTAAATGCCGCACAACGCTTGAATAATCCAGAGTTTACATTAAATACCTCTCAGTATTAACAAGATGCAGGATAAATTGTTTGCTGACAAAGCCTATGCCTTTGGATAGGATGAACTCTCGGTAGCTTACATTTTTACACTGGCAAAGCAAGCCATCACAGCCAACACCCTTGGCGGCCTGGAGACTGTTTATCTTTGCAAGAAGCCAGGTACAACCAGGCAGCTGAAACTGTTCAAATACAGTCCAGAAACAGGCCAAGTGTTTCATTTCTGCCATAGGGATCAGAATCTTGGTTCTCAATTTGCAAACACTAAGGGTGTTTGTTTTCATCTTCTTTACTTAGAAGACAAATGTAGTTTACTCTTTCAAGAGGATCTTTCAAGGCCATTCATTTCCTTTGCGGAGAAAGCAATGGCAACCCACTCCAGTACTCTTGTCTGGAAAATCCCATGGGCGGAGGAGCCTGGTGGGCTGCGGTCCACGGGGTCACTACAAGTTGGGCACGACTGAGCAACTTCACTTTCACTTTTCACTTTCCTGCATTGGAGAAGGAAATGGCAATCCACTGCAGTGTTCTTGCCTGGAGAATTCCAGGGACGAAGGAGCCTGGTGGGCTTCTGGCTATGGGGTTGCACAAAGTCGGACACGACTGAAGCGACTTAGCAGCAGCATTTCCTTTGACTTTGAATAGAAGTTGCAGAGAAGGACCAGTAATGCTTAAAAACTGGGTTCCTTTTTTGAGTAAGTGGGCTTAAGACCATGTGCTAATTTTAAGAGGCATTCAAGGGAATTCCCAGGTTCTCATCTAGGTGCTGAGCTAGGTCAGCAGAGGCTGGTCATGTTTGATGAAGAAAGATCATCTCAGTGGATTTACTTCTGTGTCCAGATAAACTGATGTGTCCAGCAAAACTGTTGTGATCTTTCATGGACTTTACTCGCACAGACTTGGATGTACCATTAACTAATTTAGAGACAGCTAAAAACACTAGATAGGCAGTATAATATTTAATTCTCCTGTGTCTTTATTTATTTATATTTTTTCCCGTTTGACTTAGCAAAATAAAGGCAAAAGATTCCCAAATGTATGCCCCATCTCTTAAGCTACCCTGGTGGCAGTTACATATAACTGAAAAATGCTATAAATCCTTTTAATCTTTTAGGTGGTGAATTGCTAGAAGAAGCTGGAATACTTTATTTTGGCCTGGTCCCAGCTCCATTTAAAATGCCAGACACAGCAGGGCTGAATTTGTTCATGTTCACTTGAGGACAGGGAAGCAGAGGAAGTTGTGTAAGGGAGTTGGAAATCGATGTGGTGAGGGGGTAGGGCCTGGGGGAGGGCCACAGCAAATCCCTAACAAAAGGTAGTTTATTTGTTCCACCAAATATGCCTTTCAAGAAAAGGCCATTTCTAACCTGCAGCAAGTTAACAACTGAATGGAGATTGCAAAGATAGGGAATTGTTTTGTGTTTCCAATTCATTGAACTTGGAGCATCTGATCTTACTGTTAAATTCAGCAAGGAAAAAGTAACCCACCTCTCCAAAGTGAAGATAACTGAAGGAGAAAAAAAAAAAAAGATGATAAAGGTTGTATTCAAAAAGGAGTAATATAATGCAGAAGAAAGAAATAAGGTTTTATCTCATGTCATATATAAACATCAAATCAAAATGGATGGAGAGCTTAAATGTAAGACCAGAAAAACTCCTTGATATTCGTCTGAGCAATGATTTTTTTGGGAAGGGTGTGCTACATAGCACAGGCAATAAAAAAATAAACAAATTGCTTGCATCAAATTAAAAAGCTTCTGAACAGCCAAGGAAACAATTAACAGAGTGAGGAGATAACCTATAGATGGGAGAAAATATATGCAAACCACACATATGAAGGACAGGGAAGCCTGGTATGCTGCAGTTCACAGGGTCACAAAGAGTCAGATGCAGCTTAGAGACTGAATAATACCACCACCATATAATAAGGGGTTAATACTCAAAATACAAAAGGAACTCAAACAACTCAACAGCAAGAAAATAACCTGATTTTAAAAATGGACAAAGGACCTGAATAGACATTTTTTACAAGAAGGCAAATAAATGGTCAATAGATATATGAAAGGTGTGGAACATCACTAATCAGGAAAATGCAAATCAACACCAAAATGAGATGTCACATCACACCTGTAAAAATGGCTATTATCAAAAAGACACAAGATAGTCAGTGTTTTTGACGATATAGAGAAAAGGGAATCCTTGCATATCACTGGTAGGAATGTACATTGGTACAGCTGCTACAGAAACCAGTATGGTGATATCCCCCCAAATTATAAATAGAACTATCATATGATCCAGCAAACTCACACTTTATGAAGTTAGTATATCAAAGAGATACTACCCCCATGTTCACTGCAGCATTATTCACAACAACCAAGACATGGAAACAACACGCATACACATCCATTATGGAATAGTACGCAACCATGAACAAGATGGAAACCCTGCCACTTGGACCTAGATGACAATATGCTAAGTGAAATAAGCCAGACCCAGAAACAAAATTTCTGTATGGTCTCACTTATACGTGGACTCAAAAACAAGGTCAAAATCATAGAAGCAGAGAGCAAAACAATGGTTACTAGGGGCTGGGAGGGGTAGGGAAAATGGGGAGATGTTGGTCAAAGAGTATAAACTTGTTAATTGTGCCAGATGAGTAAGTCTAGAGATCTAATATAGAAAAATGATGACCATACCTAATAATAATGTACTGAACAATGGTAATATGCTGAGAGAATAGATTCAGGTACACTCATCTCACTCAGAAAAGTGATAACTGTAATGGGAAGATACATTAATTATCTCAACTATAGTAATTATTTCACAATATATTTGTATATTAGATTATATTGTACACTTGAAATATTTACAATTTTTCTTTAAAAAATTAAAAATAATTAAAGGGAGTAAGATGGGATATGGAGAACCTTTAAGTGATATTCATACATGTGTACATATATATATATTTAAATATACATGTGTATTTTTTAAAGACCTACATTTAAATCTTTGCTGTGCTACTGACTAGCTTCTAGGTGACTACAAGTCACTACTTTGACCTTGAGTGACTCTCCTTGAATTTCATTTTCCATAACTGTAATTGTGCCAACTGCACAGACTTGTGAGGTTGCAATTAAATACTATGGGTACCATGCTTGCTATATTCTATGCACCTATTAATAAAAAGCTTTAAAAACTATATTAGGCATGTTAACATCATGGATGACAAACAGGTTTAATTTCTAACTAATTCTTAGTTATGACTGCCTAGAATATGGCACCCCACTCCAGTACTTTTGCCTGGAAAATCCCATGGATGGAGGAGCCTGGTGGGCTGCAGTCCATGGGGTCACTAGAGTCGGGCACGACTGAGCGACTTCACTTTGACTTTTCACTTTCATGCATTGGAGAAGGAAATGGCAACCCACTCCAGTGTTCTTGCCTGGAGAATCCCAGGGACGGGGGAGCCTGGTGGGCTGCCATCTCTGGGGTCGCACAGAGTCAGTCATGACTGAAGCGACTTAGCAGTAGCAGCAGCAAAATATGTTTAGCGTGACTGTGACTAGGCTTGGCAGAGTAGGGTGATTGATTATTGATGTCTGCTACTGGCACCAAATGAAGGATGTATTTGCCATCCAGAATCCAGTGAAAAGGTCACAGAATGTCAGAAGGCATGGTGTTTCAGCCTCCAATTAGGTGAGTAACGTGGGAACATCTTTTATTCCCTCTGTCCCTCATTTTCTCTAATGTAAAATGAATGAGCAGAACTTTATGATCTCTTAGGTCTTTTTGAGTCTGAATATTCTGATTCTAACCTAGAAAATATTATTACTGCTTCACAGGTTTGGAATGTTAATAAGATTCTTAAAAATGCTTTGCATTAAGTACATTTACGTATGAGAAGTTGCTCTATGGCCCTGTTTTGAAGAATATTCACCATCACCCAAGTAAGAGTTTGTAGGTCTGTAAGGGAAGTAACATTTGAATCTTTTCTTACCTGCTGTATGCTCTTATTTTTACCAAAATCTCTCTTGGCCTCAATTTAGTCACCTGAAAAATGAAATAAAAATTATTTCTGTACTCTCCTGATCCTCTGAGATGTGGAGCCAATGAATAAGGACATGTTTCATCAGTACTTTGAACTTGTTAGAAGGCAGTCCTTATGTAACTCTAAAGGACAAGTATTTATGTAAAAATGTCCTCTCAATGTGATGCACATTAATATCCATTTGCTATACTATGACTTTATTACAACAGAGTAACACTTTCAAAAGGAAAAGGACATTGGTTTATAAAACCCAGACTTCATCATTTTCCCTTTGAGTTTCCCTTTCCCTTAGTGTAAATCCTACAGTCTCCAAAGTTAAAAACACAATCAAAGATGCTTGGTGTTGAAGCAATCTGCATGGTAAAAATGGCCTCCATAGGAGTATATATACACTTGCTATTTCAATACACTTAAAACCAACTCACTGTTGAAAATGTGCAAAAATCAGTCAACATTATCTTGAAATATCTAGGTGCCATAAATATTAATAGTTATGACAACTGATGCTAGTGCAAGATTCTGTTCCTGTGGACAAAACCACAACATGAAAGATAGCCCATTATTCCTCAAAGCCAACTTTCCTGAACAATGCCTGAATCGATGAAGGGAAAAACAGATACCCTGACTTTCACTTTAGACCTAGTGCTAGGACAGAGAAGGCATGCCTAGCTAGGTAAACAGAATAAACGTGCTTCCTCTTGATCAATGTGAATCAACAACTTTAGCACAGAAATATAAGAAAACAATTTCCACCATTTATTTTATCCAAATGTTTTTCTTTCTTTGTCTCTTCATGGTAGATTCTGAGCAGTAATGATAAGAATGACTGAAATGATTACTGCAACAAGTTTTTCTCAAAGACCTCCATTTGTCTGTTTCAATTGAGGTATCAATATGACAGATTCAAGAGAATAAGGCAAGTGAAACAAATGTGTATATGAAGGTTTTTAAAGAACATGTCCAATAAACTGATCTAGTACTCTTGACAGACTGCTCTCCATTCCTCCCCCAGCCCATCCTTTGAGATTATCAAAAGAGGCCAGAGTGTGGAGAGTGAGACTCTGTGAACAGATTGACAAAGAGGCTTTTTGGGTGAAAGTTCCTGCATCTTGTGTGACTCTTCATCTTGTTTGTGGTTTTCTTTTGTTTTTGGAGGAAGGGAAGGCATTCTACCATCTAACCCAGAGCCAAGAAACTACGATCTGCAGGTCAGATCTGGTCTACTGCCTGGTTTGGTACAGTCATGAGTTCATAATGGCTTTTACATTTGTCAAATGTAAAATGTGCAGGGGAATTATAAATAATTTGTGACCAATGAAAATGCATTGTAACTCAAATTTCAGTGTCCATAAGTAAAATGCTACTTGAAGACACCCACCCAATATTTAAATAACATCACCTATGGCTGCTTTGGCACTACAATGGAGGGTTCATCTTTATAGAAGTTTACAGACCTCTGGTTTTACCGGAAGTCTGGTGGAAGGATGTTTCATGACATAGTTAATGAACTTTGAAATGTGTCCCCTGTGTTTGGGAGATTTAGATGACTGATGTCTGATTCAGGGCTGAATCAACAAATGGAAAGGTCTGAATCCCAACAAAAATGGCCTATAGCCCAGGCACTGCCTCCTTCCAGGGAAACCAAAGGCCAGAGAAGGGTCGCCCAGCTGCTCTGGTACAAGCTCTGGGAGAAGGCTGCTGTGCTGCATGGTGGGGAATGGATGCATGAGCATTTCCTAAGGATAAGATATGGGACATGTGAGAGAGCACTGGTGTGGAAGTGCTGCCTTTTTGGCTGCCTGGGAAGGACAAGAGGAAGAAGTAGAGTTGGATGTACTCCCCTGGAGGCCTAACAGTTAAGGACACATTCACACGGGACCATCTGAAAGAGCCATTGCTTTTCTGCCAGTGCTGAAGTTGCCTAGCCAAGTACCAGCCTTTCTATCCTGATATGAGACAGAAGTTAACAAAGAGAAGGTGACAGGGAAGGCAAGAGGTGACAAAAGCTAGTCATTCCCTATCCATTCTCTGCAGCTTTAAGATTACCTTCACTAATTTGAATTAAGTTTAAAGAGATAGTGGAAATGGAGAGCTATGTTTTATTAATGGCAGGAGCCATGCATATCCAACCCTCCATTTACAGGATTTAACTGATCAGTTCCAATATACCAGGGCTCTATAGCATATTGTCATTTATTATGACAACTCTATGAGACTGATATTAATATACCCATTTTATGGGTGAAGAAATCAAGGTTCAGAGTTTGAATGATATACCCAAGGTCTCATGCCAGTGAGTGGCAGAGCCAGGATTTAGTCTATTGGATGTTCAAATGCATCCTCTTTTCATTGTACCTTGGGGAATTTTATCTTAGAAATTATAGTTTTGATGCTATATTTGTATCCAGAGCCCATAGTACGCAACATGTACTGCTGCTGTGAAGAAATAAACATTCAGTCAAGTTAACTTAAGAGACAGGGGTTTATTTCAGTGTTCACTGAAGCACTAGTTACACTAGCCAAGACATGGAAGCAACCTGAGTGTCCACAGACAGATGAATGGATAAAGAAGACATGGTAAACATATATAATGGGACATTCAGTTCAGTTCAGTTCAGTCGCTCAGTCATGTCCGACTCTTTGCGACCCCATGAATCGCAGCACACCAGGCCTCCCTGTCCATCACCAACTCCCGGAGTTCACTCAGACTCACATCCATCGAGTCAGTGAGGCCATCCAGCCATCTCATCCTCTGTCGTCCCCTTCTCCTCCTGCCCCCAATCCCTCCCAGCATCAGACTCTTTTCCAATGAGTCAACTCTTCGCATGAGGTGGCCAAAGTACTGGAGTTTCAGCTTTAGCATCATTCCTTCCAAAGAAATCCCAGGGCTGAGCTCCTTCAGAATGGACTGGTTGGATCTCCTTGCAGTCCAAGGGACTCTCAAGAGTCTTCTCCAACACCACAGTTCAAAAGCATCAATTCTTTGGCACTCAGTTTTCTTCACAGTCCAACTCTCACATTCATACATGACTACTGGAAAAACCATCGCCTTGACTAGATGGCAAAGCCTTTGTTGGCAAAGTAATGTATCTACTTTTCAGTATGCTATCTAGGTTGGTCATAAATTTTCTTCCAAGGAATAAGCGTCTTTTAATTTCATGACTGCAGTCACCATCTGCAGTGATTTTGGAGCCCCCAAAAATAAAGTCTGACACTGTTTCCACTGTTTCCCCATCTATTTCCCATGAAGTGATGGGACCAGATGCCATGATCTTCATTTTCTGAATGTTGAGCTTTAAGCCAACTTTTTCACTCTCCTCTTTCAGTTTCATCAAGAGGCTTTTTACTCAGCCATAAAAAAGAATGCAATAATGCCATTTGCAGCAACATGGATCAGTCTAGAGATTATCATACTAAGTGTAATAAGTCAGAGAGAGAAAGACAAATATCATATGATATCACTTATCTGTGGAATCTAAAAAAATGATACAAATGAAGGGATAAATTAGGAGTTTGGGGTTAACATATGCACATACACTGCTATATATAAAACAGATCAACAACAATGACCTACTGTGGAGCACAGGGAACTATATTCAATATCTTCTAATAACATATAGTGGAAAGAATCTGATAAAGAATATATATACATACCATACATACACACCCAGGTGGCTCAGTGGTAAAGAATCTGCCTGCCCATGCAGGAGATGCAGGTTTGACCCCTGGGTCAGGAAGATCCCCTGGAGGAGGAAATGGCAACCCACCCCAAAATTCTTGCCTAGAAAATCCCATGGACAAAGGAGTCTGGCAGGCTACTGTCCATGAGATCACAAAGAGTCAGATACGTATTTTACATATATATATATCTGAATCACTTTGCTATATACTTGAAACTAATACAACACTGTAAATCAAATGCACTTCAATTTTTAAAAATTTAGAGAGAGATAGTGGTTTATTACCTGAGCACACATTGCCCTAGGTTACACAGCAGAGGAAAGCAAACTCTGGAAGATCTGAACCTCTGTGTGGAATTGCCCCAGTGTAATAAGAAGCATGTGGTAGTGGGGCAGTTTATAAACATCCAAATAATTTTACACATTCCTTAAATGAATCCTTGCAACAGCCTAGGGAAGCAGGCAAGGACACTTTGGTCCTTATTTTTCATGTAAGTAAATACAGGCTCAGATATTCAGAAACAGTCATAATTAAATTTATTGAATTAAATAAATGAATCTGTCCCACTTCTGTCACGTGTATATGTTGATAGCTAGTCATTGGCCTATGAATGTTTCAATTTTAGTTGAGAGTAACGATCATGGAGCTCCCAAGTCTGTACCCATTGTTTCCCAGCATAAGACCTTGTATATAATGGACAATCTATAGATGGCAGTGGAGAGACTTAGTTATCTTTTAATAGAAGAGTCTTTGTCTAAGCAAATATTTTATATTAAGTAGCACGTCCACTGCTGCTAAGTCACTTCAGTCGTGTCCGACTCTGTGCGACCCCACAGACGGCAGCCCACCAGGCTCCCCCGTCCCTGGGATTCTCCAGGCAAGAACACTGGAGTGGGTTGCCATTTCCTTCTCCAGTGCAGGAAAGTAAAATGTGAAAGTGAAGTCACTCAGTTGTGTCCAACTCTTAGTGACCCCATGGACTGCAGCCTATGAGGCTCCTCCATCCGTGGGATTTTCCAAGCAAGAGTACTGGAGTGGGGTGCCATTGCCTTCTCCCAAGTAGCATCTCGAAGGGACTCAAAGCAGCTGAAGTGTTTATTTTCTTTAGGGATCAGGCCTTGGATGACAAAGACCGGGATCTCAACTCTGTTGCCTTGACCTGCTTAATTGTTTCCAAGAAGTGAACGGACATGGTTTTCAATCCTACTCTATTTCTTGGCCATCTGACTTGCACAAGTTAGTGTCTTTATCTGAAAAACGGGCCTAAAGATACTCTTATCTGGCTATACTTTGAGAACTAAATGAGTAAAACTACTTAGTTTGACAGTAGGTACTTGATAAAGGTTAACATTTTTATTTAAAGTGGCCAGCTAATAGTTTGATTTCCTAAGACTCACTTTGACATCCTCAGATCCAAAGTACAAAACTTAGTTCACAGGGAAGGAACCAGGTTCTGCCACTCAGTCCAGGCAAAAGGTGGCAAGTTCTGAGAGCATATGGATATATCATTCGCAGAATTCTTAGAACTGTTTGGAGCAATAGTTGAGAACAAGAGATAGTCTGCAAAACAAGCTAAACCAATGAGTGTCCGGCGGGGACAGAAGGAGCTATGTTTTCAGATCCTTATCTAAAGCTGGAATTGGCAGCTTTATTTTTAAATTTCCAATCTTATCTTTTCAACTACATCTTTATTTAAAACATGGAGGGCATAATGAACCAGGGAGATAACCTGTCATTTACTCAGACTCAAATTCAACTATTTTTGCATACTCTCATTTGAAGCTGATGATGACTTTTGAAGGATAAAAGGATCCTCTTATAGAGAATAATGCTGGGGGGCAGGTAGAGATTTTTAAAAAGATATTATCTGGACACATTGTCTCCCAATAAGTTGAGCTCATTAGATAAATGTGATTCCACTAAAGCATGATTTTCTAATTCATCGACTAATTAATCACGTGTTTAGTGACTGAAACAAAGTGATTTTACTCTATAGATACAGTAAATAACTACTTTGTAAGTGAAAAACACAATTTTTTTTTTCAAACAGATGAGCCTCTCCCTTGGAGATGCCCTGGATTAAATATTCTGCTTTAATCCAAAATTTCTTGATGTCATCAGGTTCTTCAGTTTAAATTTAGTATAAGTTGGACATTTAGTGTTTTCTCTTTCTTGCTTGCTGCCCATCACTCTGGCAGAACTATATTAGCATCCCTATTGGAGCACATAGTTCCCATTTTGCAATCTTTTCCTTTTCTTCCTTTTCTGACTGGACAGTGTGCTCCTTGAAGTGGAGAATCTATTTCTATTTTTGTCCTATTCACACTGGTTTATCTAGCACATAGTAGGTAAGCAATACATGTCCTTTGCAATGGAGTTGAGCAGCTTAGGTATTTCCTGCTGAGAAAGGCCAATCTTGCCAATCATTGAGTAGCAACAAATTAGGTGAGTAGGAAAGGGAAGTGAGTGATATCATTTCACACGTGGTTCATCTAGGCATAGAGTACTGCATCTGGGAAATACACTTCTCACTAATTGGAGGTATGTGAGCTTCTCTAGGTAGTTCAATAAGAATCCTTCACACTGAGATTTATTTGGTCACAGATTCCCTTTATTTTCTTTAATGTCACATTCTGCCTTGAGTGTTTCATGCCATAAAACACATGGTCAGGGAGCCTGTGACGAAGCCTCTGCTTCCTCAAGTTATTCCATCTTTTCCTATTGTTGTTGTGGTCCCGCATCTTCAGCAGTAACTGAAGCATCCAGCATCCACTGATTATGAAACACTTACAGCCTGCAGGCTGCAAGGCAGGCATTCACTTCAAGTCCAAACAAATAGAAATAGAGCTTCTCTCCTCTGGGCATTGGTCTTCACAATAACAGCAGCGTGTTGCTCTCATGGTAATCTCAATCTAAACAACCGATATTTAAAATGACATAAACTTCCCTTGGAAGTCTGGGAAGCTTGCTGAAGACCTCACGTGGTTCTTCCTGAATGCTTCAGTTCCATACTCCCTTTCGTTTTGGGTCACCAATGCTGCTCCTTTTCAAGAGCTGGCTTGGGAGATCGTCTGGATTTGATCCTGCTGGCCTGAGACTGCATACTTGGCTGCCTGGGACCTCCTGGCTCTGCTGATGATACTATACAGCAGGAGCAGAGAAGGAGTCTTAGTAATTCAGACACCCTCTGCTTAGCCAATTCACAGATATCATTGGGAACACACATACACACATAATATTATATATATACTGTGACCCATATGCCTATGTATTTTGTCTACTTATCTATTGTTTTCTACATATCACAATTCCAGGGACTGTCTTTTACCTTGTGTTTTGATTTGCAACCCCTGGAGTTGTATACTGCACATCCTGTACAACTGTACACAGCAGCTTTGATTGACTTTATCTAATATTCACTGAATACTTATTATATTCTAGACACTGTGCCAAGCCCTTTATATAAATGATTCCTCAATTTTCATAACAAATTTAAGAAGGGAACTGAGGTTCAGAAGCGACCTTAAGGAATTTAGACAAAAGTAACATTTCAAGGAAAAAGTAGAGCTGCAATGAGTGAAGATTATTTTTCAAGGAAAAACTAGAGCTGCAATGATTGAAAACTACTAATAAGTGTGGTCTACTTGTAGTTCTCAACTGCAGGACATTTCTTTCTAGGGAGGCATAACAGAACCTCCCTTCTGTGGGCAGGATGATGGAGTGGATGAGGAGGTTAATAAAAGCATAGTCAATGTTGGAGTTTAATAACTGGAAATTGAAAAGCAACTTACAAATTTTATGATACAACTGAGGGAAAGTAAAGCTTGACAAATGTTGCCATGTGGTCATCTACAGAAGGTAGGGTCTAAATTCTGGGCTTCAGTGACTCTGCATGGTGAGAGGCAGGAAGAGGTGAGGCTCTCCCCACCTCCCCTGACCAACCAAGGCTCTGTTTCAGGAACTCTGCGGGTTGATGTGGGATACTTAGGTTTATCAAAGGGGATGGGTTGTAAAAGATTAATAAACTCCCATCTAATGAAACCAATAATTGCCAAATTTCTACTACTTTGAAGTTCTGTTGACCCAGAAAAAGCTGAAAGTTGTGTTTTCGTTCTGTTATTCTGATACAATGTGCTGAACAATGACTCTGTCTTCCACTTTCCCTCTGTGAAGTTCTAGATGGGTAAAGCTGGACACTGCACAGAATACACACATTCCCTGTGATCACTGTGAAAATCAGACCTTAAAACTAAAGAATTTGTGGTACTATAAGCAAAACCAGCATTGCAAGGCCAAACAAAGATTAGAAAAGAGGTATCTGAACTGAAAACAGCAATAAAATGCTTTCCCATACATGGCTATCTAGGAATCTTTCTCCAAAATTGGTAGATTCACTTTAGTTCAGTTCAGTTCAGTCGCTCAGTCATGTCTGACTCTCTGTGACCCCATGAACTGCAGCATGCCAGGCCTCCTTGTCCATCACCAACTCCCGGAGTCCACCCAAACCCATGTCCATCGAGTTGGTGATGCCATCTAACCATCTCATCCTCTGTTGTCCCCTTCTCCTCCTGCCCTCAATCTTTCCCAGCATCAGAGTCTTTTCAAATGAGTCAGCTCTTCGCATCAGGTGGCCAAAGTACTGGAGTTTCAGCTTCAACATCAGTCCTTCCAATGAACACCCAAGACTGATCTCCTTTAGGATGGACTAGTTAGATCTCCTTGCAGTCCAAGGGACTCTCAAGAGTCTTCTCCAACACCACAGTTCAAAAGCATCAATTCTTCAGCGCTCAGCTTTCTTTATAGTCCAACTCTCACATCCATACGTGACCACTAGAAAACCATAGCTTTGATTAGACGGACCTTTGTTGGCAAAGTAATGTCTCTGCTTTTCAATATGCTGTCTAGGTTGGTCATAACTTTTCTTCCAAGGAGTAAGAGTCTTTTAATTTCATGGCTGCAGTCACCATCTGCAGTGATTTGGGAGCCCAGAAAAATAAAGTCCGACACTGTTTCCACTGTTTCCCCATCTATTTCCCATGAAGTGATGGGACCAGATGCCATGATCTTCATTTTCTGAATGTTGAGCTTTAAGCCAACTTTTTCACTCTCCTCTTTCACTTTCATCAAGAGGCTCTTTAGTTCTTCTTCAGTTTCTGCCATAAGGGTGGTGTCATCTGCATATCTGAGGTTATTCATATTTCTCCCAGCAATCTTGATTCCAGCTTGTGCTTCAACCAGGCCAGCATTTCTCATGATGTACTCTCCATATAAGTTAAATAAGCAGGGTGACAATATACAGCCTTGACGTACTCCTTTTCCTGTTTGGAACCAGTATGTTGTTCCATGTCCAGTTCTAACTGTTGCTTCCTGACCTGCATACAGGTTTCTCAAGAGGCAGGTCAGGTGGTTTGGTATTCCCATGTCTTTCAGAATTTTCCACAGTTTATTGTGATCCACACAGTCAAAGGCTTTGACATAGTCAATAAAGCAGAAATAGATGTTTTTCTGGAACTCGCCTGCTTTTTCCATGATCTGGCGGATATTGGAAATTTGATCTCTGGTTCCTCTGTCTTTTCTAAAACAAGCGTGAACATCTGGAAGCTCATGGTTCACGTATTGCTGAAGCCTGGCTTGGAGAATTTTGAGCATTACTTTACTAGCATGTGAGATGAGTACAACTGTGTGGTAGTTTGAGCATTCTTTGGCATTGCCTTTCTTAGGGATTGGAATGAAAACTGACCTTTTCCAGTCCTGTGGCCACTGCTGAGTGTTCCAAATTTGTTGATTAGACCAAGAAAATCATAGCTACCTACATTGAAAAGGCCTCTGAAAACTATTTATGACAACTGTTACAACTTTAAGTAGAAAATCAAGGCCCAACCTGGGTTTACCTGAGGCTGCAGAGAGAGAAAGTGGCTGCGCTGAGATTGGAACCACTGCATCCTAACTTTTGGCTCATTCTATCAGATTATCTAGTGAAGAATGGAGCCCTCTTCATCACATTATCGACCAACAAACGGAGTGCCTTTTTCCTATGCTTATCATACTGTGTTTTTAACAGATGGTGTTATTTGGCAGATGTCTTTTAAACTATGGCCTGAAACCGAAGTGAGATGGTAGCATACTTTGTTGTTCTGGATTCCCCAAATAGTCTTCACCTTCTTTGGGGGAAATAACAGTACCGCTGACCTCTAAACAATACTGGTCCGCTTACATGTAGATATTTTCAGTAATATGTACTATACTGCTACATTTACGTGGCCTTTCCAGGTGACTGCCCAGGCAGGAGCCACAGGAACCCCAGGGTGATCCCTGGGTTGGGAAGACCCCCTGAAGGAGAAAATGGCAACAACTGCAGTATTCTTGCCTGGAAAATCCCAAGGACAGAGGAGCCTGGTGGGCTACAATTCATGGAGTCAAAAAGTTAGACACAACTGAGCACTCACTCATACTACATCGATGTAGTAAAGATTCAACCAATCTGTACATGTGGACACTTGGATATGGAATTGTTGTTTAGCTGCTAAGTTGCGTCCAATTCTTGTGTATGGACTGTGGCCCGCCAGGCTCCTCTGTCCACGGGATTTTTCGGGGAAGAATACTTGAGTAGGTTGCCATTTCCTTCTTTAGGGGATATTCCTGACTCAGAGATCAAACCTGTGTCTTCTGCTTGGTAGGCGGATTCTTTATCACCTAGCCACTGGCTATAAAATTTTATGCAGATTTTTGACTAAACAGAGGTTTGGCACCCCCAGCCCCAACCTTCCTGGCATTGTTCAATGGGTCAACCTAATCTAATATACATCTGATCTTAGTATTCTGTTACCTGGCTAGCAAGTTGGCATGTGACCCATGCTAATGCTATCAGAGACCTTCCCTGGATTTGTCTAAACTTGAAGTCTTTTTCGCTCTGGTCAAGGAACCGACAGCATAAGAGCAGTGAGGCCACTAGTTACTATGAACTCTACTCTGTGAAGAAGCACACTTCATTCATTGTTTAAATGTCCAAGTTCAAATGTTCACTCTGCCTCTTCTTACATGACTTCTATAAGCCTCAGCTTCTTCACCTAAATATAGGCCTATCAGGGTGAAAATTCAGTTATATGATGTATTAAAAGCACCATTTAGAGTGCCTGATACATAATAAATGCTGAACAAAACAAAGAATGGAAGGTAATTAAGGTTCCTACTATACTTCTTTCTATGGATTTTGAATAACTATATTGCTATGTGTTCTTATTCTATTCATGAGGTTCTTGGCAAAGTTAATCTACACCACTCACAGTGGTTTACAAATAGCTGAGCTTTGCTGCACATAGAGTTTGTACAGTAACTAGTCAGGTGAATATGATGAATAAAGTCTACTCTTGTTGGAGTGTGCTAGGTGGGAGGCAAAGGAGTATCAGGGGTCTTAGTGAGACACAGTCAGCAATTTCAGCTCTCTACCAAAAGTAAAGATGAAAGATGGTGGAGAATGTTGTCTTTCAAAACCTGGGCCCATCTTCTGTCCTTTGGGGAAACTGTGGCTTTTGTGTATTTCTACTATAGCCATGACTGTAGCTCAGAAACTTTTTGAAAGTAAACTTAAATACTTTTCCAGCCCAGCTATGAGAGACAACTGCTGTGCTTAAAAAACAGGTGCAGTTTTTCATTTACTCAATGACATTTATTTGGTACCTATTACATAGCTTGGTTCTTTCAAAGTAGCTGGAGATAGCAGTGATGGATAAATATCCCTACCACTTTTAAAGTCTCCCCTTCTTTCGTTATGGAGGTGAAATTCACACATAAAATTATTCATTTAAAAGTGAAAAATTCAGAGGCATTTAGTACACTTACCATGTTGTGCAACCACCACTTCTGTCTAGTTCTAAACCATTTTTATCCCCCAAAAGGAAAACTTGTATGTGCCAAGTAGTTGCTTCCTACTTTCCCAAACTCTGCCTCTGACAACCACCAATGTAGGTTCTGTCTCTTTGAATTCTTCCTACAAATGGAGTCATACAATGTATGACCTTTTGTGCCTGGCCTTTTTCAGTTAGCACCATGTTTTCAAAGTTCAACTGTGTTGTACTTGCCTCTTTTTAAAGGCTGAATAACATTCCATTGTACATATATATATATCACACTGGGTTTGTCCATTTCTGCTAATGGACATTTGGGTTCTTTCCACCTTTTGGCTATGGTGTATAGTGCTGCTATGAACTTCTATGTACATGTATTTGAGTATTCTTTCAATTCTTTTGAAAAGAATTGAAGGTATACACTCCAAGGTATACACCTTGCAGTGGGACTGCTGGGTCATAAAGAAATTCTATGTTTAACTTTTTAAGGAATTGTCAAACTGTTTTCCAAACTGGCTAAACCTCTTTATGTTCCTACCAGCAATGTATGAGGGTTTCAATTTCTCCATATTTTTCTTACACTTGTTATTTTTTATATTTTTCATTATAGCCATCACAGTGGGTGTGAAGTAATGCCTCACTGTTAATTTTGTTTTCCCTCATGACTAACAATGTGGAACATCCTTTTTGTGCCTGTTGGCCATTTTTACTTCTTTGGATAAAGGTCTGTACAAATCCTTTGCCTATTTTTAAATAAGTTTTGAAAAATCTTTTTGTTGTTGAGCTTAAGAGTTCTTTATAGACCCCTACGAAATGTATGATTTGCAATTACTTTATCCCATTCTGTGGGTTGCTTTTTCTCTTTCTTGATAATGTCCTTTGATGAACAAAAGCTTTTAATTTTATGGAAGTCAAGTTTCTCTACTGTTTCTCTCGTTGCTGGGTCATGTACGAGCCCATGTGTCAAATTAAAGTTCATGGAGATTTAGTCCTACAGATTTAGTTGTCTCCTACGAATTTTGTAACTTTAGCTTTTATGTTTATGTCACTGATGCATTTTGAGTACATGGTGTGAGGTAAGCATCCAGCTCCACTCTGTGACAAATGAGTATCTAATACATCTACCATTTTGAAGAAAGGAAACATAATATTATGAACATAGTTAAAAAGTAAATTCCCAAGAGGAGTCTAAGGAGACAACTAAGGAGTCTAAGGAGACAACTAAATACAATATGGTACCTAGATGAGATCAGGTACCATGTTACAAAAGATGGTACGTATTACAATTACATACTATGGAAGGCAATCTGCAGATTCAATGCAATCCCTATCAAATTACCAATGGTATTTTTCACAGAACTAGACCAAAAAAAATCTTAAAATCTGTATGGAGACACAAAAGACTCCAAATACTCAAAGCAATTTTGAGAAAGAAAACTAGAGCTGAAGGATTCAGGCTCCCTGACTTCAGCCGATACCACAAAGCTATAGTCATCAATCAGTATGGTACTGGCACAAAAAAAAATGGAAATACAGATCAATGTGGATTCATTTTTTAATTAATCTATGACATGGAGGCAAGATTCACACAATGTTGGAAAGACCATCTCTTCAACAAATGGTGTGGGGAAACTAGGCAGATACATGTAAAAATATGAAATTAGATCATTCTTTAACACCATACACAAAAATAAGCTCAAAATTGTTTAAAGACCTAAATGTGAGTCTGGACGTTATAAAGCTCCTAGAGGAAAACATAGGCAGAACACTCTCTGACATAAACTGTAGCAATACCTTTTTTAGTCTGTCTTTCAGAATAAAGGAAATAAAAACAAAAATAAACAAATGGAACCTACTGAAATTTAAAAGTATTTGCACAGCAAAGGAAACAATAAACAGAACAAAATACAACCCACAGATTGGGAGAAAATATTTGCAAATGATGTGACCAACAAGGGATTAGTCTTCAAAATTTATAAACAGCTCATGAAGCTTACCATCATCAAAACAACCCAATTAAAAAATGGACAGAAGACCTACATTTCTCCAAAGAAGATATACAGATGGCCAAAAGGCACATGAAAAGATGCTCAGCATTGATAATTACTATAGAAATGAAAATCAAAACTATAATGAGATACCATGTCATATCAGTCAACATGGCTATCATCAAAAAAATTCACAAACAATAAATGCTGGCGAGGGTGTAGAGAGAAGGGAACCCTTCTGCACTACTGGTGGGAATATAAATTGGTATAGCCACTATGGACAATAGTATGGAAGTTCCTTTAAAAACTAAAAATATAACTACCATGCTGCTGCTGCTAAGTTGCTTCAGTCGTGTCCAACTCTGTGCAACCCCACAGACGGCAGCCCACCAGGCTCTCCCATCCCTGGGATTCTCTAGGCAAGAATACTGGAGTGGGTTGCCATTTCCTTCTCCAATGCACTAAAGTGAAAAGTCAAAGTGAAGTCGCTCAGTTGTGTCCAACTCTTAGCGACCCCATGGACTGCAGCCTACCAGGCTCCTCCATCCATGGAATTTTCCAGGCAAGAGTACTGGAGTGGGGTGCCATTGCCTTCTCCAAGAGCTGCTATATGACCCTACAATTCCACTCCTGGAAATATACCCAGAGAAAAACATGGTCTGAAAGGATACATGTATTCAACTCTTTGACATATGAATATCTAATACATCATTTTGAAAAAAGAAAACATAATATTATGAACATAGTAAAAAGTAAATTCCCAAGAGAAGTCCAAGGAGACACGACAACTAAATATAATATAGTACCTAGATGAGATCCTGTGACAGAAGATAGACACTAGTTCAAAACTAAGGAAACCAGAGTGAAGCATAAATTTTAGTTAACAATAATGCATCAGTCTTGATTTATTAATTGTGACAAATGTACCATATTAAAATAAGAAGCTAATATTAGGGCAAACTGAGTGTGAGGTTTATGGGAACTCTTTGTGCTCATTTTATAATTTTTCTATAAATCTAAAACTCTTATAAAATAATTTAAAAGTTATTATAAAAAGGTTAAGTGATTGTATTAAAAACAACTGCAATACCTAGGATAAACCTCATGAAAGATGTGCAGGATCTCGACACTGAAAACTATTACACTCTGCTGAGAGCAATGTAAAGAGAGCTGGCGAGCTATATCATGCTCACGGATTGGTAGATTCAGTATCATTAAGATGTCAATGCTGTCACACCTGTTAATGATTTAATGACATCCTAGTCAATGATTTAAAAAAGGAATAAAATTGGAAGCGTTGCACTCTCTGATTTTAAGCCTATTATAAAGCTCCAATAATCACAACAATATAATACTAACAGAAGTATTGACATATAGATCAATGGACCAGAACACAATCTGGAACAAAACTAACACACCTGTGATAAACTGAATTGTTTTCATTAAATATGGTGGGAACACTGGACAGTCATATTAAAAAATAAATTATGTTTACCTCATGCCATAAACCAGAATTCATAGATCCTAAAGCCTAAAGGTAAGCCAAAACTACAGTATTTTTAGAATAAA
This sequence comes from Oryx dammah, assembly GCF_014754425.2. Taxonomy (NCBI): domain Eukaryota; kingdom Metazoa; phylum Chordata; class Mammalia; order Artiodactyla; family Bovidae; genus Oryx; species Oryx dammah. The sequence continues at coordinate 23,709,555 of NW_024070193.1, forward strand.
ATACAGGATAAAATTTTTGTCACTTTGGAGTAGGAAAAGATTTCTTAGACTAAATGTAAATCAAAAAGTGATACATTGGGCATTATTGAAATTAAAACTTTTTGCTCTTCAAAGGACAGCATTAGGAAAATGAAAAGGCAGGCTATATATTAGAGGAAAATATTATCAACACATGCCTCTGACAGAGGCCTTATATCCAGAATATATAATCCAGAATATAGTCAGTCCTTTTAAACTCAGTCTGAGCGACTGAACTGAACTGAATTGAATAAGATGACAATTCAATCAAAACACATAATAAAGACTTGAAAAGGTACTTTCTAAAAGAAGATACATAGCTAATAAATACATGACAAAATACTTAACATCATATTAGCCTTCAGGGGAATGCACAATAAGACAAATGAGATGCCACTGGACAGTAATAAAATGGCTAAAGTTAAAATTTCTAACAACTGCAAGTATTGGTAAGGATATGGAGCAACTGGAACTCTTATACATTGCAGACAGTTGTGTAAATGGTACCTCTTTCGGGGAAAACACTTTGGCAGCTTTTTAAAAACGTTAAACACTATATGACTCAGCAATTTCATTCCTAGGCATTTACCTAAGAGAAATTATGACTTAGGTCCACAAATAAATCTGGACCAGAATATTACAACTGCCTTATTTGTAATAGGTGACAACTGGAAACAATTTAAATGTCCATCAATAGATAAGTAGATAAACACACTGAGGTATATTTATGCAGTGTTATATTAAAAGGTATATTACAGGGACTTCCCTTGTTGTCAAGTGGCTCTTTGTTCCCAATGCAGCGGGCCTGGTTTCCATGCCTGGTCAGGGAACTAAATCTCACATGCTTCAGCTAAAGATCCTGAGTGCCCCAACTAAGACCTGGCCCAGTCAAATAAATAATAAATATTAAAAAATAAAAGGTATATTATAAAATATAAATGGTATGTTTATAACATATGAAAAACATACATGATAGACATATATTTATTCAAATGGAAATAAATGAAATTGGCTCTTTACTTAACTCTACACACAAACATGAAATGCACATGGATTAAGACAAAAGCTAAAACAAAAAAATTTTAATTATTAGAGAAAACTATAGAAGAATATCTTTATAATACTGATATAGGGAAAGAGTTTCTAAAAAAGATCAAAGGCTTGAAAAAAAAAAGATTGGTGAATATGATTACCTTAAAATTCATCAAAGCAAATTAAGAATAAAAAGAACTGTAATTAGAAAGAATTTAAAATACAACAAGAATAAACATCTATATGATAATATAATTTCTACAGATCAATAAAAAATGAATAAATAGTAACATGCATAAATGAAAACACCCAGTGGCTGATAAGCTTATTAAAAAATGTTCAACTCTTTTGAATTAAAGAAAACACAAATTAAAATCAGTAACATAATCAGTGCTCCTTCTGGCAATAGCATACTAACAAATTTTAGAAAAATTCTCTTTCTAAGAGTAACTAGACAAACTCAGTATTTTTTTAAAAATCTTGAAAACACTGACACAGTAGGAACTTTCAATTCTAGGATTGGAGAGAGACTGAAAATCCAAGGAAAGGAGCTTGAAATCTGAATTATGTTTCTCATTAACAAATTTGTTGATATGAAAGGAACAGTTTAGAGTTTCAAACTATTTCTACAGTTTTTCAAAGTCAATTCTCAGCACAAAAAATTATCAAAACACACAAAAAGATGAGATAAGTAATAACCAAGGGCAAATAATAAGTATTAAAAATAGACTCACACAGGACATCCTGAGTTATTCAGACATGGATAGTAAAATAATCAGGATGAATAGGTAAAAATATTAATGAATGAAATACAATGGTAAAACAATGGGATCAAGTGGTAACTGGAGAATGGAAAAAGTGTAACAACTGAAATTAAGAACACAATCAATGGGATTAATAGAAGTTAGACACAGGTGAAAAGAGAATCAGGGTAGGGGGAGATAGAACACAAGAATGAAGAGGTGTTATTTCCCAATATGATTTTGAGGCTAGCATATCCTTTAATACAAAAAGCTGACAATCATGTTCCAAGAAAGTAAACCTATAGGCCAACCTTTTACATGAAAACAGATTTTAAAAATTCTAAGCAAAGTATCAGAATACTGAATTCAGCAATATTCAAAAAGGATACTACACTACAAAAATGCTGAATTTATTCTAGGACTGCATGCTTGGGTTAACATTCAAAAATTAATCAATACAAATCAACATATCATAGCATGAAGGAGAAAATGCATATAAGTAACTCAACAGCTGCATAAAAAGCACTTAAAGTCTATACGCTTTCATGACAAACTATAGCAAACCAGTAATGAAAGGAAACTTCGTTATTCTAAAAAATCATTTGTCAAAACTTATAATAATATATTTAATTGAAATACTGACTTTTACCTCAGACCAAGAATAAGACAAACGTGCCTATTATTACCTCTTCTATTTAATGACATACAGTTGGTCTTATCCTTTATTCCTATCCTTCAGGAATACTCTTGTATATAGTTTTTCAAATCAACAAAAATAGTCAGACAATTCAAGAGATGGTACTTTATAAATATGATATTAAACAACAAATGAACTTTTATGGAAGTGCTCACTTTCATTACTCATCAAACAAGTAGAAATTAAAAGCACAATGTGAAACAAAGCAGAATAGCTGTGGTAGGGCAAATTGTATTTTCCCTTTGGATAATTATGTGACTGTACCTACTATAATTATACTTATATGTATCTTATGAGCCAGCAATACCCAACACAAACATATGCTTCAAAAGACATATACATAAATATGGTGTTAAACAAATACTAGAAATAATTCAAATTGTTGAAATAAATAAGTATAAGCAAATTTGATGTAAACACATCCAAACAAACCATGCAACGATAAATGGTACTGAATTACTGCTTTGCACAACAGAAATGAGTCTCACAAACATCATTAAGCAAAAGAATCCAGACACAAAGGTATGTGTCTTAGGGTACCATTTTACAGCAGAATTGTTTGTAATAGCAAGAATCTAAAGATAATCCTGATATCTACAAACAGAAAAATGGAGATGCTATGAAGTACTTATAAAACAGAAGTTTAGAAATATTGAGAATGGACAAAGTAGTATTTCATGCATAGATACATGAAGTAAAAAAAGCAAGTCTTAGAAGAAAATTGGATGGCATGATAATAAACTAACATACTGCTTGGAGAGATCTGTAGCTATCTAATGATAAAACCCAAATTCAAAATAGTAGTTTTCTTTTATAGAATGTAAGCTCCATGAGTCAGGGCTTTTTATCTTTTTTTATCTTACTGTTTTGTAGTGTCCAGAACAGTGCTTGATATGCAATACTCATTTAAATAAATGCTCTTGAATAAATAAATAAATGAGGGGCGAGGGGCTCATAGAGGGAGTTGCAGCAGATCGGTGGAATTCAGGTACTTAAGCTGGGCAATGCGTAGCCAGGGTACAAGGAATAGTGTTCCTTATAATACATATACGTGAGATGCAGTTTTCTGTATTGTAAAACATAATATTCTTTAAAAATAAAAACATGCTACTTAACTTTCATATTGCAAAGCTATGTAAATATAAAACAGACATCCTTACCCCATATCTCAGACTCAATGTATTCCTGCCTTTGCCTTGGCCTTCATGGGAAGTAGGAACACAGAGTAAAATGGTGGATGGTAGTCATAGGAAGAGCCCCAGAGAGACTGGCTGACATCATATTGTAGGTTAAAAAAGAAGATGAAAAATCAGCACAAATCAAAGTGTACATATTGATACATCCTGCTTTGTGCCTGAGTGGGAGCTAAGGAGTGAAGAATAAAGAAATATAGGTGGGTCCACTTGGGGGAATTTAAGGTCATGGATGACTTGTAAGAGGATCAGTATTTCTTTCTTATTTCTTCCCTTTCATCAGCTCCAAAGAGAAGTTCCATAGTATATGCAAAAGTCTCCTATAAATGAATCAGTACAAAATACCTATACAAGTGTGTCCCCAAAATACTGTCTTGGAAAGAGGAAACTTGACCAATCTAACTACATGTACTAGTCTGCCAAATACACCATGAAAATCAACTGGAAATCAGTCCTGTTCTTTAGTTTCTTTAAACTTTTTTCTTCTTTCAAAAGCAAGCCATCTGTTTAATCAACCTAGAGGGTGAATGTTCTACTATTGTGCCCTTTTCCAGTAAATTCTGGCTGAATGCCTATGATGTGCCTAATACCTTATGGATATGTGGAAAGCAGTAAGTTCTAGTTCAAAAGCAGCACAAATACAGAGCAAAGTGTATACCACAACTCACTTCATGAGTGATGAAACTGGGTAATTTCACTCCTTGCCATGTTATCCAGAAATCTACTTTGGTAGTATTCAATGTCATATGTATGTTATCTTAAGAACTTTTTATTCATTAGGATAACTTAAGGATGTTACAGAGATAAGTTACCAACTTCAGAAAGATATTTTATGATAAGTACACAGTCTTCAAAGAATTGCTATCAAAATATGTAAAAATGTCTACATACCAGTAACACAAACAATCCAAGAGAAAAAAGTATAGAAAATAGGAGTAAACGTCTCACAGAGGAGAAAACACATATGTACAACAGATGTATAAAGAAATGTTCAATATCATTACTCATCAGGGAAATATAAATGAAGATCACAAGGAGACACCATTTTCCTGATATCTGAGTGGCCAAAATGAAGAAGGCTGACAGTACCAAGAAGCAGAAAGGACGTGGATCCATAGGATTTCATATACATTACTGGTCAGAGGGTAAGTTGGTGCTATCTTATTAAATTCCAGTTTGGTATTCTCTCTAAAAGTTATGGATTCACATACTCTATGATATGTGTTCTACAGTGAAATGTTTGTCCACGTCCAACAGGATGCAAGTACTCAAAGGCTCAGAGCACTGCTGTACACAGTGGCAAAAACATCATGACCACTCAAGTACCTGCTGATGGGTGAGTGGATGCTTAAACTATGATATAGTCATCAGTGGAAAACAGCAGTCAAACCAAGTGAACTACAACAGCATACAACAATAAGATGACTCTCAGCAACATGCTATTAAATGAAGAAAGCTCCCAGTATTGCCAAAGCATGATATGCTTTTTATAAAATTAAAAATGAGTAACATAAGAAAATGAGATTTGGAATATACAGCAGCATGATTATAGTTAACAATATTATATTAGAAATCTGAAAATTGCTAGAGAGTAGATTTTTAAAATCCTTATCACACAAAAAATTTTGCAACTATGTTTACTGATGGATGTTAACTAGACTTATCCGGTGATTATTTAACAATACATACAAGTATCAAATCATTATGTTGTATACCTGAACTAATACAGTGCTATATATAATTATATCTCAATTAAAAAAGGAAATATACTTTTATTGTTTTGATATGCAATTATATCTACTTTATTTAAAAAGTAGAACATATTTAAAAATTGAATTGTTAATTATGTTCCACGATATTAAAAAAAATAAAGCTTAGAAATATACAGGAAAGTAAACTATTTAAATAGGAAGTGAGAGAACAGTGATCATTGTATGTAGGGTCAGGTACAAGGATGTAGAAGAAAAGAATCCATGTATCATATGGCTAGATGCTGCCTTTTGTGATGATCTTAGCTTCTGTTTTGCACAATGAATTTGGGGATGCTTATTAAGGTATAAAATAACAAACAAAATAAATACAAATGGGTAATGAAAAGATCACTGATTACTGTGTCATAGAATAAAGATTATAGTTAATTTAATCCTGTGCATCTGAGGTTTATAGTAAAACAAACTACTTGTTATAAAGAGCATATAAATGTAAAAAAATAGTAAGATAGTTTTTAAAAGTTTAAATGAGAACATCTGTGTACTGCTTCAAGTCATCCTTTGTATCAGTGTTCTGTGCAGTATGGTAACAAATGCCCTGACTTTTGAACAAGAGACAGTTTCCAGTTTCTCCTTTCAATGAATTTATGGTTGGTAGAAAAGGTAAACAAGCAGGTACTTATAACAGACCTAACTAAGGGATAGGATCGTCAAAAAGAAGTAAGAGAACACAAAGCAGGAAGTATGAAACAAGCCTGGGCATAAAGGAAGTCATCTTAAGAAGGTGTAAAATCTAACTGTGGAAAGGAAAGGATATTTTAGCCTTCTTTCAATGCCCTCCATGGGAAGGAGAGAGACAGTACTTTGGAAATCAACAAGGGTCTCATCATGCGGGGCCTTGTGAGCTACACTGTGGACTTGGGGCCTTATCTCAAGAGCCACAAGAAACCACTGAAGAGGTTAAGCCAAGACGTCACATGATCAGCTTCATAAACAGCAGAACCACAAGCAGAAAACCTCAGTTAAATTATATTTGATGCAGCTGTCCAGGCAGGCCATGGTGGTGACTGGAAGTAATGGCAGTTAGGAGAGAAGTAGGCTGAGTAGGGAGTTATTGAGGAAGGAAAATAAGAGGACTCAAATTTATTAAATACAAGGACCAGATAAGAGAGGCCAATCAATGATGATTTCGACTTTAGGTAGTGGGGAGGATGGTGGTGCTGGATGCTGAGACTTAAGAACATGGGAGAAAGCACAGTTATCTTCTTTCACAATGCATTTCATTTGGCTCGGACTTCCCTAGTGGCTCAGACAGTAAAGCATCTGCCTACAATGGGGGAGACCTTGACTCAGCATTGGTTCACAGGGTTTCACAAACCTTTTCACATGAAGCTGGCATTTTCTCAATAAAGCATGGCTCACAAACTCTAGAAACAACAGAGATCCTCTGTTTGTTTCCAAACACCTGGACAGAGCTGGTGAAGATGCTGTCTCAAGATACCTCAAAGGAGGAATGCTTAAATAAAAGTTCCTAACTCCATGACCTAACATTGAAAAAGCTGCTTCACTTTATTTTCTAAGTCGTTCCTGGATTTGTTACTTGCAAGGCTAACTATTGCTGTCATTGACTCCCCAATTATAAAATGAGGTAGGAGTTCCTCTGTGAATATTTTTCTTCTTTTTAAAAGCAAGATAACTACCTAAGCATGGCTCCACTGAGCAGTGCCTAACAGTATTTTAGTAATAATAGTATTTTGCTTTAGATACATCATAAAGCAATTGCACATACTCTTTCCTTTCATATGGTGGGTCATAAACATGTGGTATATGCAACATTAATTTCCTAGACAATGATTGTCAAGATGACATTTTCCAATCAGTGGCAAAATAGGTATGCATGGACCTATATCCATGTAAAGAGTGACTGGCCAGAAGTATGCTCATTTTATAGCTAATTCCCTCAGAAATCTTTAAAGCAAGATGGCCACAGAGTGATGCATTGCCAGGCTGTAAGAAATGTTGGCCCATTACCACTAGATCAGTCCCTGAAGGGTTACTGTTAATATTTGGCCTTGGAAAGAAAGTAGGCAATAAAAATCCACATTTAGGGTACTTTATATACTCATGTGCAAGTAAAGGGAAGGCTCAGTGAAGTTGAAATTGTTTATATAGCACATAATAAGGATCATTAATATTAGTTAACAATTCTCATACTGCAGCTGTGTGTTTATGTGGATGTAATACCACAAAACAGTAGAATGCAATTTGCTGTTGCTGAGATTAAAGTCTAACTCTGGCTTTGCCACTGAAGAAGCAATGTGACTTTGAACAAATTATTTAAATTCTCTAAATCTTAGTTTCTTCATTGATAAAATGGACATTATGCTACTTCCTTGGGTTTAATGAGTTAACATATGCAAAGAACTTGAAACAGTAACTGATGTATCTTTAAGCATTTCAAAAAATGGAGATAATGAAGTAAAGCAATGTAAATGTATAGTAATGATCCATTGCAGACTAATGACTTGATATCAGTTCTAGATGCCTGAGTATAATTAAAACACTGTATAATACTTAAATTTGTGGATAGCTGATTTTTTTTAACATAGTTTGCAGGAAACATAATAATATCATACTCCATTGACTCTCTCATGCACATTTAAAAATATTTAAATGTGAGGTCTTGATTTTACTTGCACGTACATATCAGAACTTCTAGAAAGGATGAGAGTAGCTTAGAAGAAAATTCCAGAGCCAATAATGGAACATTCTCTCTGGAAATGCCGCATCATCAATGTTCTCATTGACGTGGAGGATGACATCACAGAATATCCCTAAGGACGCTCATCCGCAAACTGATTCAGAAGAGCCAGATTCTGAATGGGAAGTTCTAGGAAAGATCTCCCATTTGTTTTGTTTACACTTTTCATTTTATACATGCACAACAGTAATGTCCGATAAAAATATATGTCTACCTAGCTCTGTTTTTTAAATAGAGCACTTTCAAATCAATATAAAACAAAAGTTTTATTGATAAAGTGCTGTGTCATAGTTTAACTGCTAGTCTTTGTTATGTTGGCTCATAAATAATGGAATATCTTCCATTATGACAACTTAGCTTTACTGAAATATGGAAAACAATGTAAGAACAGTCAAAACACTTTAGGAAACTTACAACACAGAGGTTCTAAGGCAAATTTTATCTGGGTTCAAATCTCAGCTCTTCTGTTTTCAGTTACGTTAACTTTGGACAAATGACCATCCACTCCTCCAAGCCTCTTATAAATGGCAGTTGTAAATCATTGGGTAAATTGTGTGGATTAAATTAAATTACACAGATGAAATGTTTAACACTGTACTGTGCAAATATTTCAAGACTGCAACAGATGACTGATATTATTGCTATTAATAATAATGTTTTATTTTTTAAAAAACTGAAATACTTCAGACATTTGTCACAGCATATGATAGAAAGCTATGTATTGTATCTATCAATCACCTCCATAAGACAAAAATACCCATTTAAATATATTAACCTAAGTTATATATTAAGTTTCTATATTTTAAGAACAATAGAAAAATGAGTGGGTACCAGATTTCAAAAGTACATTCACTGTGCTCTGGGTTAGAATGTCACTGTGGCTCAGCTAGTAAAGAATCAGCCTGCAATGTGGAAGACCTGGGTTTGATCCCTGGGTTGGGAAGATCCCCTGGAGAAAGAAATGGCAACCCACTCCAGTATTCTTGCCTGGAGAATCTCATGGACAAAGGAGGCTGGTGGGCTACAGTCCATGGGGTTGCAAAGAGTCACACATGACTGTGTGACTTTCACTCACTCACTCACTCAAAAATTTAAGTTGAGGAGTTCAGTTCAGTTCAGTCGCTCAGTCTTTGCGACCCCATGGATTCAAGGACACTACAAAGACAGGTGGAGAAGGCAATGGCAACCCACTCCAGTATTCTTGCCTGGAGAATCCCAGGGACGGGGAGCCTGGTGGGCTGCCGTCCGTGGGGTCGCACAGAGTCAGACACGACTGAAGCGACTTAGCAGCAGCAGCAACAAAGACAGGTAGCAGTTTTCAAGCTGAAATGGATATATAGGAAGAGTGATTGCTGATCAAAAAAGTCAGGTCATGCCATACTAAGAAACAAGGACTAAAAACATCATCATCACTAACAGACATTTTGAAACATGACTTAAACTGAGAGACTTACAGGCAGATACACTAACCTTCCAATTGAACTATTACATGTATGGACAATTGTGAAGAATGTTACAGGGTATACAGTAGTAGGTATTACTTCATTTGGCAACAGTTAATGAGATGAAAGTGTGTCACATGCCTTCCTGATACTCCTCCCTGATTGATTCTCAAATTTAAGATTCGTTTGAAAGAAAAATTGTGGTTCTCTGGCATTTTCAATGACTTTATTATAACACTACTAAAATGTATACATATAAAGCTAGATGTGAGCAGATGTAAAGTTAAATAGAATCAGAGGAAAAAATAAAAGCAAAGCCAAGCCAATACAGTTAAAATTGACTGCATTTGTTAAATGGAATTGCTGAGCTTGTTCTGTCTGCAAGCTCAGTAACTGCTTGCAACACAAGTCTGATACTGACGTAACAAAGGCTCCTTTGAGTTCAACCCGCCTCAAACATCAAATTGGGGGTGATGACCAATTTTCCTGTCACTTTCCTCCATTTGAACTACTTTACCCTTCACTTGACATGCATTTATTGCCTCTCTTTTCTCTAATAAATATATGTTTCCCTTGTATCATAAACCCAACTGCAAAGAAAGACACCATAGTAGTAATCTCTTGCTTTGTAACAAACACCACAAAACTCAGTGGCTCACAACAGCAATCATTTCTCTCTCATGGGTTCTTTAGGTCAGGAACCCAGCAGGGGCTCAGCTGTGTAGTCCTGACTTAGGGCGTATTTCATGAGGTTGTAGTTAGATGCTGGCTGTGGTTGGAAGTCTTCATCACTCACATACCCCGTAGCTGGGCTGGGAAGACAAACAGCTGGGGCTCCTCTACCAGCTTCTATGCAATATCTTCACTGGATCTCTGTGGTATGATGGCTTTAGGAAAGCCACATTTCTTTTTTCTCTTTTTAAATTTATTTTTAACTGAAGGATAATTGCTTTACAATATTGGCCTGATTTTTGCCATACATCGCCATGAATTAGCCATAGGTGTATGTATGTGCCCTTCCTCCTAAACCTCCCTCCCACCTCCTACCCCTCTAGGTTGTTATGAAGCCCCAGTTTGAGTTCCCTGAGTCATACAGAGAATTCCCACTGGCTATCTACTTTACATATGGTAGTGTATTTGCTTCCATGCTACTCTCTCCATTCATCTCACCCTTTCCTTCCTCCCCTACCCCGCCCTTGTCCATAAGTCTGTTCTCTACATCTGCGTCTCCACTGCTGCCCCACAAACAGGTTCATCAGTACCATCTTTCTAGATTCCATATATATGCATTAATATATGATATTTGTTTTTCTCTTTCTGACTTACTTCACTCATTATAATAGGCTGTAGGTTCATTCACCTCATTAGAACTGACTCAGATGTGTTCCCTTTTATGGCTGAGTAATATTCCATTGCATATATGTACCACAGTTTCTTTATCCATTCATCTGTTGAGGACATCTAGGTTGCTTCCAGCTACTGTATTCGAGCTATTGTAAGCAGTGCTGCAATGAACACTGGGGCACATGCATCTTTTTCAGTTTTGATTTCCTCAGGGTGTATCCTAGAAGTGGTATTGCTGGGTCATATAGTGTTTTTATTCCTAGTTTTTTTTAAGGACTATCCATACTGTCTTCCACAGTGGCTATATCAATATTCATTCCCACCAGCAGTGCAGGAGGGTTCCCTTTTCTCCACACCCTCTCCAGCACTTGTTGTTTGTGGATTTTTTGATGATGGCCTTTCTTACTGGTGTGAGTGATATCTCATTGTAGTTTTGATATGCATTTCTATAATAATGAATGATGTTGAGCATCTTTTCATGTGTTTATTAGACATCTGTATATCTTCTTTGGAGAAATGTCTGTTTAGGTTTTTTGTCCACTTTTGACTGAGTTATTTGTTTTTCTAGTATTGAGTCGTATGAGTTGCTTGTATATTTTGAAAATGAATTCTTTGTCAGTTGTCTCATTTGCTATTGTTTTCTCCCATTCTGAGGATTTTCTTTTCACTCTGTTTCACTTTTGCTGTGCAAAAGCTTTTAAGTTTAATTAGGTCCCACTTGGGAAAGCCGTATTTCTTAAATGGTGCCTCACTGTTTTCCCGGGTGCATGCCCCAAGGCAGCCAGCCAGGTGGAAGCCATATTGCCCTTTCCAATCTAGCCTTGGGAGTCATGTAAGATCACCTTACCTCATTCTGCTCATTAGAGGCAAGTCACTAAGTACTTCCTGCATCCAAAGGAAGGAAAATTAGAATCTTATTTTTCAAAGGGAGGAGTGTGAGAGAACTTGCAATATATTTTAAAACCTCTAGATATGGACACCATGTGGCCATATTTCATTTTAAAATGTTCATCTGCACGATTCAGTGCACGCTTTCATCCCTTTACACATTTCAGAGGGAATTCACAGAACCCCAATAAAAGGTAAATCATTTCCTACTAGTCTGTGGACCCTAGTTTGAGGAAAATTAAGTTATGCTCAGATTACTGTGTGGAATGAAGGTTTCCTTAACTCATGGGCGTAAGAGAGAATGAACTTCAAGAAATAGGAAGAGAAAAAAAATAGTCTTGGGGGAATTTTTAATGTTTAAGTCAAGAGATGTATAATCTACCTGAGGTAATGAAATCAATTTTTATTTTAAAGTTCACTTTGTGATTGATCCAGTATTAAGAAATCTTTAAAAATGGCCCTTGAAAATCCAATGTTCTACACTCTAGACTGATGCAAACATTCTGTGTTAAGGACGTCAGTTATTAACAAAACATACCATGGTAGTTACAAGGCAGTTTTCTGATTTCTTTGAGTGCCCATCAAATATCCTTCATAAGATTCAATCTGTTCTTTTTTGACAGAGTTTTGGTTCACTCATTTATTTTGGTTTTACTATCTCAAAGATTAACAAATAATAATGAATACTTATAAAGTATAGTATTAATTGTGTGCATCTGCATTTACAAGCTCTCAAGAATTTTCTTTAAAATAGAACAAGGTTTGTTAAGACAATAAAAAATGTTACCCTCTTCCTCAAAAAGTAAATGGAAAAACAAGACACACTGAAAAGTGTTATGCAAACTGGTAAAGCTGAAGAACTTGATGGATGCAAGGATGACTTTATTTCTTTTTTTAACTGCCTTTCCCACACAGTCTAATAATGGTTAAGAGTCCCCCTCCTTTTTGGGGCCTAAATGTCCATCAGCAGATGAATGGATAAAGAAGCGATACACACACACACATATACACCTATATACACATACACACAATGCAATGCTGCTGCTCCTGCTGCTGCTGAGTCGCTTCAGTCGTGGCTGACTCTGTGCGACCCCAGAGACGGCAGCCCACTAGGCTCCCCCATCCCTGGGATTCTCCAGGCAAGAACACTGGAGTGGGTTGCCATTTCCTTCTCCAATGCATGAAAGTGAAAAGTGAAAGGGAAGTCACTCAATTGTGTCCAACTCTTTGCTACCCCATGGACTGCAGCCTACCAGGCTCCTCCGTCCATGAGATTTTCCAGGCAAGAATACTGGAGTGGGGTGCCATTGCCTTCTCCACAATGCAATAACTACTCAGCCATAAAAAAGAATGAAATAATGCCATTTGCAGCAACATGGATGGATCTAGAGAGTGTCATACTTAATGAAGTAAGTCAGAGAAGGAGAAATATCATATGACATCCCTTATATGTGGAATCTAAAAAGAAATGATACAGATGAACTTATAAACCACCAGACTTTGAGGACTAGCTTATGGTTGTCAAGGGGAAGGGTGGGGGAAGAGATAGTTAGGGAGTTTGGGATGGACATATACACACTGCTATACTGAAAATGGATAACCATCAAGGATCTGCTGTATAGCACAGAGAACTATATTCAGTATCCTATGATAAATCATAAAGGAAAAGAATTTTTTAAAAAGAATGTTTATATATATGTATACCTGAATCACTTTGCTATGTATAAGAAATGAACACAACATTGTAAATCAACTTCAATAAGAAAAGGCCCCCTCCATATATAGTGAGGACTTGGTGTCAAAGTCCTGCAGTGTTCATTCATTATTCAGTAAATATTCACTATATCACGTAACACCTTTCCAGTTCCTGGGGATCTGTGAGTAAGAGTAATGCAATCAATTCTCATGGGTACTGTGGGTCTAATAGGGAAGACAGGCATTAAGTAAAGCATCATAAAAGTAATAAATGCTACAAAAAGGAAACCATAAGGTGCTAACGGAATGACAACTTAGTCTGAGGAAAGACCTGGAATACGAAACAATATGCAAACAAACATTCAGAAAATGAGAAGGAGATCAGCAGATGAGGAGTTTTCTGGCTTTTTCTGTATTTGCTATCAGCCATTGTAATATCTTTCGCTTCAAACATTACACAAGGAAGTTGTGGCTACCACTGAAATAAATTTCTGGCCCATAAAAGAATGTTGTTGTTGGATGCATATCAATTAATATTTAAGAATTACTTGGTGATCTGCAAATCCTGGGAAGGCATACAGGGGTGTGGATATTTAAATGGCTTGAGTGAGTCTTCTGCAAACCATCATCTCATGGATGCAGGTCACTGAGACCTAGATGGTTTTTAGACTGGCTAGCAGTACACAATGGCTGACTCCAGCGGGGCAGTCTATGTATCAGAGCCTCCCTTCCACTAACAATTTATTTCTCCATCTCTGCTGGTAAGAAGGGTGAGAAAGAACAGCTTACCTCCTATTGACTTCAAAAGGAGTCTAAGCCTGACATCTTTGCAGCTGGCAAGCGTTGCTTTCCTGGTAGTTCCCATTTGTTTGTCAGTGGAGCTCCTGTGACTTGAGGGATGCCCCTGTCAATCCAAAAAGAAACAGGGAAGTGAGAGAGGGGGTAAGACTCTTCTTGCCTCTGACAATTCAGGTGCCCTGAATGCCTCATCTCTACAGGGAAGTTTTCTCTTAACAAACACTTAGAAGGGCATGAAAAGACCTCTCCAGAGACTTCAAATGCTGCAGCTGAGCTTTCTTCTTTCTGAACCCTGCATTCTGTCTGAGGCACACTTGGCATGATTAGCTCTTAGGCTCAGATGGTAAAGAATCCACCTGTAATGCAGGAGACCTGATTTTGATCCCTGGGTTGGGGAGATTCTCTGGAGAAGGGAATGGCAACCGACTCCAGTATGCTTGCCTGGAGAATTCCAAGGACAGGAGCGCTTGGCAGGCTATAGTCCACGGAGTTGCAGAGTCAAACATGACCGAGTGACTAACACTTTCACATCTCATATTTGAGATAGCAATGTTATCCCAAATGTCACCTGCAGTTCAGCTATGAAGCTTAGGTTATGTGGAGGGATAACAGCTTGTGTGACGGTTTCTGTGCTCATGAAGAGCACACGTTAGCTCGATGCATGAAGCAGGGCACCCAAAGTTGGTGCTCTGGGGCGATACAGAGGGACACGTGGGGAGGGTGTGGGATGGGGGTTCAGGATGGGGGGACACCCCCATGTATACCCATGGCCAATTCATGTTGATGTGAGCATCACAAGACTGTAAAGCAATTATCCTCTAACTGAAATAAATTAATTAGAAAAATAAATTGATGCCCAGAAAAGAAAAACAAAAAAACAAAACTATTAACAGGGACTTCCCTGGCAGTCCAGTGGTTAAGAATTCACCTTCCAATGTAGGTTTGATCTACACTGTAGGGGTGTGGGTTCGTCCCCTGGATGGGGAGCTAAGATACCACAAGTCTCATGGCCGAAAAACTAAAACATAAAACAGAAACAGTATTGTAAGAAATTCAATACAAAGACTTTAATCCTGGTCCACATCAAAAAAAAATTCTTAAACAAAAACTTACCTAACTAAGGGAGTGAGGTGGCTAATGAGAATGAAGGCCAGTCACAGAGACAGACATTAACCCTTTAATTAGTGACTGCAGGGGAGGTCCAGAAGTACTGAGGGGAGAGGGAAACAGCCTCAGGCTGGTACAGCTTGCTCACTGCTCTGGACATATTTCAGAATTTTAACAACCGGGGTCTATTGAGTAACTTGATATTTGGTACAGTGTATACGTCCTAGAAGGACAGGTGTGCTCTCCAACAGAACCTGAACATCAGGGCTGGATTTCAGTGCCTGATTCTTTAACTTACTGTGTGAGTTTCAGGAAGTCGCTTATCTCCTTCAGTCTGTTTTTTTATCAGGTTACACAACAGCTTCCTTCTGGTCCTAACATTCATTCCCACTATTTCTAAAGCCATGGTCCAGGCACTGTTTTTATTCTTTAACATAACATAATGTGTTGTGATTGACAGCCTGGGTCTTCAACTTGGGTTAAATTTTCCTCAGTGATCCCAGGCTTATTCTGTAAGTCTTCTTGGTTCCATTTCTTTAAATGTGAAAAGATGAGTATAATCAATCTATCACATAGGATTGCAGTAGATGAGGGTTACAAGGGATAATGCAAGAAGAGAATTTAGAACCATGCTTGGGTACAGAAGCACTCAAGAGATGTTACTTTTCATTATATTATGGCCAGAGTGGAGCAAAGAGCTACAGAGTGTTCCTATTTACCCTTCAAACCCATCCATGAACTGCAAGGTTATTTTTCAAGTCCAAGCTGCCTTAGCTCTTGAGCTGTACTTCTAGTGTTAATGGCACATTGAATGTGAGGGGGAGAGGGGACATGGGCCATGTCTTCAGAACATGTTCCAGGCATGGCCAAGGGCCCAGTCTCTGATGTCTCAATCTGTTCAGGAGGACTCTGCCACGTGCCAACTTTTGCTAAACCACTAAAAGATTTAGAGTTTATGGTGAAAGGAGATGTTTAACAAAGGAGAATTCTTCCTTTTGCTGGGATGTGGAAGAGGTGTTTCAAGGGCTCTTCCTTTCAGATGTTATCTTTTTCCATCTGGCAGTCTGATTAGGTGGAGGGAAATGATGGAGGCTCTGGATAGTACATCTCCCAGATAGGATTTTCCTACTCCATTCTAATCTGAAGGACATGGACATATGAAAGGAAAGACTCACAATTTCAATATACGGTATTGACAATAAAGCCCCCATCCCCCAATGAATCTATCACTGAATTTTAATTGATGATAAGGTGGTTGAAATCTGGGGAATTTAGAGCCCACTTCAGGGTGGGAAACGTGAAGGGTCCAGGAAACGTGATGACTCCAAGCTTCAGGTTCAAGTTGCTCAAATATTTCCACCAAGACTTGTTCTTTGTCTATCTTTCAGCTCAGTTTTTCTTCTATTCTGGCTTTATTTTCAATGAGACTTCCCAAGTGGTGACTCCTTAATCCACCAGTAACTCTAGGCTTGGGTTTTGCCAATTTTTCAACCCCAGCAGATAAACAGCACTTCTTTCCAGTCATGCCAACAAAATCCCAGGTAGGAATCTTAGGGGTCCAGCTTGACTTATGTGCCTGTTTCTGGATTTACTGAGGCCAAGGGAAACAACACTCTGACTGACTGGGCACTGGCCACAGACCATTTTCTCAAGCCAAGAGAAATATTCAAACTTCACACACTAAGAATAAGCTGAAGGCTGGTTGCCACAAAGAAGACTGGAATGTTGTTCTCAAAAGAAGGCAGTCAAAAAACTCAACAGATCCCACTCCATACAAGGATTTAGAATGCAGAAAGCCATCCACACACACACATGCCCACAGATGTTTATCTGGACACTGTAGTGAAAGAGCTGAAAAAAAATCAGGTGTTAATGTTAATGAATCATTTTGCTGTTTCCTTTTCTTCAGCAACATTTTGAAGGCTCATTCATCCAGCAAAGCCTCACCTCTATAGAGCCTTCCCTCTGTGCCCGGTGCTGAGTTAGAACCTAAAAACCAGGAAAGAGCAGGATGTTCTGGCTAGAAGCTCCTAGCCAGAACATGCCACACACTTATTGTATTGCTCTCCAGCACAGATTTCTATATCCTACTATTCTTCTCAAGGACCATAGACTGGCTTATTTCCCTCTGAATGCTGAGGGCTCCATCTGCAAGTTCCTTTGCTGGAAGGCATATTAGGAAATGGGATGTCCTGCCAGAGACACACAAGAAATCTGAACTGCATGGCCTTAGGTAAACCCCACTCGGTCTCAGTCAAGGGCTCCGTTCCCCTGCAGCAGGTGTAAGGATAAAAGGCCAATTGTCCTTAGGAACCTATAGGATAGATAGAAAGAATATGCCCCTGTTAGTTAATCTGCTGGTGATAAAGAGTATTGTTTTATCTCCTGCCATTTCCATGGTTCCATGGGATGAGAACTGTTGTGACACAAAGTCCCCTTTGTCCTTCCAATCCAAAGAGACGTTTAAATTGACCTTTCATATATTCCTTGGTTGTCACAATCCGAGCACTGAGTTGGTATTATGCATCAAGGGGATTGTTTTTATTCCCCCAAAGGGACTATCATCTACAGAGATGCTATGATGCTAAAAAACAGCGTGATAGTCTCTTGCTTTTAAAAATTAAGTTTTTTTAAAGGAGTCTTAGATTTACAGAAAAAAATGAATCCAAAGTAGAATTACCATCTGCTCACTCACTTTGCTCTCTGCAACCCAGCTTCCCCTATTCACACCTTGCATTAGTGTGTCAGTGTGGTATCTTGGCTGTAATTGATAAGCCAAGATTACAACATTATCATAACCAAAAATCCATAGCTTACATTAGGGTTTACTCTTTACAATGTACATTCTGTGGGTTCTGACCTGCATAAAGACATGTATCCACCATTACAATATCAGACAGAGTTGTTTTACTGCCCTAAAAATGCTCTGTGCTCTGACTATTCAACCCTCTCTCCTCTCCAATCCCTGACAACCACAGATCTTTTTACTGTCCCCATAGTTTCATCTTTTATAGAATGTCATATAGTGGGGATTATTCACAAAACATGTGAACTTTTCTAATTGGTGTATTTCACTTAGCAATATGCATTTAAGTGTCCTCCATGTCTTTTTGTGGCCTGAGAGCTCTTTTTTTCTTATTGCTAAATAATTCCTGCTTAATATTTAAAGCTTTCAGGCTACAACAAGAGTAAAGTTGTCCCTACCTCTTATTTATCCTTCATTGGCATTTTTATAAACCTAAGAGATTACTAGTACTCACCAAAGTTTTTATAAGTGGAGTTACTCTATGTGTTATTTGAAAGAATTAATTATTACAGAACGATGATATTACAGTCTTTTTTTTTTTTAAGACTGGAGGAATGAAGATCAAATTGTAATATTTCAGTGTCAGCCAAACTAGAGAAGGACTATTTAGGCTTCAGACAACACTAGTATTCTTGGCATTTTTACTCAGAAGAATTTATATATGTGTGTAATTAGTGTTTTTCTGAAAATAAATGATTTCCTGACTTTTTCCCCCCCAGCAGTATTAGAGATCCTGCTCACTTGATTAGTAAATAACATTTTTTTTTAATTTAACCAAGCAATGACATTCATTTTTATTTGACCAAGCAATTCTCTTCTTTACTTACATCTCCTCAACAGAATCCATTCTGCTGACGAGAACAGCGGCAGTGGAGTTCCTATGCATGTTTCTGCTATTTGACAGTCATAAAATGTACAGGCTTTAGAACTTAAGGAAGTGGGGCAAGCATCTCTGCTCTGCCCCTTGATTAGCTGTGTGTTTTTTAACAAGTCATTTCTCCTCCTCTCTCTGTCTGTTTCTTCTTTTGTAAATCACAGTTAATAATAGACTCTTTCTTGTAAGACTGTTCTGGATATGGAAACAGATAATCCAGGGAGAGCATTAAGCACAGTTTCAACGACAAAGAAAACTTTCTGAAACATCAGCCAAGCCACATCAGGCAACTGGCCTGTGTATAAAGGAAATGCTGAGTACAGAGTAGATGCTTATGAAATTATTTCTGACTGATAAAGAGGGTAAACGGAGGGTAACCCTGTCACGTGAGAGCTCTCAGAGAACACAGTGGAGGAAGGCGACTTAATAGAGACTGAGTGTGATGGAGCAGATTAGGTACCCTGTGCAATCTTATGGAACCAAAAATATCACTTCTGCTACCTTTTGGCTCTGCCCCTGCTGAGAGACAGGGTCTTAGCTAATAACTCACATCCTTCTCTTCTCTCTGAAAGCCCATTTCCTGAGCAAATGCATGCTTTGGAGAGGTGGTTAGCGAACAACCCAGATCCCAGGTTTAATGGACAATTTCTTTCGGGTAAAATTGAAGGGTAGAGCATCATTTTCTGTCTCTCCTTCTCACCACTCCTGCCCCTCAACCCAATAACTCATCTCATAGTTTTTAATGTCCTAACGGTGCAAGAAATCCCAATCCCATTCAACACGAGAGCTTACTACATCTATACTGTGGGCATCCTTTTTTTTTAAGTCCTACTTTTGCTTTCTAACCACTTTCATTTTGCAGACAAAGACTCCTTTGCCAAAGGCAGGATAAATAAACTCAGACACATCCCATCTCTTTTACATCTTTGTTTATCCATAAACTGTCAAAGATACAGATGAAAATCCACTAAAGTGTGCAACGAAGCAGTTAGACAAAGGCCAAATGAGACTGGTGCACAGAAGCTTGATGTTAGGGAAGATATTATCTAAAATGATACCAAGCCAGCTTGGTGTGGTGATGTGAATAAATATTAAAGTTACCAACAAAAGATGACCAATTAATTCAGTTAAGAATGGTCTCAATTGTGTAAAAAAGTAATCATGAAAAAAATGTGAGAACGCATCTATATAGTTAGTGGGAAAGTGATTGCACTATTGGGATCTTAATAACCGAAATAAGTTAGTTGAGAGGTGGGGGAAAGGTGAGGAGAAGGAGAAAAGCTTAGGGGTTGAGTATAAACTTAAATATGAGAGTGGATTTGAAATCTGGCTCATTTACCTTTAACTGGATGACACTTCAAACCTCACTTTCCTCATGTGTAGATGGGATAAATTAGTATGTATCTCAGAGGATTATCTTTTAAAGACTTGCTAAGATAAAATATAAAAGTGCTTGGTAATGCTTGGCTCAGACAGACACAGAATTAAAAGAGTTGGCAGTTATTTTTAATATGTTAATAAGGAGTGTGAATTAACGGGCACAGAGCATGCAGTGTTGCCCCATTTTTCTGCCATGAAACCTCCTATTCCAGCGCATCCAGTGAGGTTAATGTTCTGCAGAAAACAGTGTGGAAAAGCTGCCTTAAATAAGCAAACTGAAGACTTAGGCTGGATAGGTGGGTTATCGTTAGAAATTGAACAGTTTTAAAGTGGTACTTGTGGCTATTTCTATAACATTTGGGGCATCATGTTAGGGGTCAGGAAGATCTTCATGCTGCCCTCATTTCTGTGGAAAATCAGATTTTATTTCCATCATGCTTACTAACAGTACCTTTCTGAGACCCAATGAAAAACAAGAACCGCCTGTTCAAACTGGTTGCAAGATTTGCAAAGCAGTTTTCTCTTTTGATCCCTACCAGGGCAGCAGGCTTGGGTCCATTTCCCCTTGTGTCCCATGAACAGAGAAGCCATCACCTCACCTCCCTTGGGGAGGTGCTGTGAACCTGGAAGAAGTATCTGGACCCTCTCTGGAGAAGAGTAAAGTACATGCAAGGTTGTGGATGTTTTATGATCTGCAAGAGATGGATCATCCAAGGCGCACGCTTGCAGCTTGATTTTCTTTTTCCCTTTTTAACGCAAAAGTTCAGCAGTGAAACTCATTTTCCACAACTCCCCAAGTGGTTTTGCAATAAATCTGTGAATTTAATCAGCCTCCTCTGTTGAGGCAATCTTTCCTAATTGGGTATTTGTGGGGAACAATAGACATGATGACAAAAAGACTTCATCTCTGGAAAAGCAGCCAGAGTCTCATCAGTAACATTGATAATAAAGCTCCCACCCCCAGCCAAAGAAATGGAACACAGGCCTCCAGTGACACCCTTGGCACCAGATTGACTGGTTCCAGGTCATATTTGCTTTCTAGACCATCATCTCATTCTCCTCCTTCCTGTCGCCAAGAACAAGAAAATGAAAATTCTGAAATGAAAACTGAGCATCATCTCCAGCACCACATGGGCCAGTAACTAAGTGGACTACTAAGTTGATTTCAAGTTTCCCAGAAGATTGCAATAGAGTAATGGGGAACTGCAATGAGAACTGAGAACAAAGCTAACACACAGAATCTGAACAACACAATCTTGTTTCCTTTCTCTTTCTCTAACTGGGGATTCCCACTCGTCTCTGCTAGTCCTGGCAGTAATGTTGGGGTTTGGAAGGGCCTCGGGCAGGAATGTCACACACAGCTGTTGGCTATCCATTACCAAAGCAAACTATTAAAAAAAAAAAAAAGGCAGGGATGTTGAACTAGGTGCCTCATGTTCCCTAATTATTGGACAAATACAATCTCCAGATTGGCTGGTATCTGGCCTGCATAGGTCAGGAGTTGAGAGTGATTCTAGTAATGGAGGAAGGCCTGTCAGGGCTACTCAGCCCATTTAAAGAGGTTGGAAAGGAAGGGCAGATACAACATAGGTTTTTCCATGCTGGAAAATAAGAGAAGCAAAGCATGGTAATGAATTAGAAGTGGAGCAAAGGGAAGAATTTCACAAAGACGCCATCTGTCCCACCTCCATGCAGCTGAGCCTGACATTCTGGCATCCTCACAGTTCTCTGCCTGTGAGAGCATCCTGACACTCAGCCACTCCACCTCTCAAGGCTGTTGGCGGTCAACAGAGCACATGGGTGATAAACACAGAAACTCACCTCTGGTCAGCAGACACAGGACAAAACGGGAGGAAGAACTCTGAAAAAAATGCCATCTTCCCAGCCAATTGGACCCAAATACAAAAGAGCCAGTGTGCTTCAACTCCTGTAGCTGCAGGCCCTCACTGGCGCGTGAATAGGGGCACTGATGGGGCAGAAATGCAATAAAATCCCAGGTGCCCTCATTTCAGTCCTGAGTTGTGGTTTCTCTGCTTCCTCCCACTGGCCAGCTTCAGCATGAATTGCTCCCAAAACCAACAGTGAAATTTAACCTCCATTCCTTGCAGGAAAAGAAGAAATCCTCGTCTCTTCCGGGAATTTTCTTTTGGTGTAAATCTTGCAGGCTTTGGCATGCCTCTCATATACATACACGCTGCGGTGGGGGAGGGGGCGGTTTCCAGATGATCTTTCTCTGTAGAACAGGGCTCTCAACAAAGTGTGGTCTTTGGACAGAAAGGATCAGCATCACCTGAGAACTCAT
Source organism: Oryx dammah (assembly GCF_014754425.2). Taxonomy (NCBI): domain Eukaryota; kingdom Metazoa; phylum Chordata; class Mammalia; order Artiodactyla; family Bovidae; genus Oryx; species Oryx dammah. The sequence continues at coordinate 23,732,344 of NW_024070193.1, forward strand.
TATAGATGCAAATGCTGGGTCTCACCCAGTCCTACTGAATTCAAAGCTCTGAGGATTGGACCCAACAGTCCAATGAACACTTAATTTTGAGAACCACTATACAGGCTGATCATTTCTCCACAATTCCTATTTTTATACCTGTGTCTTTGGTCCTCCTGTTCCCTTCATTTGATATGCTTCTTTCTTTCCAGCTTGGCAAGCTCCTAGTCAGTCTTTAAAGGCCTCCAAAAAATACCCTATTCTATTTGTAAGCCTCTCCTGACAAAAATCAATTGCCTTATTTGTGTTCTGACAACACTTCAGACAGCCACTAATATATTATATTACAATCATCCTGTATGTGTTTTCCACACCAGGCTGAGAGGACAGGGAAAGTGTCTAATTCAGCAAATAGTTTATACAAAGTATCACAAGCTTATCATTGTGTTAGCTCTGGTGATGTCAACATAAAATAATGAAAAGCTTAATTAAAAAGTGAGACTGCCTCGTTTATACAACTCATTTTTGCATGCCATTTGCATGAGATTGCAAATCCCAGGCTTAAAGTCTCACCTCTGACACGTTACTTACATAACCCACAACTGTGTGCAAACTATTTAACAGTATTTAATCTCATTCACAGGCTTCCCTTGTGGCTCAGCTGGTCAAGAATCTGCCCACAGTACAGCAGACTTGGGTTTGATCCCTGGGTTGGGAAGATCCCTTGGAGAAGGGAAAGGTTACCTACTTCAGTATTCTGGCCTAGAGAATTCCATGGCCTGTACAGTCCATAGGGTTGCAAAGAGTTGGATACGACTGAGTGACTTTCACACATCATCTCATTCATAGTAAGGAAACATTGGTAGTACTTTGTGTTAATAGGTGAATGAATTAGAAATATGCGTACAGTGCTCAGCCATAGTACCTGACCAGAGGAAGTACTTAGTGAATGTTTGTTGTTATTGCTAATTATAATAATATCAGCATTAGCATTGTCGCCATCATCATCATTATCATATCACTAACAACCTGCACAGCACCTGGTATACAAAGCATGAACATAAACGTGAGAATTTGAAAAAGGTCAAAGCTCTAGGATGATCTACTGTCTACGCTTCATGGGGTACTTGACACCATAAACAAATTTGACTTTAAGGAAGATGTTTCAGATATTCAAAAAGATACAGAGAACTTTCAGGAATAGCATATCCAAGGCATTTGTGGCTGCTGAGCTGCCCTTAGCTTTCAAGTTAGTTTCACAGCTCCCTCCTGGTGTCCTCACTCTTTATCTACCCACAAACCCCAAAGGACCAAAGGAAGATACCCATCACATCAGTCTAGGCTTTCAACTACTCAAACATTCGACCGACATCTTGAGGCTGCTATTCTCTCTACTAAAATTTAGGGATTGTCTCTGCCTGGCACCGAGAGCTCTGTGGATTGAAACTCCTTTTCCTGACTCCCCATCAATCTCTCTGACATCACTTCTCTGATAAAGCAGCCCAAGTACGATGGTATGGAGGTGGATTCTTGGGAGAGGGTCCCATTGCCACGTTAATCCTCTTCCTAAACTCTGGTTGGAGCCAATAATGATGTGTCTGGACAGCAGACAGAATTTATTTCAATAGCAAATGTGTAGCAGAGGCACCAATGGCTTTCAAGAGGTGAAAAATGCTAATAGTGAATGGGGAAAATGAAACAGTAGACTTTATATGGAAAGAGACTTTTTTAACCAGGACTTCAAGAACCACAACTGTTTTGACAATTAATTTTTTAAGCCACCTAGCTCCTTCTTTTCCTTTTATTACGTTCCCTTGCCCTGGCCCCATTTCTTCTTTTGTCTTCCTATCAGCAAATTCAGGGTCACAGAAATCTACCAAGTCAGATACGAGCACTGCCTACATGCCACATGCATTATGGAACACAATCTCCTTTAATCCCCACAAAACCTCACAGAGGACTATCACATATAATTTTTTAAAAATAAGGAAAATGAGGGAATTCCTTGGTGTCTAGTGGTTAGGACTCCACACTTTTACTACCGAGAGCCTGAGGAACTAAGACCCCGCAAGCTGTGTGGTGTAGCAAAAAAAATAATAAAAAGTATGGAAAAATAGGATCAAATAGCAAAGTACAATTTTCTTAAGAAGGCATAGCTAGCAAGTGTGAGAACCAAGATTCAAATTCTGAGCTAGATGATTCCAAAGCCCAGGTTATTTGTATTACCTGGGACCCCTTGGCCTATCTCATTAGACTAGACCATCAGGACAACTGTTATTTAAGCATGGCTCTCTAACTTATACCCTAACTAATCGGCTTTTTCTCAACAATGCCTGTGACCCTAGGGGAGGGAACACGATGACCACAGGCACAGACTCACTCTGGGGGTTCAGTCTACAGATTTAGCAGCTACATTATTTCTTGAGGCAGAGAAACAAGGTATATCTGTATCTTACCGATATCTGTAGGAGTCAAGGCAGAGAGACAGAAAGAGGAAAGTCCTGGGCAAGTAAGAAGCTATGGGAGAACACGCAGCAGCAAATTCAAATACGATTTGGCAACCATCAGCTCTCGGACTCAGGTCCCGACAAGCTCACTCCACTGATAGGAGAGGGGACCCAACTGAGTGAAATGTGTGTTGTTTCTGACCAGCCCATTTCTTCCCTTGGGAGAAGAGGACACCATAGCAAAGGGAATTTCAAAATTGGGTCCCACAAAATGTAAAGGAATGAACACAGGCAAATGAATCATTCATTGAATCTCTTTGAGTTCTTGCATATTGTTAAAAAATGATGGGTGGGTTTGACTATTCAAAAATGGGGATACATTCTAAAAATGATACCCTCTTCATAAGAAAAAAAGCTAGGCTGTAATTTTTCCAGGGGTCAGATGGGTACCATGCATATTTTTATAATCTCTTTGGGGTGTTGGAGTGGGACTGGTTTGGTGTTATTATAGGAGAAGGAATTTTGACATGTAGTTTTCTCTCCTTTTTCTGAGGTTGTGGTGGACAAGCAGGCATTCGGATTTTGCAACTCTAACTAAAATGACACCCCTACTTCATGGTTTGGGGCTGTTTTTGCAAGAGTGGGCACAGATGGTGTTTCTGTCTCCTCTAGAGAATATTTTAGGATGTAAAGTCTCTGAAATAAATTATTCAACTGAGGTCAAAATAGTCTTCTGGAAAAAATCATATATGAATAGGAAATAAGAACAACCTGGCTGAGGCTGAAAAAAAAAGGAAAATGCATCTGGTTTTTAGAAATGGTAATATTTGTAATAATGTTTGTATTGGGAATGTAACGAGACGTGGATTGTGCAAGGGAGTGCAGCTTCACTCGGGAAATTTAGTTGACTGTTCTTTCATCCCCTCCCCTCCTTAACTCCCCTCCTCCTCTTTCACTTTTCTTCCCTCATTTTCCCCCCTCTCTCCCACTCTTCCTTCTTATTCTCCACCCTCATCCCCCAACACACACACAGGGATTGGTGAAGAGTAGACAGAGGTCTTTGTTTCTAACACTTTGATGAGCATATGAAGGTCCTGGAGATTCTGTTCAGCTTTAGATTCTGTAGGTCTGGGGTGAGGTTTGAGAGCCTGCGTTTCCAACAAGCTTCCAGATTAGGGCTTCCTTCCTAGACTGCAGATCATACTTAGAGTAACATGTGCTACAGGAAGTTTTATCATTACAAATACATGGTAGAGTGGAGTAACACTATGATTTGCTAGGCTAGTAAATGAATTCTTTCACTCATTCCTTCAATCAGTATTTAATGAAAACTGTGCTGTGCTGGGGTCTGTGCCTGGTATTGGGGAAAAAATGATGAGTCTAACAGACACTATCCCTTTGTTAAGACCCTAGTACATATGACCAACATTAATCTGATAATCAGATACTGAAATTTAATACTGCACCTATATTAAGTCCAATGAAGGAGAAGTACAGGGGTGGTAAGATCTTAAAATGTGGTGTCTTTATTAGAGGGTCAGAAAAGACTTTCCTGAGGAAGTGACATTGAGTTGAGTAATGAATATAAGAGTCATTATTATTATCACAGAAAGAAGTCACCCATTACTGAACACTTACTCTGGGCTGGTACCTTACTATCTCCATGCATTATCTCATTGAATCCTCACAGCAACCTCGTAAGGTAGGTGCTATGATTATCCAGATTCACAGAAGAGAGGCCTGAGGCTCAGAGAACCTATAGAGGTCACACAGCTAGCACAGAGCTAATCATGACTCCAATGCAGATAATACATAGTCTCAGTGACTCCACTGCTTCCGTTTATCACCCAGGACAATAACTACGAAGATCACTGAATCAATTGAATCTAATGAATTGGCTCTTTGCTTTTTGTTGTATTTAAAAACAGCCACAGTGAGATCTGTTCTGCTCTTGCTGATACAATGTCACAGGGAGAGCTCTGAGCAGGAATCAGAAAACAGGATTTGGCATTCTAGCTTTGCCAATAATAGGCTTTGGGTTTAGGCAACAGCCATGACAGCTGCCGCGTTTCAAGTATCTACTGTATGCCTGAGATGCTGCCAAGAGCTTAACATATGATTATCCCAAAGTTTCAAGATAATTTTTGTCAGATCACAGTTGTGTATTAATATCTGCGTTTTATAGGTGAGGAAACTGAAGGAGAAGTTAAAGTGTCAAAATTTGTAAGAGTTAGGACAGGGACGGGAGAGATCGTTCAATGGTTCTCAAAGTTTTCTGGAGAACATCATGTCTAAGGCCTTTTGGGGGGGATCAAAACTCTTTGAATACTAACATGTAGATATTAGTTATCTATCTTTTAATACTGTGTTGACATTTGCACTAATGATTCAAAAGCAATGGTGAAAAAAGTTGTTGGTGTCTTAGCAAAACATATATATATATATTTACTTTTAGGGGGCCATGCTTCACTGTATGAAGGGAGCTTAGTTCCCCAACCAGGAATTAAACTGGTGCCCCCTGCACAGTGAAGTGTAGAACTTTAACCACTGGACCACCAGGGAAAGCCTCCAAATAATTTTTTATTAGTGATGTTAATTGTATACGTATAAGTTTAACTAACATTTTTCCCTCAAGGTGTATGAGTACTTTTGATAAATACACTCACAATAAATCAACAAAGTTTCAGAAGATCAAAACATAACTGTACCGGAAGCTAATGTCTAGAAATATGTGCTATGTCAATAATCAAAAAAGCCCCTGGTATGATAACCTAAAAGTATATCTTGCCAGTAATATAGTTTTTGAGCTTTCAGGGAAAAATTAGAATTTTTGAAAACTTGTACCTACCGCCATTAGCTTGTTAACTTTCCAATTCCTAAAGTACCACTCTCCCCAACTTTTTAAATGAGAGTTGTGACATTAATGAACCTTTAAAACAAAAGATCTTGGAAGATCTGCAAAACTCAGTGCACTAGGTACCTTCCAAATGTCCAATGCAGAGTGGTTTTGTTTGTTTTAGATGCATGGGTAAAAGAACCACTGGAAATACAACACGGACTCGTGGATTTTACTATAACAAAGTCTGAAAAGTCAGTCAATATGGTTTCAGATTCCACATTACAACTAAATTGATGAAAATAACACTTGTCAAATTTTGTGTACTATCAAAGAAGAACAACTATAATTATCTGGAAAAGCTGTTAAACTATTCCCTTCTTTCCCAGTTGTGTATCTGTGTGAAGCTGCGTTTCCTTTATAAACTTCAATCAAAACAACATGTAGTAGATTGAAGGCAGAAGCAAATGTGATCATCAAACTGTCTGCTACTAAGTCAGACATTAAATGTCATATAATGTTACTCTTTTTGCCAAACATTTTCTATTTTGAAAAATATAATTACTTCTGTTAACATATAATGAATTTATTGATATTATTTTTAAATGAATTAAGAAATATTTTTTAAATTGTCTTAGTTTTGATTTTGAATTCAGTAAACATCTATAGGCACAATGCACATAAGCAAAGAACTCTGGGATCCTTAACATTTTTTCTATGAGTATAAAGAGGTCCAGAAGTGAAAGGACACTTGGTATAAGAAGATAGATTCTGGGACGAGATCATCCTGGCCTCACCAATATCTCGTAAGAGATAAAGCACCTGGGGAAAATCATTCCCACTCTCTCTGCCTTATTTTCCCATCTATATCATGCAGATGAAAACAATAGTTCCTATCTCCTTGTGAACGCTAAACAAGTTAGTAAGGATACACTCTAAGAACATTTCCTGTAGATGTTAGCTCTTGTCTGATTTCAGAGTCAGTGTTCTTCCCACTAGATACACTTTTCTGAGCATCATCTTCCTTATTTCTGATATTTATTTTTAAAGTCCCTCAGCTTACCCATTGCAAGCCTTTGCAAATACAGTCCCTGGTGATTAAAAACATAATAGTACAGCATTCTAGCTAGAAGTGATGCCAGCTTAGACAACATGCTATTTAGTCTTTGAGTGTAGGTTAAATGCACTGTCTAGACAAAGGAAGTTATTTAAAGAGCATACCTAGATCTGCTATAGATTTAGAAATGCTCTTTGGATTTGAATTAAATATTTTTTTAGAACTGACTGACTGATCAAGTATTTTGATTATGAAAGTTAGCACTGCCAACATTCCAATAGGCATCGAGTTGCATTCTGTTTTTCAGCAAATAGAGCCACAGGACTCTTGGGGCACTGGAGTGGTGGTGTTGGAAACAGATGAAAGTGAATGATGGCACTAATGCGTATTTTAGGTGTGTCTATCAGAGAAGAGACAAACAATGAATAAATAAAAATATACAGCATGTTAGCTGATACTAAGTACAATGAAGAGAAAACAGGGGGAGGTAAGGATATGTGATATGAATATGGCTGCATTTTCATGAGGGTAGGCAGGAAAGGCTTCATTGCAGAGGTGATTTTGGAGTAAAGACCTGAGGGAGTGATCCATATGGATATCTGGGCAAGAGAATGCCAGAGAGAGGGAGTGGCAGCTGCAAAGACATAAGAGGAATATTCCTGGTATGTTACAGGGACAGCCAGGAGGCAAGTACAGCTGGAATTGAGTGGGCAAGGCAGAAGTAGATGTGATCGGAGAGATAAGGGGTGCCAGACCATAAAGGGTCTTGTTGGCATTTACACACTGACTTGGAAAGCCATTAAAGACTTTTGGGAAGATCAGTGAAATGCTTTGACCTTCATTTTGACAGACACAGAGAGTCTATACCTAGGATATTTTTGCAATAAATATGGCAAGAGAGCCTGGTGACTCGGGTTACAGGGTAGCCATGGAGGTAGTGACACATGGGAAGATTTCAGATCTATTTTGAAACTAGAATTGACAAGGTTTGCTGGTGTATGGGATGTGTGATTTGACAAAAAGAACTGAATTCAGGATCACTCTAAACCTGAGTACCTGCTAGGATGGAATTTCGATAATTGAGACAAAGACAACTCAGGAAAGAACAAGTTTGCTGGGAGCAGTAGGGAGAACAGAGATCAGGTTTGAATATGTTAATTTGAGGATGCCTATTAGGCATCCAGATTTATTTAGATAACACTCAAGGATGTTCCAAATCAGTAAAAACAGTTGCTATATTGTTAGGAATTGCTAAAAAAAATTTCAGGTGGCTGTATTTCTTTCCTGGAAAAAACAAAAACAAAAACACCACCTGAAAAATTACATATAAGAGTATTTCCTAAAAATCATTCCAGTGCAGTTCCAGAACTGAACACCCTACTCCAGGTGCAGTCTTATTAAAGTTTGGGAAGAAAAGACTTATCTGTTTTGGAACACAATGCCTCTACTTATGGAGCTAAAAATAGCTCTTACTTCCCAGTGTGCAGGAATCTCTAGCTGGCCTTCCACTCATGTCCATGCTGAATTGACAAATGAATATTCAAGGCTCACCTGTCTACTACTCACACTGCATCTGGGTTTAGAATCATTTCAATTTTCTATAGTTCCTTTTGCTTTTTCCACCGATGTAACTCTCTCCACTGCCTCCTTCCCCTCTTACTGATGCTGGCTGCCTGATCCATTGTCATTAATAGTGAAAACAGTACTTCCCAATTTAGTATCATCTGCAGATTTCATTAACATGCTGTTTGTATTTTTGTCCTAATATTTCCAAAGGATGTCCAATAACGTAGATAATCACTTTACAATTAAAACAAATGAAAGGATGAAAAAGGACAGGCTTTATGTTGTTTTTTCAATAGCTCCTTTGCTCAGAAGATCAGAAAATACTCAAGAAAAAAGGATCAGGTATAGAGCTTTTTTTTTTAAGAGGATGCCAATCCATTTACAGGTTGATGAGAACTGGCCAGAAGCCTAAGTGATGTTCCTCACAAAGGCCAAGAGGAAACATACATTTTATAACCTAAAGTCTTTTAGCTTCATCAAATGCCAGAAAGCAAATGCAATGGCAGAATACAAAACATTAATGTGTTTTGACATAATAATTGTGCCTGTTTCTTCTTAGTAAGCCAAGCTGAGGATTTGCAACCAAATAGAGGCAGGGCGGGGATATCAAATTACAGATATGCCCCAGACTTGTGAGGGGCATTTACTTAATGGACCATTTAAACACTTGTCTCCATGTCAGTGATGATACAAACATGACATCTCTGAGCTGGAGAGTCGCTCTTATGCGCACAGAACTTCATGAAGTCATGGGATAGGGCTTGAAGAGGAATTTTTAACTAGGAATACATTTCAGGGTTCAGCTGCATGCTGAAGACCGCAGAAAGAAATTCACTTTTAATAACTATGTGAATCCATGGAGCAGGGCCATTTTATTTCATTTCTGCATAGCTAGCTGAAAAGTGAAAGTTGCTCAGTTATGTCTGACTCTTTGCAATCCCAGGGACTGTAGCCCACCAGGCTCCTCTGTCCTTGGGATTTTCCAGGCAAGAATACTGGAGTGGGTTGCCATTTACTCTTCCAGGGGACCTTCCTGACTCAGGGATTAAACTAGCATCTCTCGTGTCTCCAGCAGTAGTAGGCAGATTCTTTACCACTGAACAACCTGGGAAGCCCACATAGATGTAGTATTTTAAGTACACCTTTATTAAAAATATCCACATATAAGTGGACCTGTGTGATTCAAACCCCATATTGTTCAGGGGTGAACTGTTCTGTTATTTCCCCAAAGAAAGGGAGGACTGTTTGGGGAATCCAAAACAACAAAAGCAACTCCTGTGTCTCCTGCATTGCAGGCAGATTCTTTACCATTTGAGCCACCATGTAAGCCCAAAGAGAAGCTTTATTTTTCTCATCTCAGAGCTGAGAGACATCTTTTAAAAAAATAATTATTATTATTATTTTTTTAATCGAAGGATAATTGCTTTACAGAATTTTGTTGTTTTCTGTTAAACCTCAACATGAATCAGCCATAGGAATACATATATCCCCTTCCTTTCGAAGCTCCCTCCCATCTCCCTCCCCATCCCATCCCTCTAGGTTGATATAGAACCCGTTTTGAGTTTCCTGAGCCATACGGCAAATTCCCGTTGGCTATCTATTTTACATACGGTAATGTAAGTTTCCATGTTAAGAGAGACATCTTTTTAATGCTTTTAGAATGACTGTCTCCAACTCTTCTTGATAATGTTTGTTTTGTTTCTCTCAACTGGAATATTCCTTCTAGCCTAGATAATTCCCCATCTTAAGAAGTTTTTGGTTAAGTATCACATTTTGTTTTGGTTGTTTGCTTTGGTTGCTTGGAACAGAAATCAAATCAGGTAACTTTACTCAAAAGATGAGGCTCTAGTATACAGATGCAACGATGGCATAATGGAATGACAAGCAGGAATGCAGAGAGGGCTCAGAAAAGACCAAAAAGAATGGACTTGAGAGAGAGCAGAAAGCAGGGAGTACGCTCACTCCATCTTTGTTTGTATATGCTCATTTGCTTCATTTTTTAAAAATTTGGTCTCAGCAAAAACTCATCTCTGCTCCTCATTCCACATGGTGGAGGAAAGATGCCCACCCACAGCTCCCAAGGCCACATGTTGTAGTTCCAGGCATAGATGCCTGGATGGGAGGACAGAAACAATTTGATTCTCTAGCCCTTTGCTCTAATTCCAAATCCCTAGGAAAAACTGATCTACTTCACCTCAGGCTCTCACTCCTGGTCCTTTTGGCTGTGAAATTCCAGCATGCCTGCTGTCAGTCCATTGCTTTAAGTCAGATGAAAACTAAAGGAATGATCATCGCAGCTCAGAAACTCCAAAAAGTATCTACAATTGTAGGAGTGCTCAGGGCCAGATGAATTTGGAAAACGGAAAATAACAGGGCATGAAAAAGCAAAAGTCTAATTCTTATTTTTCCTGCAGAGTAGGGAACAATATTCCAAACATTCCCCACACCCCTCCCCAAAGAAACTGTCAAATGATCCTCAGGAGCAACTTAGCAGACGGGTTGAAAAAAAAAAAAATCAACAGGCTCATCGTAGTTTTTAACACCTTGAAAACATCAGGCATGGGCCTTGATATCTCATGCATTATTTAACCACAAAGCATCTTCCCTCTGACTGGGTTATGTGCTGGTGAAGAAGGGAAAGTTCTGTCTTCACCAAACACATTTCAAGGACTGTCTTAAAACAAAAGGCAAGGGTGTGAGACCTGATCATCTTCTTGATTTGAGTTTTAGGATTCTGGCACATGGACAAACCTCAGTTTGCAAGGATTCCATTTAATTAGTTCAATGAATGTTTTCTGAGCACTTCCAGTCTACCAGATGCTCTGTGAGGCACTTAGAGTTAGACTACTTTTATGATGGCAAGTATCTGAAAATGTAACCTATCAGCTCATATACTTGGAAAGCCCGGAGTAGCCCCGGCTAAATAAACCAAGTAGTTCAAGCAAACATCATCAGAATCCAGGACCTGTGCTGGATAATTCCTTTTCTCTCCCCAGATCCACTCCACTCTGCCTGTTTTCTAGGAGGCTGGCATATAGAGGTTTGATTAACCGATTTTCTTTCGGGGAATGGTAGGCTCAACAAAATAAACCAAAAAGAAATGGAGGGGGAAAAATAAATTGGAGTTTTATTCCCCCAGATTTCCTTCCTGTAGAGATGTCACAGCTCTTGACAGACAACAGACTTCTCTACCCACCTCCTATTCCATCTCCCCCACTTCCTTTCTCTCTTTCTCTTCTGCTCTTCAGGCCGGGAAGTGTGCATAGCACCCTGACCTTTACTGTCTTAGTTCATTTGAGCTGCTATAACAAAGTACTATAGACTGCATGGCTTATAAACAAAAGAATATATTTCTCATAGTTTTGGAGGCTGGGAAGTCCAAAATGAAGATGCCAGCAGAACTGATGTGTGGTGAGGGTTTACTGGTTCACAGATGGACATCTTTGGGTTATGTCCTCACATGATGGAAGGAGCAAAGGATCTCTCTGGAGCCTCTATTGTTAGGACCCTAATCCCATTAGTGAGGGCTTCACCTTCATGACCTAAGCACTACCTAAAGGCCCTGCCTCCAAGTATGATCATATTGACCATTAGATTTTCAACATATGAATTTAGGAGGATACACATTCAGTCTATAGCACTAGCACAATGGTATGGCAAAACACCCTGTGGAATCTCTCTACTCTGTCCACATCTTTGCTAATGGCTTCTTTGTTAATCTCTCTTTATATTACCCAATTTGACTACACTGTGATTCTCCTCGTGAAGCCCTGACTAACCCTGGCATCAAGAATAAGCTTGAGGGCTTCCCTGGTGGCTGAGTGGTAAAGTATCCACCTGCCAATGCAGGAGACACGGGTTTAATTCCTGGTCCGGAAAGATCCCACGTGCTGTGGAGCAACTAAGTCCATGCACCATAACCACCATGTGCTCTAGAGCCCAGGAACCACAACGGATAAGTCCACGTGCTGTGCCCTAGAGCCTGTGCTCCGCAACAAGAAAAAGCCACTGCAATGAGAAGCCAGTGCACCGCAACTACAGAGCAGCCCCTGCATCCACAGCTAGAGAAGACCGAGCAGCAACGATGACCCAGCGCAGCCAAAAACAAAATAAACAAATACAATGTAAAAATTTAGATGGGAAGTATTTTTTTAAAAAAAGGTAAAATTATTCAAAGGGACAAAATGAGGAAATAGGTCATAAGGAGTGGTGTCTCTGAATTGGGTCACTTTTATAACATCCAGGACCAACCAGCTGCAAGCAAACAACTAGGCTGAATCATAAGAAACTGCTATCACCCCACCATTTTCTGACACACGGAAGGCACTGTCCTATGGTTCAACTAACAAATGAGTCTTGCTGCTTTTTAAGAGAACATGATCTTCATTTATATCCTGGTTCTTTGGGAGCAATTTCTCCTATCTTAGTGGTAAATGAGACATTTTCTCTGTTGGTTCCTCTAACTAAATATCTGATAGATGTGCACACAAACTTGGTCACCATATTTAATTTTTTATTACTGAATTAATTAAGTTGTTATGGCTTTGTAACTAAATTTACTAGATGGAGATTTTTGATAAACACATACACAAATTAATCCAACTCCAGAAGGTAAGAACTCACCTGTCGCTAGAAGCTATTGCCTAGAAATACTTGTCTATTAATGATCACAAAAGCTTCTGGACCAATACTGTGTTGGTGTTGAAAATTCTATTTTTGATTAACATTTATTTAAAATAACATCTGGTCTTAATAATAAGTACCCTTTTATTCTGCCATCTACATGAAATAATTGTGCTTCTTCATAAAACTAAAGGGTAGCCTACTAATCAATAGTCAATACTAACCCATCTTTTCCAGTGCTATCTTATACACTTTGAAGATTTAAGCTTAGAAAGAGATGTAGTCTTTAAGGTTAAAACAAACAAACAAACAAAAACACAGGACAATTACATATAAGGAAAGATTATGCAATAAGTAAATCCATACATAGGAAGACAATGAAATGTTATTGCTATGGGGAATGTCTGGGGATTGTAGTTCTCCTAAATGGTGTATGTCTAGCTTCTGGAGAAAGTGAAAAAAAAAAATCATTCTTTGAACATAAAGCTAAAAAAACCAACACAGGATCATGAAATTAGTTTTTGAAAAAATTAGATACCAAATGATACTCTATGTCTGCAGATTGTCATCTTACTAGAGATAGATCTTTCCTAAGGCCATCTAAAGAAAAATCTTATCAGTATGAATCCCTTCAAAATATCTGTGAAATACAAAATAAACTGTAGTCCAGTTAACACTGAGACATTATGTTATAAAAGGTGACTTGGACAAAAAAGTGTGTGTAATTTCCAAGATGGTCTATGTATGAAATAATTTGCCCTGTGGTCATATAATAAATCCATAATTGTTTGCAAATGAAATGAAATCATATTAGTCCAGAGTTTATTTGCTCAAATAAACTAGGGAAACAGTAGGATCTAGTTTAAATTGCTGCCAAAAAAGCAGGAATTCACTTAAATTTTAATTCTGAAGCTACCTTGTTACTAATGTTATTGGTGGGGTTGGGGCAGCAAATAAATCAAATCTTTACCTAGGAAAATAAGACTTCTATTTTCATAGGTATATTCGTTTCCTGTGGCTGCTATAACAAATTACCACAAACTTGGTGCTTTAAAATAGCAGAAATTGATCTTCTCATACTTCTAGAGGCCGAAAGTTTGAAATCAGCAGCAGTGTGCCAAAATCAAAGGCACTGTGTTGGCAGTGTCTTTCTTCCTCCAGAGGCTCTAGGGGAGAATCCATTTCTTGCCTCTTCCAGCTCCAGGTATCTGCCAGCATTCTTTGAATTGTTGCCACATCACTCCAGTCTTCTAGGTCAGCATCTTCAAATCTCTCTTTGCCAGGTATTCACATCAACTTTTCCATTGTGTATTTCTGATTCATCTTTCCCTAGTTCTCAAATATACATATGATTGCATTTCTAGCCCCTAGATTATAATCCAGGATAATCTCCCATCACTTTTTTATATAAAGCAACATGTACAGATACTCAGGACCAGGAGTGAATAGTGTTTGAGCGTCCTTTGCCAGACTACACAACAATAGGGAATGTTAGATACAGCAGGATAGGGAACTGGAAAGAATAAAAATTCTCCAGAAAACCAGGGTCAGGCCCTTGTTTTGTTACAACCTATCTATATTTCCTAGGGAAAGTCACCTCTTCAAGGCTCACATTTATCATCTATAATATAGATAAATAAGATGTTGGGTTTAGGAAAATAGATGCTCCCTAAGACTGGTTCCAAATAGGAAAAGGAGTAGGCTGTATATTGTCACCCTGCTTATTTAACTTATATGCAGAGTACATCATGAGAAACGCTGGACTGGAAGAAGCACAAGCTGGAATCAAGATTGCCAGGAGAAATATTAATATTAATATTAAGATATGCAGATACACCACCCTTAATGGCAGGAAGTGAAGAGGAACTTAAAAGCCTCTTGATGAAAGTGAAAGAGGAGAGTAAAAAAGTTGGTTTAAAGCTCAACATTCAGAAAACTAAGATCGTGGCATCTGGTCCCATCACTTCATGGGAAATAGACGGGGAAACAGTGGAAACAGTGGCTGACTTTATTGTTTTGGGCTCCAAAATCACTGCAGATGGTGACTGCAGCCATGAAATTAAAAGATGTTTACTCCTTGGAAGAAAAGTTATGATCAACCTAGACAGCATATTCAAAAGCAGAGACATTCCTTTGTCAACAAAGGTCCATCTAGTCAAGGCTATGGTTTTTCCTGTGGTCATGTATGGATGTGAGAGTTGGACTGTGAAGAAGGCTGAGCGCTGAAGAATTGATGCTTTTGAACTGTGGTGTTGGAGAAGACTCTTGTGAGTCCCTTGGACTGCAAAGGAGGTCCAACCAGTCCATCCTAAAAGAGATCAGCCCTGGGATTTCATTGGAAGGACTGATGCTGACGCTGAAACTCCAGTACTTTGGCCACCTCATACGAAGAGTTGACTCACTGGAAAAGACCCTGATGGTGGGAGGGATTGGGGGCAGGAGGAGAAGGGGACGACAGAGGATGAGATCGCTGGATTGCATCACCAACTCGATGGACATGAGTTTGAGTGAACTCTGGGAGTTGGTGATGGACAGGGAGGCCTGGCGTGATGTGATTCATGAGGTTGCAAAGAGTCGGACACGACTGAGCGACTGAACTGAACTGAACTGAAGGTTCCTTTTAAGGGCTTGCCTGGTGGCTCAGTTGGTAATGAACCTGCCTGCAATGCAGGAGACTTCCTATAACACAAGAAACCCAGGCTTGATCCTTGGGTCAGAAAGATCCCCTGGAGAAGGAAACGGCAACCCATTCCAGTATTCTTGCCTGGAAAATCCCAAGGACAGAGGAACCTGGTGGGCTACATTCCATGGGGTCGCAAGAATTGGACATGATTTAGCAATTAAACCACCACCAAGGTTTCTTTCAGCTTCAAAATTATATTAGATACAGATAGAAGAACTGTCATATTTATCCTTCATTCTCTAAAGGAAGAGAAACAGTGAGAAACAGAGGCTGACAGACATGTTTTACACACCTTTCTAGCAACCAGAAAGGTACCAGAATAGTGGAACTAAGTCTCCAGCCCACATCTCAAACCCTACAGGACCACAGAGGCAGCTCCTTTTGTTTTGATTCAGAGCTCACAAGCAACATTTAGAACTAATTCTGTGTTCCAAAGACACTGATTTCAGGAAGTCCTGACCCCTGGGGTGGGGGAAAAATATCTTCTATTGTAAATTGATGAATAGCCTTTTTGGCTGAGAAGCCAAATTTTAGAGGTTTCCTTAGACTTGACCAATATGACATGACCTAATAAAATGTAGTTTCTTAAAATGGCAACCCACTCCAGTGTTCTTGCCTGGAGAATCCCAGGGACGGGGAAGCCTAGTGGGCTGCCGTCTCTGGGGTCGCACAGAGTCGGACACGACTGAAGCGACTTAGCTGTAGCAGCAGTGCCCACTGATTTGAGTCACCTGCTGAGGTTTATCCTGAAAGAGCCTAGAACTTATTATTTAAAAACATTTATTCAATGTAAATAATAATAATAACAACAATCAGCGTGTCTCACATGCACTGAAGACTTACTCAGTGTCGGCACATGGCTAACTACTCTGCATGAATTGTTTCATATGTTCTCCATAATTTTCCATTGAAATAAGGTCCTGTTCAACAAACTGTCATTGAATGCTTGCTGTGCGCCAGGCATGTGACTTATGCTGGGAATATAAGGGTGAGCAAAGGAACTTCATGTCTAAAAGAGGAGACAAATATTTAAGCAAGTATCACAGAAAGAAATGCAGCATTTACAGCTGCATTAAATGCTACAGATCCAAAGAGAGCACCTGGTGCAAAGATAAATCACTTTAAGAGAAATGATGTGATCTGTTCCAAGTCACCAGTGAAGTAAGAGGAAAAGTCCAGCTTTTGGTCAAGAACTATCGACTTGGAACCCCTTGAGAACCCTGGGTCTGCTATGCTTTGACCCACGCCTGATTGCTCGATCATTATTTGAAGATCTATATGCTTGTCTTTTCTGTTGGCAATTAATAAGTGGACATTTCCCACCATGACTACTTGGCTCCAGTTTAATTTTATTGATTCTTCTGAACATTCCTCGTATGCAAATATTCTATAAAGAACCCTCAAGTCATTTCTGGAGTCTCTGACACTAACCTGTTATCTCATTCTATTAAGAGTTTGATTCCAGGCCCACTTCTGAAAAGTGAAAGTGTGTACTCAGTAAATTCCTGAAACTGACAAGAACCCTTTGGCTATTATTCAAAAATGTCTACTACAGTGAACTAAAGTGCTAAGTTATTTCCGCACTCACACACGACCCCTGCCTTCAAAGTAGAGCACCGAACTATGTTTACCACTGGGTCTAAAACCATTTCCCCTTGAAGATAATATGGAATAATTTGATAATGATGGTGGACTGGAAAGCTATGTTGACACAAATCTATTTAAATCTGCTATGCTTTAAGAAAGTTATTTTAACTGACCCCAATTTAATGCAATAAGTTCCTTGTATAGCATTTTGTAATTAAACTTCACACACTATTAACTAGAAATGGTATTAGTAAATACACTCTTTCCTCTTATATTAACACAGCTACACTTAGGGTGAACTCTAAGTTTATCCCCTACAGTATAGTCATTTTTTCACATATAAGCAACATATTTTATGTGAGCAATGCCAGAAAAAGCCAAAATTCATCATGCATTTTATAGTTCCTATAGGTACATATAAGCAGAAATGTTGACTGTACAACTAGTTTAATTTTTTTAAAACCTAGTTTTAAATCTTTCTTTTCCATTTGCATCCAAGATTATAATACAAATTAGTTATTTTACAAATTTGACTTTTTAAAAACATTTTTATAATTTGAACTAATGGCAAAAAATGACTTAAAAGAGATATTTTTCCCCCTTTGAAATAAACAGGCAATTTTGCAGAGCTTTCCTCTGAGCAGCTCACTGGCAAACTAGTCAAGGAGTGACCCTGAGACTTATATCATCACCATTACATACTCCAAAGCAAGGATCCTAATCAAGTAAACAGCACAATTCAAACTGAAACACCAAACAAACCATGGTCCAATCCCATTAAAACTGGTGACAAATGCCATTCAACCCCAAAGACCTGCTCTTTCATTCATCCCTCCTTCCCTTCCATAATCTGTTATAGCAGAAGATTCCTGAGAAATCATTTTCATTCTGTCTAGATCTGGTCAGCCCTACTTTAGAAATCCTTAAGTAAATACTTATAATCCCTGTTCTGTTCAAGTGATCAGTCAAAGGGGACATGACATATTCTCTTACATGCCAAACAGCTGTTTCCTTTCCTAATTAGGGGAGAACACTGCAAATGATAGTTCTAAATAAATATATAATGTAATCTACTGATAACGACAATGTAAATATTATGGGCAATTAGGGAAACAAATGTACATATATTTGAATATTCCTCAGAGGCTGAAATCCTTCCATGGTAAACCTTTGGCAGAATAAGTCTCTCGTGGGTGGGTTCCGCTGAGGAAGTGGGGTGTTCGACTTGGCTTCTGGCTCAGGCTCTAGGAGATGAGCTGAGGAGGGAGATTCCAGGAGAAGGAGCCACTTTCAGTAAATTACCTTCCAGGAGAGAAGTAGGAATCCCTGTTCTCATGGTTTCAAATCCTGGGTGGGGTAAGGCTAGATGTCCCCTTGGCAAGAGGTGTTGAGGAACAGAAGACAGACAGTTTGCAGGGATCTGGGCAATCTGTCTTTCTGAGCAGAGCCCTACTTCAGAGTTCACATATACATGGTAACCAGAGATCAAAAGCATTGTTTCACTGTGAGAACATTTTTCTCCAGATAAGGTTGTACTTCTTCATAAAGCGCATAAGAAAAAAAAAAATGAAAGACTATACTATGAATTACAACATCTCCACCAATATTATGCAAGTCTTACTTAATTTTAGGCCATGTTTATCTAATCTTAGTCTTCCCGCCATTTAAAAAGGGACTGCACCATTCCCTCACACCATATATAAAAGTAACACAAAATGGTTTACAGACTTAAATGTAAGAATGGAGCCCATAAAACTCCTAGGAGACAACATAGGCAGACCAGTCTTTAACAAATTGTAGTAACATTTTTTTTAATAAGTCTCCTAAGGCAAAAGAAACAAATGCAAAAATAAACAAATGGGGCCTAATCAGACTTACAAGCTTTTGCACAGCAAAGGAAACCACTGACAAAACAAAAAGGCAATCTATGGAATGGGAACAAATACTTGCAAATGATGGGACTGACAAGAGGCTAATTAAAATATACAAAGAGCTCATATAACTCAATATAAAAAAAACCCCAAACAACCCAATCAAAAAATGGGCAGGATATCTAAATACACATTTTTCTGAAGAAGATATACAGATGGGTAATAGGCATATGAAAAAATATTCAACACAACTAGTTAATAGAGAAATGCAAATCAAAGCAAGAATGAGCTATCACCTCATACCTATTAATGGTTATAAATAATGCTGCTATGACCATTAAGGTGTATGTATAATTTCAAATTAGTGTTTTTCTACATATATACCCAGGAATTGAAAGCTGGGTCGAAAAAAATCTACTAATAAGAAAAAATCTACTAATAACAAATGTTGGAAAGGATGCAGAGAAAAGGGAACCCTCCTACACAGCTGGTGGGAATATACATTTGTACAGCTTTGTGGCTCAGCTGGTAAAGAATCTGTCTGCAATGTGGGAGACCTGGATTTGATCCCTGGGTTGAGAAGATTCCTTGGAGAAGGGAAAGGCTACCCACTCCAGTATTCCAGTCTGGAGAACTCCATGGACTGTATAGTCCATGGGGTTGCAAAGAGCCGGACACGACTGAGCAATTTGGGCTTCCCTGATAGCTCAGTTGGTAAAGAATCTATCTGCAATGCAGGAGACCCCGGTTCGATTCCTGGGTCTGGAAGATCCGTTGGAGAAGAGATAGGCTACCCAAAATCCAGGATTCTTGGGCTTCCCCTGTGGTTCAGTTGGTAAAGAATCCACCTGCAATGCAGGAGACCTGGGTTCAGTCCCTGGGTTGGGAAGATCCCCTGGAGGAGGGATTCACTCCAGTATTCTAGCCTGGAGAATTGCATGGACTGTATAGTCCATGGGGGCACAAAGAGTTGGACACAATTCAGTCAGTTTCACTTTCACAGCCACTATGGAAAACATTGTGGAGGGTCCTCAAAAAACTAGACATAGAGATCCTCTGCAACCAGCTTTCTATTCCTGGGTATATATGTAGAAAAACACTAATTTGAAATTGTACCTACACCTTAATGGTCATAGCAGCATTATTTATAATAGCTAAGACATGGATACAACCTAAATGTCCATCAACAGAGGACTGGATTAAGATGTAACACACACTCACACACACATACACACACAGAGAGAAATATTACTCAGCCATAAAAAAGAATTAAATTCTGCCATTTGGAGCTACACGGATGGACCTAGAGAATATTATGCTTAGAAAATTAAGTCAGTCAGAGAAAGACAATACCATATGATATCACTTATATGTGGAAATCTAAAAAAAATAAATCCACAAATGAAGATATATGCAAAACAGAAACAAAATCACAGATATAAAAAATAAACTTGTGGTTACCAAGGAATAAAGGAAAGGCAGGAGGGACAAATTAGGGGTATAAGATCAAGAGATACAAACTAACCTGAGAAACAAGGACATACTGCATGGTGCTTTAGTCACTAAGTTGTGTCCGACTCTTGCAACCCCATGGACTGTAGCCTGCCATGCTTCTCTTGTCCATGGGATTCTCCAGGCAAGAATCCTGGGGTGGGTTGCCATTTCCTTCTCCAAGGGATCTTCCTGATCCAGAAATCGAACCCAGGTCTCCTCCATTGCAGGCAGATTGTTTACCGACTGAGCTACAAGGGAAGCCCCTATATACTGCATACCACAGAGGATTATAGCTCTTATTTTATAATAACCTATGACAGAGTGTAATCTGCACGGATATTGAATCACTATGCTGTATACCTGAAACTAATATAGTCTTGTATATCAACTACTCTTCAATTTAAAAAATAAATAAGTAAATAAAATTTTTAAAAAGGGATTGTGCTATATCCCTTCTAGCTCCTTTATGCTCTATTTTAAGACAGTTAACATCTAAGTAATATACTTCAACTGTTAGAAAGATTGACTATTTCTTGATTATAAAATTAACAAATGATCATTATAATGCAAACATGAATGACTAAAAAGACAAAACTCCCGTTTTTATCATCAGTTTTCTTGTATCTGTATATGTGCACACACACACACACACATATATAGGCTATGATAAATATACATATTTGAATCCTGCTTCTGTGACCTTGCAACTGTGAACATTTCCTCATATCATTAAAAAATTTGTGAAAATATGGCTTGCAATGATGCATAATATTCCATTATATGGATGAATTGTAGTATATTTAATGTACCTATCATGAGATATGTACAGAGTTTCTAACATCAATAATCTTTTATAAAAAGGTTCATCTCTGTTGTGTTTTAGGCTCGCTCGCTCTCTCATGGTTGACTCAAATGTTAACACTGGGAAGTCAGGAAGAAAGAGTTTTGAATGCCTGCCTAGTGCTTGCTAGCCACGTGATCTCTGTGGATGTTTAACTTTTGAGAATCTCAGATTCTGGATCTACCAAATGGGGCCCACAAGCCATATCTTTCATGGCCATTATCAAGGTGTGTCAAATGTCTGCAATACAGAAGGCTCCTAGTAAGAATCAGATGCTTTCTCCTCCTATCTCTTTCTGTCTTAATCCAGGAGTCCAAACTGCCTGTGATTAGATTTCAGGGTTTCTGTAACAGTTCCTGGAACTGTGTACAAACTTTTGTACGCTCAGATGTTTTTCCAGAGGAAAAACTCCCATAAGCCTAAGAAGCACTGCAAATCTCATTCTTCCCCCGCCTCTTTCTATTTTGCCACAATGCAGTAGGACCTGCACTGACCTTGTCCCTAAGAGCTGCCTCCCTGGCTCTGACTTCCCTCTGAAGGTTTCCCTCATCTGCTGGGGAGCTAACGGTTCAACATGAACCTAGCCGGACACACAGTTTCTATGCTGACATCCCAAGGCGCTCAGCCCCCATTCCTTGGCATACAATGAGTACTCAATCACTCAACTGATGTAACTTGTTGTTGGTATTATTTATATACATGAGGAAATTTTCAGGAGAGGTCCATGCATCTTAAATTAAATGACTAGCTTGACCATGGAAAGTATGGTACATATGAATGGACACCTCCCTCCTTCTATCTCTCTGTCTTCATCTCTGTCTCTCTCTCTTTCTCAACTCAGACCTATAGGGATTGAACCAAATTCTGAAGCTTCCTTTATCCTAAGTAGGTTTATAAATTTATCAAATGAGTCCAGAGATTACAATTTCTTTTACCTCACAGAAAAGCATGTGTGCACGGGAGAGTCCAGAGATTACAATTTCTTTTACCTCACAGAAAAGGATGTGTGCAGGGGAAAGGGATTTGGCGAGAGGCAAACATCAGTATACAATGTTAAAATGGGATGATGGTCCATCTGTCTTGAACAACCCCGACCACCGACTGGCAAGGGAGAACTTCTGAGATTTAAACACCAAGGGATTACCTTTTAATGGGCTGTCACTGGGTTCTGTGGTATGAAATTAAACATTTCATCACAGGTCAGCCACTACTTACACTAGACATTCTGCAGCATGAACTCCCTGGCACAATTACCAATGTGTGGCTTTACCAAGACAAGTTTTGGAGCTTTTCTCTCCTATTTCTGTTAGAATATAAGTAGTGGTACACATTTACTTCCTTTAGCTACAAAATTTAATACTGCACTTGGAATTCTGTAGATTTAAAAACCATTTCTTTTTAACATAAGGAATTGTGAGTTGAGCTCAAATAAAATATGCAACAAAATAAAACAAATGATGACCTCCATGTCTTTAAGTTTTAATCTGTTTTTCAACACAGTTTAACTTTGAATGAAAACTCTCTAGGACATTTATCTAAAAAATGACTATTTTCCTGCTTCCATGTGTCAAATACTTCTATATTTCCTCACATCTGTATTCTGGACAGGATGGCAAAATATAACTAGAAGACTCCCCACTACTCTACCTTAACTATTATGTGATAAAGGATGGACTGGAATTCAAAAGCTATTGTTTGTTAGGATTAACGGCTGCTGGATTCTTCGAAAGAATACTTCTAAAATTACATGGATGGACAAACAACCTGAATAAAGAAATGAGCGAACTTTCCCTAGAGCTTCCTTGGCTGGCTGAATCACTGAATGGCAGCTGACAAGGTTTTCAATAACGCCAAGTCAGCTGGTTCTATAATGCTGTGTGCCCCAAACATAATTAAAAGTGTTAACAATTTTGTAGCCTTTATCAGAACATATTCCCCTTGCATACCTTCAGTGACCTGGTCACAGCTACTAGAGACAAATCTCTTGTTTTACTTTATGTACTAAGGTCACTGTACCCTAGGGAACTTCCTTGACTGTATCATGGCCAAATCTGGAAGACTCCAAAATCTACCCAGATGAATTGTGTGGGCTTGCTCCAACAGCATCCCTTTCCTTTATTGGGCTTCCCTGGGGCCTTAGATGTTAAAGAATCTGCTTGAAAGGTAGGAGACCCGGGTTTGATCCCTGGGTTGGGAAGATAGCCTGGAGAAGGGAATGGCTACCCACTCCAGTGTTCTTGCCTGGAAAATTCCATGGACAGGAGGAGCTTGGTGGGCTACAGTCCATGAGGTGGCAAGGTGTCAGACACGACTGAGCAACTAACAGCTTCACTCCAACAGCATCTCTTTCCTTTCTCAGGATGACAGCAAAGCACTAATCCTTTTGGATGTTTATGGAGGAGAAAAAACGTGCATGGTTTGGGTCATCTTCTGTTAATTACTTTAAGTCTGTCCATACAACAGTGAAGTGAGCTAGGTTTCCCCAGACTTGTGTTGAAAAGGGGCCAGAAAAATCAAGTTATCCCCAATATATTACATTTTGGAAAATGAGGGCTGTAGATTTAAGATCACTTAGTAGCATCTGAGCTTTCTAACCGCTGATGTACTGCTCTTCCTATACCACACTGTAAATTGTGTCTGTGCCTCTAGAGCTGGGATAACCACATAGACCACGTAGGTCAAATCGCAGGTCTAAAAGCAGTCACTGGTGATCAAGACGAAACAATACCAGATATTCTTAAAAGAGTATAAATGTATATTAAGCACCTACCTAATGTCTTGCTTATATTCAGTACCAAGTAAATGGCAGTGATTTTTTTTTCTGTTATGTAAGGCATTATAGATAAATGGACAACTAGACAACAGTATTATTTTTCTTATTAGACTGCTGGTCAGGAATGAAACCATTCTGTACTCTGCCAGAGGAGACATCATAACTTGATCACAGCATTCTTTCCCACTGATTCTCCTTGGAGACTCTGAATTCTTCAAAAGACATCACTTCCAACAGCCACCATGAAGTTGACTCCAAATGAAACTTACTTATTATACTTAAAGATCAGGATCTGTACCCTGTTGCCCTCTGCATCCCCCTACCAGTGCCACCATATGCTCTGTGCATAATACATACTCAGTAAATATACTAAAAACATACAATCAACTTAACACCAATGGGATAATTACAAGAGTGCTGCCGGGGGAAAATTAGAGGCTGGGGATTGCTCTTTATTCTGAAAAATCCCAAACCTCTTGCAGGGTTGCTAAGAGCAATAACTCAAAGGATAGGGTTTATGCCGGGTCAGAGAGACATCTTGGCTCCTCAGAGCTCCTTCTTAGTTAAAACAGGATTGCTGGGGCAGGAAGGAGGGGGATGTGGAGGGGGGTCAAGGGCCACCTAGACCTGAGCTGAAGCCATGTGGTTCTACTTGGAGCTTCCAAGTCAGTGGCGCCAGTGGTCGTTTCCTCAATTATTTTAGGCCAGCATCTCCCCCTTGGCATTGGTTCTGGATCTTTGTGGCTGGACATTTACCCTCCCTGGCTCCACATGAATAATTCAGGGAGGTGGCCCAAAGCCAGAAGCTGCCCCAGAGCCCCAGATTCCATCATCAGCTCTCAGATGGGCTTTACTTAATGGCACCAGGAGGCAGGGAGAATATGGGTGATGACTCACTATCACATCCCTTAAAGGGAGGAAAAAAGCCCAAGGGCAAGAGACGAGCATTTGGCTCCCAGGAAGTTAAGAAAATGTAATTTAGTCATCCAGATATCTCATTGGTAATAAAAGTACAGATGAATCAAATCTAATTAGACCTGTTAAGTCTGGTGAAATGTTTAATTAATCTTAATTGGCTACCTCTGAAAGTAGCTTTGCATCCATTTCTTAAACAAAATAGAAACATTACAGCTCAAGTGATAGACTGTATGATCGGGTGATGAGTAAATACTAGTAGAATTGAGATGGTGTTGTATGAATTTAGACCAGGGGTTTCAAATTTGAATGCTGTCAGGGAACAGGCTGGGATTTTAAATGTACAACTGGGCAGTAGGACAAGAGGGTAGCTGGGATGAACAGTTCTTTTTTGGCTTAATCTTTGAATTCAGTATATTTATACACTTCTGGCCATTAAAAAAAAAAATCATCTGCAGTCCAAACTTGGCCAATCCACAGGAGTTTGCAACTCTTGATTTAGAGACTTTCTAAAAATGAGTTCAAGCTCTTTAAAAGAAATTCTTATACTCAAATAATAGATGAATCATTCAGCAGAGTCAGATTATTTTCCAGTTTCTCATTTCCATCTATACTTCCTACTCCACCAATACAAAGATGGGCAAATAGAGTCTCAGGAATTAAGCTAATGCTTTAGCTGTAGAATGTGGAGATATTTAAGAGGCAGCATGGTTAGGCACTTCAGTGAGAACAGATGGCAGTTGAAGAACCAGAGCCCCCTTAGGAAACTAGGCAATTAGTTTCTGGAATGTGAGGAGATTTGGAGGGACCTGGGGTGAGGAGAAGGAAGTTAGGGTAAAGAGAGGCATGTAGAGGGCTCAGGCATGACTGTTTACCCACCACTACAGAAATGCAGGTGTGAGCGCTCAGTTGCTTCAGTTGTGTCCGACTCTTTGCGACCCTATAGACTCTAGCCCTCCAGGCTCCTCTGTCCATGGGATTCTCCAGTCAAGAATACTGAAGTGGGTTGCCATGCCCTCTTCCAGGAGATCTTCACAACCCATAGAGTGAACCAGCATCTCCTGCCTCTTCTGCATTGCAGGCAGATTATTCACCACTGAGCCACAGGGGAAGCACCCCCATTACATAAATACCTATGTCTTAGTAACCAGTATGGCTGCTCTGTTATTTACTAACTGAATATCCCAGGAGGGGAAGCAAGTTCTGAGCTGCATCCAAGAATCTTTCCCATCAAAGTCTGTGCTAGCTTTCAAGACTACTGTCGATACTAAGAATCCCAACATTGTCTGATCTGGCTATTGGGCATAACCAGTTTTTCTTGGACACTCTTACCATTTGAAACCTTAGTAAGACAAAGAAAACTTACAACCTATAACTTTCATTTTCATACCTGATAGAAGATAAACTCACAATTATAGCCTCAGAGCTAGAGATCTTAGAAAATGACATTATACTTTCCACTTCTCCCAGGTACTTTTGAAAAGAAATATGCCTGGATCACTTCTTCGCTATTTACTAATACTATACAAGGTGAATTTCAGGAAGCGGAACTGAAGTATTCTGAGGGGAGAGCTTACCCAAGGCTGAGCCTAAAATCTGCTAAGGTATCTGGTTACATTTTTCAACATCTAAAAGGCCAATAGAGAAAGAAATGGCAACTGACTCCAGTATTCTTGCCTGAAGAATCCCCATGGACAGAGGAGGCTGGTGGGCTATAGTCTACGGGGTTACAAAGAGTTGGACACGACTGAGCAAATAGCCTAAAATTATGAGGTGACAGACTGTAGTGGATAGGAGGATAAGCTTTGAGATACTACTGCCAATGTAAATCCTAGTGCTATGGACTTGCTGGGGGATCTTTGAGCAAGGGAATCAACTTTGTAATGGATGTAATAATGCCAGGTGAACCTCAAATATGACAGTGTATGTAGCCCTCTCCCTGGCACAAAGAGAATGCAGGTATGTATGGCTCTGAAATATGAGTTAGGCTTTATGTTATTAAAAAAAGGGGACAGCTACCTATGTAATGTAGAAGACATACTGGTTCATACGTGATTTTCTTTTTTCCTTAGGCACTGGCAACTGAACTAGCAGGAGAGCAATAAGAACCTTCAGTAAGAGAGGAAAATATCCTCAAGCAGAACGTTGAGGGTTTTTTTTAAGAATACTTTGACATAAGCCCCATGCCTGGGTTTCTTCACCAGCCATGGGCACCCACCAGACTTACTCAGCTCCTAATTCAGGGCAGGTTGTACTTCCTCCCTTAATGGCAGCCCCACGACTCAGGGATCTGCTTTCATCTCTATTGTCTCCACACTTTCCAGCCCTGTTCTAGTACTAAGGCACTGCCAACATTACTACCTTACTTGTGCAGGTGTGCATGTGTGTGTGTGCAATTTTTAGATCCACTGTGGCCACCTCCAGCCAAGCTGAGTCACCCACCTCGGCTGGCTAAGTTGTTTCCCAATGGATCAGTTTTTTTGTTAATGCTCTGGCTGCAAAAGTGTGTAGGTTTTGAGTGATCTGCCCCTAACAGTATTTGCTTCATAGTCTCAGCTATTTTCAGTGAATTCTTTTGCCCAAGAGGATGTTTTAGGAATGCATATTATACACTGAGTTATATACCTAGAGACAATAAGGAAAGAGATGTTCTAATTGAACACTCTATAGAGTAGAACTGACTTCTTTTCCCACAGTCCCAGAAATGGGATCACATTTACTGACTAGGCTTCACTCAGGTGAATGAAATACTGTTTGGCCTTTTGGATTA
The DNA here is from genome assembly GCF_014754425.2 of Oryx dammah. NCBI lineage: Eukaryota > Metazoa > Chordata > Mammalia > Artiodactyla > Bovidae > Oryx > Oryx dammah. The sequence goes on from NW_024070193.1 coordinate 23,759,786, forward strand.
TGTCTCAGATTTAGCAAAATTGCTAGAAAACAATAAAAATGGAAGATCCTGCTTCCATCAATAGCAACAAGGTATACCATTTATTCAACTGCCCCTTATGTTTACATTACTCAATGTATATGTATCATATTTTAAACTTACAGCAACCCTATGTGGTACACTTTATAATCCCCATTTGCAGATGAAGAAACTAAGGTAGTCAGTGATACCGACCAAGGATTCTTAGGTGGTCAGGGGCAGGACTGGAACGTGAATCCTAACATCTAACTACATCTAACTGCAAAGATTCAGCTCTCAAACGCCACCAGTATTGCTTTACTTTTCATTAACCTCTAGAGCCAGTTTAAACTCTAAACTCTATCCAAAAGAAATGTAAGCCACATGAGAACACTGAAAATTTGTGGCAAAATATCCATAAAATGTACCATTTTATAACTGGCATAATTCACTGGTACTAAGTAGTCACTATTACCACTCTGCATTGCCAGAACTGGTTCGTCACCCACAACAGAAACTCCCTGCCTTTAAACACCAAGTCTCCATTCGCCCTGCTTCTAGTCCACGGTCACTTCTAATTCTACTTTCTGTCTCTATGAATTTGCCTAGTCTAGGTGTTTGACGTAAATGGAATCATGCACTATCTGTCCTTTTATGTCTGCCTTATTTGGCTTTCCTGATGACTCAGAGGATAAAGCATCTGCCTCCAATGCGGGAGACCTGGGTTCCATCCCTGGGTTGGGAAGATCCCCTGGAGAAGGAAATGGCAACCCACTCCAGTATTCTTGCCTGGAGAATCCCAGGGACAGAGGAGCCTGGTGGGTCACAGTCCACAGGGTCGCAAAGAGTCAAACACAACTTCACTTTCACTTTCACTTTTATTTTACTTAGCATATTTTCAAAGTTTCATCCATGCTGCTGCATGTATCAGAATTTCCTTCCTTTTAAGGCTGAAAAATATTTCATTGTATGTATATACCACATTAAATTTATCCATTCATTTTTTGACTAGCATTTGGGTGATTTTATGTATGAATTTTTAAATGTTCTGGAGTCTCATTTAAAAGTAAAAAGTGAAGTTAATTTTAATTACATTTTGTATTTAACCTAGTATATCCAACTTATCATTTCAACATGTAAAATTATTAACAGCATAGTTTATGTTGTTACTAAGTTTTGGGGTTATAGTATGTATTTCATATTTATATCACATCTTAATCTGGTCCAACTATATTTCAAGGGTTTAATAACCACACAAGCATAGGGACTATCAGTTGCTCCAGAAATTTACTTGGGGCCCTTCTCTTTAATGATGTTCCTTTGAGTCTGAAACCTTACTGATGTAAACTTACCATCTAGTTTCGATGATATTTAAAGCCCCCTTTTCAATTATCTGTAATTAATGTGCTTCTTTCTAACACTGGATATTGTAAAAAGATAATATAACATGGTCAAGGTTAGGTTCAAGACACATGCACATATGATAAAGGCAAGGCAGTATATTATTTATTGCCAAAAGTGAGGGATACATAATAGCAACTGTATCTAGAGCACATATAAGGTTCCAAAACTATAGAATTTTTCCTCTGATTTATGAATTTTTTACACACAGTTTTATGAAAGGTTAAAAAATCATTTTACTTAAGCATTTAATAGATCATCTTAATTTAAAATAATATAATCACATGGAATCAAATCTCTTTGAAAACCTAGGACAATTATAGGAGGAAGAATTAAGGAGAGGCCCAAGAATATCAGAGTCATTGAGGAAGAAAGGACAACATTTATGAAATGACAGTCTTGTGTAAGCCACACCCCATGCCTAGTACGTACACACATTAGGTCAAATTGTATATCAGTATTTGACTGTTTTTGACTTACAGAACTATCAGTTTCAAAAAGTTCAACCTAATGCACCATTTCATCACTGCCTGTGATATTAGCAAATTAATTCTTCATGAAAAAGTAAGAGTTCAGGAGAGGTCTGAGGACTGTATACAATGTACATAGGCAGAGAGGAAGGTGAGATTCTTTTGAGAGGATGGAGTCAGGTAAAGGGAAGGGAATTAACTTTATAATAACAGCAGTGGCAATGATAATAATAGTCGTCACTGGTTTTTGAGGGCTTATAATGTGGCAAAGCATTCTATATGTATAACCTCATTTAACACTTCACAACTTTGTAGGAAAGATATTTTCATTTTCACTTGGAAACGAAGATGCTAAGACTCAAGAAAGACATTTTTGTTGTGGTGGTTCAGTCACTCAGTCGTGCCCAACTCTTTGTGACCACATGGACTGCAGCAAGCCAGGCTTCCCTGTCCTTCATCTCCCGGAGCTTGCTCACACTCATGTCCATTGAATTGGTGATGCCATCCAATCATCTCATCCTCTGCTGTCCCTTTCTTCTCCTTCCTTCAATCTTTCCCAGCATCAGGGTCTTTTCTGACAAATAGACAACTTATTCGTCTCGCGAGTTGATCAAAATTACTATGTTATTTCTGACTCCAAAGAACTCAACAACCATCCATGTTTGCCAGGGACTGAGCGGTTCCTAGAGCCTGACTTCTCGTTTTAAAACAGGGACAGTCTTGAGCAAATGGGAACAAGTTAGGCACCCTAATGCCAGAGTTCTAATATTCTGTTATGGCAACTTGGGGCCCTTGCCCACCAGTTTAAAGAGATCTTTTCATTAGGTACAGAATATATGTGGCAGATAGTAATGTTTTTCCATTTTTTAATCTTTTTCATTGTTGATGTGAGCAAGAAAGAACATTTTCCTAAGCTAGGTAATAGTTGAAACAAATGCCCACAAATGACATTGTGTACAATATTTAATAGTGGTGATTCATGGATTGTTTCACTTTAGTCTCGATGCCAGGGGTTCTTAACCTGGGGTAGATGGTGGGGGCATCTGAGAAATTATAACACTATTTTCATTAACTTCTAATTGAAATTCAGCATTTCCTTCAATTATGACTACAAAGAATCAACCACAAAATTATTAGCTGTACCTGTGACTTTATCACTTATATAAATTGTATATGTTTTCATATCACACTGTAGCTGTTGAGATACACGATTTAAATTCATCACCACTTTAAAATTACAGTAATTATCAAGCCTACTGCAGCTCTGATATTTAATATATTAATAAATACATGAATTACTGCTCTGTTTTGAAAAAAATATTTTGACAAATGCATTTCAATATAATTAGTTTGCTTTGCAATTTTATGCTCATTTTTACACAATCAAAAACATTTTGACAAAGAGTCTATGCCCCACAAGAGATTAAGAACCCATGTTCTAAACCTAGGGGTGACAGACATACTTCTGTAAATCAACATTTTTTCTCCACTCCTGACACCACGTCACCACATCACCACATCACCAATCCACTGCTTCCATAGAGGAGCTAACCACCGTGCATGCCTGACTTTCAAGATCTAATCTAAGGCTGCCTCTCAGGTTCTAATCTAATCCTGTTCAATTGGAGGATTTGGGCTACAATCGACTACATTTAGAAAATAAACATATTCACCAGCTAGGAAGTGAGGGACTGGGCTTTAAGCCTTAGAAGGAAGTAGGCTCCCTTAACTCAGTGCAGCCCACCCATTCTTTCACAGGCATTTTTCTTCCCTGGCCAATTGTGAGAGTCTCTGTGAATAACATGTCTGGATTAGTTTGCTGAACAATTGCCTCGTTTTAGTTAGCCTCTGATTGTCCTTGCTTTTGTGAGTCAAAAATCCTTAATCTTATTTGAATGAAATTTAATTCCCTAGAGAGCTGAGTCTTTAGTCTCTTAGTTTTATAAAGTGAGTGCTTAGAGAAAATGTAGGAGAGCTGACATGGGACTCCTTTAAAGCTAGGTCAACCTCCTAAGAAAATAATTAGATAAATGTGCACTCCAGTTGGGGAGAGAGGAGGAAAAGAATTTCTCCACAAATTGCTTTTAGAACATTTAAGTGGAATTGAATCTGATTGTCAAGAGCCAGACAGCTCTCAGGAGGTCATTTGATCTAGTCCCCTGTTGCTGGACCAGAGTACGTATGCGAAAATCTAGCCCAAAGTTAAAAAACTTTATAGAAGAGAACAGATATTGTACCTAAGCAGGTCCTGCCAGGTAGGTGGAAGGAGGTTGCTGATTGAAAAGAATATTCATAATAAATCATATGGTAACATGAGCTCATTAATTATTTAATTAATGAAACACTTATTTATTGAGCCCCTACCATACATCAGACACTGTCCTGGGCACCTAAGACATATCTGTGAGGTTACATTTTAGTGGGTGGCAGGAAAACTGATACACAATAAACCTAAAAAGAATATGATAATGTGTGTTGCAAAGAGAGAAGTACACTGAAAACATAAAAAAAATTAGAGCAGGGAATAAAACTGGAAGTACTGAAGTGCTGGTAGAGAAGGGATACCTTTGTAAACTTGTAAATACAAATGAGTTAACACATATTAAGAGCTTAGATAGCATATTCAAAAGCAGAGACATTACTTTGCCCACTAAGGTCCGTCTAGTCAAGGCTATGGTTTTTCCTGTGGTCATGTATGGATGTGAGAGTTGGACTGTGAAGAAGGCTGAGCGCTGAAGAATTGATGCTTTTGAACTGTGGTGTTGGAGAAGACTCTTGAGAGTCCCTTGGACTGCAAGGAGATCCAACCAGTCCATCCTAAAGGAGATCAGCCCTGGGATTTCTTTGGAAGGAATGATGCTAAAGCTGAAACTCCAGTACTTTGGCCACCTATGCGAAGAGTTGACTCATTGGAAAAGACTCTGATGCTGGGAGGGATTGGGGGCAGGAGGAGAAGGGGACGACAGAGGATGAGATGGCTGGATGGCATCACTGACTGGATGGATGTGAGTCTGAGTGAACTCTGGGAGTTGGTGATGGACAGGGAGGCCTGGCGTGCTGCGATTCATGGGGTCGCAAAGAGTCGGACATGACTGAGCGACTGAACTGAACTGAACTGAAGAGCTTAGAATGATGCCTAGTATGATAAGTCTTCAATAAATTATATGAATATAAAATATGCATTAAATATACCATATATAATATATTTAGTAATGTATATTATATATTATGCTATATACATTATATATGTATGTATATATATGTCATTTTGGTTACTATCATATTAGATGGGCCTGTTTGGGTACAAGAAACAGAAATAAACTTAAGTTAAGCAAAACAGAAATTTTATTAGAATGGTGGTGAGGGTGCCTTTGAAGAACCTCTCAGAATTAGTTGAGAATCTGATGCCTGCAGAGAACACTTCATAGTGTCACCTGCCCAGATCTTGAAAGAGGGGGAGAGCAAAGGAGAAGGTCATCCCAGAAAAGAAACTGGTGAAAAGATGAAGCATTGAGACTGAAAGACAGTGTCATTCTAGTTAATAATCTGACAGAGTTCTATAAGATAGATTTGGTTTCCAAAGCAGGTACTGGAGGAGGGTGTTACACTTTCCCAGTATGAGTCACAGACCAATATGATGTCAAATTTAGGGGATGAGTTTTAATTTCGCAGCGTATAAAGTATACTAGGGCTTCCCAGGTGGCGCTAGTGGTAAAGAACCTGCCTACAGATGCAGGAGATTTAACAGACATGCGTTAGATCCCTGGGTTGGGAAGATCCCCTGGAAAAGGGGATGGCAATCCACCCCAGTATTCTTGCCTGGAGAATCCCATGGACAGAGGAGCCTGGCGGGCTACAGTCCATAGGGTCGCAAAGAATTGGACACGACTGAAATGACTTAGCATGCACACAATATATACTATGACTTTCCTATCTAAAAAATTACCAAATCACAACCATGGTCAGTTCACACTTGGAAACCTATAGATGGATTCTGGATATACAGATAATCTCTGAGGAGGGAATTCTTGTCCCAAAGGTGGTCAGTTGGGTAATAGATGAAGCAAAACCAAACTATATATATTGTCTTGACTTTGGATCATCTCTTTTCAAAAGAAACAAAATCAATGTTGGCTAAAACAACTTTCCCTGCCCTTGGTTTCCCTACTCATCATCCCTTCTTGCTGCCTTAGTTTAGACTTGTCCACGTACTTACAGCTCTGACGCAAGAAACTGTCTGCTACCCAGAGGAAACCTGAGTGCCTTCAAGCTGAGAGGTACAGGGGTCTCTGTGGGCTATTGAAACTGGTTGTAGTGCATCTAAGAGCATAATTACCAGTGTGATTTTCCAAAAGTTTATCATCTGAGACATAATAATTAAAAACACAATAATTCTACTTGAGTAATTCAAACACTTGATTTGTCCCTGTGAATTTCTCCCAGCACATACAGAGGCTGGGATCTAAGCCACACTATCCCCATTTGCATATTTTACTTCCAATCTCTAGGCACAGAAATTCCCTTTTCCTTGTAGAGCTTCTTTTTAGACAGAAATCTCCCATTTTTCAATGAATCATGCTTATTTTGGATGTCATCATGTTGCAGGTGTGTGAAGATTTAAAGGAAGGATTGGAGTTTGAGATATAAATGATTTGGGTTTTAAATATGGTAGGCCAGAGAGACTTATATTTTTATGACCAAATGGAATAGTAATATATTTAGACATATGGTATTCACATTATGTCTCATTTTCTTCAATGTTGTTGGCAGGAAAGCCATAGCAAGAGAAATGGCTTTCTTTTCCCTTGTGGTTATCTGAAGCAGTGGAGAGTCACCAACCAACATTTGGTTCTTACATTGGTCCTCTCTGCTCAGGATAAAGAATCACAGGCCACCAGCTAACAATAGGATGGTAGAAACTATCAAGTGCTGGGGAATTTGAAACTATTCAAATGCCAACTCATTACCTCCCTAGACCTTACCATTTTTAGGAAGTACCTAGAAAGAGATAATACTATAATAATCTTATAGAAGGAAAAATCTGAGCCAGAGCATCAGGGGTCTACTCCAAGTATGAGGATCCAGTTTCCCTTCTGAACCCCTTAAAGAATTCAGAACCACAGTGGAAAATAAAGGTAACACATGACAGTGTTCGCTGAAGTACAATATTTGCCTGTATCGGTAGGTAAAGTTCCTTAACCAGATGTTGGTACCAGGCACTGTTCCAAGCACTTTACATTACTGATTTATCTAAAAATTTCACAATAACAGTTAAGAATTAGACACTCTTGTTATTTTGATTTTACAGAAGAGGAATCTGAGCACAGAAATGGTAAATGTTTTGCCTATCATCACAAAGCTAGCAATCTGCAAAGCTGGGATTTGAACCCAGGTTTTCTGGCTCCCAGGTCTGTGCTCTCAGCTACCGTACCTACCAGTTTCACATGTATCTATCAATGTGTATTTGAAACAAAAAGATAACAAGCTGTTATTACTCTGGATAAGCGTAAAGTATAGAAGATGCTGCTAGTCCATTTGGTATAGATATGATACCCAAATGTGCTCATAAATAAGTCAAGCCTTCAGTGACAACACCTTCTATCATATCACATTGGAAGGATGGGTATGATGATATCTTACGCTATTAAATTAAAACCAATGTACCTATATTAAATTACAGATTTATTTTAAATTTACAGATTTATGCAGGTATTCTGAATATCTGTGTGTATGGCTTTATTCTTCTCAGGTTATATTTCATGATATTTTCCCCCAAAGGGCAAAAACTTTGACTGCTATGTTTGAATGATTAATTTTGGGAAACATTGATGCTAGTCCAAATCTCCTATTTTAAAAGTGAGAAATTTAAAACTTAGGTTCCTAAAGGAACCTGCAAAAAGTAACACAGTTAATGTCAACAATGGTTAATGTTTTTTGAGCTCTTGCTATGTATCAGCTACCATTTTAACCGTTGTTATAAGGCTTATAGATTTAAATTTAATTAAAACTTGTAAGGTAAATAGTATTGTTATTATCTTCATTTTACAGATAAGGAAATACAGGCTTAGAGATAATGTTTAATCTGTCCTAAAAGGCAATATGGCTGTTAAGAGTTAGAACTGGGATTGGAATCTCAGTCTTTCTAATTCCAGAGCCTAGATGTCATCTGTGCAACTATATTTTCATTCATGAAGTGTTAACAGTTAATTACAAAGCAAATCCTTTTCTATAGTTCTTTCAACATTACATGGCCTCCCACTGCCTCTGTTTACTGAGATTAGCTGCCATAAAATATAACTTTAGATGTAAAAAGTGGAAGGTATTATGCTGACGTGTACCCTCTCCTCAGAAATAATTACTTGAAAAGTTTCAAAATGAATGCCTTTCACAGCAGAAAGCTCTTATCATATCTGTCACAGCAGCAAATGTTCTTCATTTTAATATGATTGAAATAATGCCATTAGATTACAAACAATTAATGGTACATTCACAAAAATTTTGTAAGACCATGATGTTTTCATAACAATATGATGTAACATGTTAAGGACCAGCCAAGTATAATTTAACTTCTCCCAGAATTCTCCTTCTCTACCTTCTCTTGCTCCAACCCTCATCTTGTTTTGTATTTTTAAATTTTACTAGGCACTGATATTACTTCAATAACAAACCATAGCCTTTAGGTAAGTCTTTCATCAGAAAGACAATCTCAAGGTTTCCTTTATAAACAGCATGTTGATTCACTGCCACTCTTTGGTGATGATAAAATGAAGCCATGTTAATAACATTCTGCTCACACTGCCAGTCAAAGACAGTGGCTGCAGAAGAAATAAAGACTGGCGTGCATGTGTGCTTGGTCATGTGCAACTTTTTGCAACTCCAAGGACTGCAGCCCTTGAAGGCTATAAAGACTGACGTGCATGTGTGCTTGATCATGGGCAACTCTTTGTGACTCCAAGGACTACAGCCTGCCAGGCTCCTCTATCCATGGGATTCTCCAGGCAAGAATACTGGAGCAGGTTGCCATGCCCTCTTCCAGGGGATCTTCCTGACCCAGGGCTCCAACCCTTGTATTGCAGGTGGATTCTTTACCATGGAGACACCTGGGAAGCCATTAAGCCTGATATTCTGTTTTTTTTTTTTTTTTTTTTTAAGTGGAGCCCAAATGAAGCAAAGCTGCCACATAAACCAGAGAAAATTTACTCTATGGAGACTAATGAATTCCCCTATCATCACAGACATAAGAGCCAAGTGTGATTTCCATTTTACAAACTCAGGAAACTAAGGCCACAGAATCCACAGGGAGCGTAACCCAGTGAGCACACACATCCACACCTGTCTGCTAGTGAAGGTACTGCTTTGCCGTCATTCTGTGCTCAGGCAGGAGGAAACTTGGCAGTACACAGGGAGTCCTTGGAACACACATGATCCTGATGATGATCCTCTTTCATTATTTCAGTTTCCTAAACACTTTTCCTGTGATTAAGGAACTGAATTAATTATTGACAAGGTGGCTGGCCAGCACAGACCAAAAATCCCACTCATGCGGGATGTGTTCCCTCTAAGTGGAGCGCTGGGAAAGCATGCAGTATTGTTTTGCTCTTCCTCTGAGAAAGGGCTTGACAATTGGCAGCCTGGTCTTTGGACATAAATAATCATTTCTCCAGGGAAGGCTCTACCTAGGTCATCTGATCTGTTTTCCCCAGAAAGTGTATTGCACTGACAAGGCTATCATCCCAAGGAAGAAAGCAGAAATCTCATAATAAAACATTTTCATCAGTGAATCCTGGGAAGGGCCACAGTTCCAGGAAGGACTATTTATTCCAAGCACCGGAATGGATTTAACAATGTCCAGTCATAAAGTAGACGGCCCCAAGAAAAAGGAACACTCTTACACTGTTGGTAGGAATGTAAATTGGTACAGCCACTATGGAAAATTATATGGAGGTTTCTCAAAAGACTAAAAGCAGAGTTACCATATGAGCCAGTGGTCCCACTCCTTGGCATATATCCATACAAAACTCTAATTTGAAAAGATAAATGTACCTCAGTGTTCACAGAAGCACTATTTACAATAGCCAAGACATAGGAAAAACCTAAATGTCCATCAACAGATGAGTACATAAAGAGATGTGGTACATATATACCATGGAATATTGCTCAGCCATAAATAAGAATGAATGCCATTTATTAATAAATTATTAATCCATGGATGGACCTAGAGATTATCATATTAAGTGAAGTGAGTCAGACAGAAAAAGACAGACAGCATATAATGTCACTTGTATGTGGAATCTAAAATATGACTATGTAACAGAAATAGACTCAGATATAGAAACAGACTTGCCTGTTACTGTATGTTTCCATCACTAAAATGAAACTCACTGAAGGTAGGAATGGCCTCTGGTCTATAGTAGCTTCTTCAGTAACTAGAATAATGCCAGGCATGTAGGAGATGCTCAATAATATCTGTAATTTTTATTCATGAAACCAGTCATAAATATAGAGTATATAATTGTCATTCTTCTGCAATAGAAGTATGCTGCGTTAAAGGGAAAGGAATATTATATAATGGGAACGGTTATCAAAGTGACATTATCAGCAAGATCTTTTTTATTCTTTAATTCTCTTCCATTAAATATCATTGATAAATCCCTCCTTTCCAGACCTTGAGCCTACTGATATACTATCAAAACCCTCTACTCTTCCCTTGCCATTTATGTCTCCTTCTGTTGGTTTTCCTAATCTGACCATATCATTCCCCAGCTTAAAACATATCCATTACATGCCAGTGCCCTTAGGATAAAGGCAACTAACATGACTTAGAAAACATTTTGCAATCCTATCTGTGCTCAGATCTTGAGCTTCACTGCTTGCCCCTCACTGGTCTATCTTTCCATTTTTTCTTTGGTTTCCTGAAATCACCGTGTTCTCTCTTGCCTTTGGGCCTTTTCTCTATGCCTCACCCCTCTGCCTGGAACACACCCTCTTCCAGTTCACCAAACTAATACATGTTCATCTTTCAGCTTTGAAGAAGATGTTACTTCCTTCTGGAAGCTTTGCCAACCACAACACCTTTTCTAGTATCTTTCTTGCTCCTTAGTCGCTGCTGCTACTGCTGCTAAGTCACTTCAGTCGTGTCCGACTCTGTGTGATCCCATAGATGGCAGCCCACCAGGCTCCCCCAACCCTGGGATTCTCCAGGCAAGAACACTGGAGTGGGTTGCCATTTCCTTCTCCAAGGCATGAAAGTGAAAAGTGAAAGTGAAGTTGCTTAGTCATGTCTGACTCTTAGTGACCCCATGGACTGCAGCCCTCCAGGCTCCTCTGTCCATGGGATTTTCCAGGCAAGAGATACTGGAATGGGGTGCCATCGCCTTCTCCACCTTAGTCGTTAAGTTGTGTTAGATTCTTTGAGACCCTATGGACTGTAGCCTGCCAGGCTCCTCCGTCCATGGGATTCTCCAGGCAAGAATACTAGAGTGGGTTGCCCTTTCCTTCTCCAGGGGATCTTCCCAACCAGGGATTGAACCTGTGCCTCTTGTATCTCCTGCATTGACAGGTGGGTTCTTTACCACTAAGCCACCTGTGTAGCCATTTACTAATGACTGCAACCATCAGTCTACACTCTTATCCCAGCTTCCTAGTTTGCCTCCCCCATCAGGTGTATTTGTCTTACATACTCTTATTCCCCTAGAATTGAGCACTATGCTTGATACTTCTTGTCATTTAGTAATTTAAAAAATAAGACAAAATAAAGGGATGCTTATGCCATGGTTTTAAAGGAAATCTCTGTGTTGACACTTGGGAACTTTTTGCCAGTTGTCAAAGTGTCTAATAAGCCCTCCATGCCCAGAATCACTTTGGCCCTCTCTCCTTTTTGAATGATTATCAAGAGGCACTGTCACCCCCTGGGGAGGCTTAGTCCCAGACTCTGCCATTTAGAGTGTAATATAAGACGTCCTTTTCTGGAAGCAACATTGTGCGTAGTGGTACCTTTCAGCACAGTGAAAACTCGAAAAAGAGGGTGGTCTCAGCCAAGGGTCAAATTGCAGATACAATGCTTTATGTATTTGGCAGTGCTCTAGAGACAAATACATAATCACAGAGGTATGCGATCTGGTTGGAAAATTCAGGCCAGATAGAATGACATGGGTAGAAAAGCACATACACAAACACATAACAATGAGCACTCTTATTTGTAAAAACCACATTAATGGATGGCAGCTCCCTACCTCTAAAGTGATTTATAAATTAAAATAATTGCCTCTTTGAACTGTGCAGATATTAATTGACCTATCACTAATGTACATACAGTCTCTAAACCATCCAAACATTACCTAAACATTTTATTCCCTTTATTCTGGAAACCCCAAAACCCACAAAAATAGGCTCTTTGTTCTGGTGCCAAGGGTCATAAAGGAAAAGCCATCATCTTTGATGACTTTGCAATTCTTATTCTAGTTCTTCATCAAATTAATCTGAGTGAAATTAGTGAGCACTCTGAGATTGAATAAGTCTTCCTATTCCCCTCCCCTTTTTACAATCTCATCCCAAGCACATGGATCCGTTTCTGGCTCAAATTTCTGGTAATGAGAGCAAGGCAATTCATTATTTTTTTAAAATTAATTTTAGCTTTGGGTACATATCCTAAATCACTTCAGGTTGTGGGCGCCTGGCATTTCCTTCCTATGTAAAATGAGAGAGAAACTAAATTGGCTGAGGCCCAGACATGCATGGACTATGACACGCTTGCTAGGGGTTCATTCTGGAAGGGTGATCTTGACCTAAATCCAAAGGCAGGCAGAAAAGCACAGCAGTTAGGACAGGAGTCTTAGGGCAGTGGTTATAAACCAGGGCTGATTTTATTTCCCCAGTGAAAATCTGACAATGTCTGGAGACATTTAGGGTTGTTGCAACTTGTTGAGAGGGAGGTACTGCTGGCATCTGATGTGTGGAAGCCAAAGACGCTGCTAAACATCCTACAATGTCCAGGACAGCCCCCAACCCTGACACAAAGGATTATCCAGTCCAAAATGTCAGTAGTGCTGAGGTTGAGCAACTCTACCCTAGAAGCTGCGATAGTTGAATTCACATCCCAGCTCTGCTTTTTTATGGCAGTGTGATCTTGAGTAAGTTTCTTGATTTCTTTGAGCCTTAGAAATTTCTCTTCTGTCAAATGAAGATAATGATAAAGTATCTACATGGATAGCATTTTGTCAAGCCTGGCATTTGTAAAAGTTTAAAAACATTATATTCTATTTTAACTGGAGTGGGTAGCCGTTCCCTTCTCCAAGGGATCTTCCCAACCAAGGGATCGAAGCCAGGTCTCTTGCATTGCGGGCAGATTCTTTACCAGCTGAGCCACAAGGGAAGCCTAAGAATACTGGAGTGGGTAGCCTATCCCTTCTCCAGGGGATCTTCCCGACCCAGGAATTGAACCATGGTCTCCTGCATTGCAGGTGGATTCTTTAGCAGCTGAGCTAACAGGGAAGCCCCAATTCACCAATTACTGTATTTCAAATGGAAATACAAATTGCCAAAACTTGGGCAGGGGGTAATTGCCAACTTTCAAATATTAGTTCCAAGCCCATACTTTACTTTCTCTTTATATTGATATACAATGGAAGGATAAAAAATGCATAATTATATTTAGAAAATATATTTGGCAACAACCGAATTTTATTTGGTGTGATTAAGTGATGCTAATTTCCAAATCTCAAAAATTCATTCTGTTTTGATTTAGGAACAGGAAAGGATGCATTATGAAGATATACCTTTTTCAGCATCTATAAAGACCCATAGTTTCTAAGCCAGAAATACAATAATATTTGCTTTAATTCATGATTTTTTTTTTAAACAGAAAAACCTCAGTTTTCCAGTGAGCGAAGCACTGGAATAGCAGTCTAAAAATGCCTAAGAGAGTGGAAGAAAATGGAAATAAAAACCATATTCTGATATTTTTCTATGTGATACTGACATGTAATATTATATCAGGTTAAGCAAATATGGTTTTTATACAAAATTTAATATTTATTTGAATTAAATCAATTTGGACTTATAAAATGTGCATACAAAAGTTTCCTGAAGTTACTTCCAATAAGAAGTGTTCTAATATTACACAGCAGTCTGCTAGTGCTTTATACCCACACTGAAAATACTCTCCCCAAATGATTTTATACATAAAAACCAAGATCTCCTGATATTTCTTAATGTTACAACTCCTACTTCTTTGTGCCAGGCTTTACTGAATGGACTAAACCGCACAGTCTTCTGGTCATTCTACAGATATTGTTGAATACCAACTACATGTTCCCATGGAAACAGGTGCTAGGATTATATCATGCTTTGAAATATGCAGATGGTCAGAAGGCCACACAGGTTGATGAGTGAGGACTCAGATTTCTAGAGTCAGAGAGAGTTGGCTTGACCTCTGGACATTTGGCTATGTCATGTATTACACTGGTGAGCCTTTGGACATCTACTCAACCTGTCTGAGGATCAGTTTCCCCATCTGAAACTAGGTTGAAAGAGTATTTCTTGTTTGTTAAGAGGATGCGGTTGACATATTAATATATCTATTACCATGTGTAAAATAGATAGCTAATGGGAATCTGCAGTACAGGGCAAGGAGCTCAACTCATTGTTCTGTGGTGACCCAGACGGCTGGGATGGGGGAGGATGGGAAGGAGGTCTAAGGGCGAGGAGATACATATATCCACACACACATGGCTGATTTAGGAGCTCCCCCAGTAGCTCAGTGCTAAAGAATCTACCTGTGGTGCAGGCACCGCAGGAAACATGGTTCAATCCCTAGGTCAGGAAGATCACCTGGAGGAGGATATGGTAACCCACTCCACTATTCCTGCCTGGAGAATCCCATGGACAGAAGATCCTTGCAAGTTACAGTCCATAGAGTCACAAAGAATGGGACACAACTGAAGCAGCTTAGCATGCATGCACGCACGTGGCTGATTTGCTTCATTTCACAGCAGAAACTAACATAATGTTGTAAGACAGCCATATCCCAATTAAAAAAAAAAAAAAAAACAGGATACTGGTAAACAGCATTGAACTCGAGTCTTGTTATTTATTAAGAAAATGGTTCAAGAATGATTAGCTATATTATTTTAATGACCACTGTCTTATTTTTATAGTTTAGAAATGGCCTCGTTTTGGAAAATGGACGCTTTTTTGGGCATTTTCTTCTTGAAACACACAAGAAAATTGATGGGAGAGTTTAAAAAGCATTACAAACCAGAAGTTGAATAAACCATATTTCTTAGCACAATGTGTATAGGCTTACCAAATGGAGCCAGCTGTCACAAAATAACCCAGGGTTGTTGTTGGTTTTTTTTCTTTTTAAGCTTCTGATCGCCAACTGGATGCTTAATCCAGTAGCTGGGCAAGCGTCTCTATGAATATGCAATTTCATGGTTTGCGTATTTTCCTTAGACATAGAGTAGTATTATGAAATCCTTTGTACAAATCCTTCAGTATGCACAGATTCAGAGCTGCTTTCTAATTGGACTTTAGATAAATGACTTTTTTTTTTAATACAGACAGCCAGCTAATAAAATTCTAAATGGTTCTGAAGAAAAAATTACACACTAAATAGCATTTATTAGTTTTATTACTAAAAAAATGCATGTTTCCTATGGAAAATACAAAAAGCAAAAAGAAGAAAATACAAAAATTCACCTCTAATCTCAATGACCAGAGATAACATTTTGTGTGTGTGTGTGCACGCACACACACATGTGTGTATAATTATGTATGGAATGTTACTTTTCTTCAACAAATTTTTCTCCTTTCATTTAATACTATACTGGGATCATTAAATGTTACTACATGAGAGCAGGGGTCAGCAGTCTTTCTGCAAAGGGCTAAATGATAAACGGATTAGATTTTGTGGGCTGTGCTGTTTCTGTGCCAGCTACTCAGCTGTCACTGTGACATGAAAACAGCTAGCGACAATCTCTAAATGAATGGCTGTGGCCAAATTCTGCCCATGGTGGGCTAGGCTTCTCCCTCAACCTGTAGTTCACTGACTCCTCTATACAAAAGCCTCATCAATAATTATGATATGTTACTAAATATAATTATACTACAGTATCATTGAGTTACATTTGTTATAATAGTTATTAAGGAAAATGTATGACTTTTTAATCCTCTAGATCTTAGAGATTTCTTCAAATGTTGTCTTGTTACTGCACATTTTGGGAAATTAAATATAATCAAACAATAACCAAGCATCAGAGGAATATAGTTTTCTGGAGGTCAGTTAAAAAATGCAAGAACTCTGACACTACCCTTAATTAAGTGTCTGTTTGTTCCACCACCATAATTTCCTAAATTCCTAGTTTTGTTTTGGGAGCAGTGGTCCCATGCAATGAAGGCCAATGCTGCTGGTTACTCTAAGCTATGAGAGGGTTTCTGTTCATGACACGAATAGCACAAATCCAGCTCTCTGCTGCAGCTGCTACTGAGACCCAGTTGCTTTCACAAATAATAATGCCACTTGTTTTGAGATTGTTCTAGTAAGGAGGTATATTCCTTGAATTGATTCCTTTGTCTTTTAACTCTCTGAAACATAGAGGAATGGGTTATACACTATGCTCTGTGGGAAACAAACTCTGATACAATTACTAGCATTAAGGAGATTTATTAGGGAGTGCTCTTGGGATCAACACCTGTGAAAGGGAGGATGGGGTAGAGGGACAACTTGAGCTCTGTTGTATTCTCAGGACAGGCTTCAGCTGACCCCAAGAAAAGCTCTGGAGCTGAGGTGGCTCTGCAGCATTGACTTGAGCTGGAGGAAGAGCATGCAGACTTGACATGCTGGAGTTGACTACCTATTGGCTGAGAACACGTGGGAAGGGCTTGGTGGCTCCCCCTAGCAGTCTTTTCCCAAAGGGGGCCAAATAACCAGGGTTGCCATCTGACTGCACTCCCAGCAGTTCATGGGTAAGCCCATCATTCCTGAAGGGGTTTCTTGGTGTGCATCAAGACATCTACCTTCTCATGGGTTAAGTCCCAGTAAGAAACTTGCTCAAGTAAATGTTCTGTTCTCAGTATGAAAAGCCAATAAAGTGATGTTTTTGAGGTGGTGTAGAATTTTAAGTCTGGTTTAATGAGACCATTTTGTTTAATAATTTGTTTAATCAGTCACCCTATGAATACCAAGATCTGCAAACTCTGTATGTGCAAGGCAAGTGTGCGTAAGTTAGATAGTAAAACAGGTTAAAGAACCATGGGGAGCTTAGAGCGTCTTGGGGGAATGTGCAATTGTGAATTACAAGGTGAAATGATGGCAGTATTGGAAGTGATGTAACAATTATATCCTATAAGAAACCACAATTTGTTCAATTCAAATTCCCATTCTATTTTTAAACTGCTGCCTTGTTTAAATTTATTAATAAATGGTATCAGTAGTAATCACAGTTCAATTTCTACTGCAGCAAAGCCTGGAGTCACACATATAGATGACAAGACTTGGAGATGGGTACCATGGTTAAGATTTATTATTTCTAAAACACACTTAGTTATGAGCAGTCCCATGTGCCAGGTAATCCAGCTCTCAGCACTATGATCTATAACCTTCTTTTGGATGTCATTCATTCCTTCCCTCTATGATTGTATATATATTTACCAGTATTTTATAATACATTGCAGGTTTTACTCAGGGGCTCCACTGAATAAAAATACTGTATTAAAAATGTATTTTGATTCACACATGGAATGCAGCCTCAGCTCTTTCTCACCTGCAAGTCAAGAATGAGGTCCTTGTACAATTAAAAGCTAAAGTGGGACTTTATATGGGCACCTGGAGGGTTGTGGACTAAGTTCAAGATTATGAAAAAATTGATGTAGAATTCCAATAAGGGCAAAAGAGATTTCACTTGGAACACATCAAATGCCAAAATTACTGCTTCAGTGTGACATATATGCAAGGCATATATGACAACATGGGATTTTATGGTTTCTAGGAAATACTGGGCATCAAACATAGTTTTCTTCAATAAGGCAATTCTGTACTAATGGTGTCACTTATTTATTCATTCACTGTTTCATTCAATATAGGGTTGATGTGTTGCACATTTCCAGGGAGCATCAGCGGTATCATCATGTATGTGGATAGTGCCCTTGAAGCTGTACGGGACACAACCTTCACAACCATATTCAGTTTGATCAACAACATAAACTGGGTGAGTACATGCCTGGCACTGAGAATAGAGCAGTGAGCAAGGCAGATTTGGATCATATCCCTGTAAAGCTTTACTTTAGAGGAAGTCAGACAAAAAATTAGTAGCTACAAAACCTAAATGAATATAAACTGAGATAAGTCCTAGAAGTACAGGGATGTGATACACAAGGACCTCTAACAAGGGCTATTAAGAAAGAAATTCAGAGGAAGCAATGTTTAAGTTGAAGCATAAAGGATAACTTTCTTTATGGATGTGAAAACAAGTTAGCAAAGGATGTTTCAGGAAGAGGGAAGGATATTCAGAAAGGAAAAACAACAGCAACAAATCACATCACGAAGGATATGGAATAGCCAAGGAATTGAAGTGTGGCTGGGAAATGGAGGAGACAGGACTGGAGAGGGAGTCAGGGGCCAGGGCCCTGGAGTGAGGTCATGCTTGTGCATTTTGGAGAAGACATGTGACAGTGACAAAATACATGTGGCTGCTGATATGAGGGCTCTTTCAGTAGGACAAGTGAGAGACAGTGGTGGCTTGTCTAGGGCAATGCCGGAAAAGGCGGGAAGAAGCAGACAGATAAAAGAGGTTTTCTACTGAAATGTATTACCCTAACCTCATTCTGCTATTTGCTGGCCATTAGTGTGAATTATTTTGACCTTTGCATGCTCTTAGACAGTATTAAACATCAACTGTTGTGAGTGATTCTGTGAAGAGCAGAATTATTTGAAGTTAACATCGAAGACCATCGAAATCAAGTGTTGGGTTTGCCTATTAATATGTCATAATGACAATAAAACAGTCATTACACTCTCTTTCATCAGAAATCTATTTGACAACCTAAAATTTAATCCCTCTTTTCTCTTCTATAACATGGAGTATCTACTCATTTGAGATTGTGGTGAAGATGCAAAGAGATGATACATACCTAAAGTACTCATCACAATGTCTGCTATACCATATTTGTTGTTGGATATTTTTTACTACTGCTTTATTCATACTTATGATGGGAGTCTGGAGTGAGAGTTAATCACCTTTTTTCCTCTGAGTTGGCTGGGCACCAAAATTTTGGGAAAGAGATGCAGCAGTTAAATGAAGAGAGATAAAAATGTTAGCTTTATCACCAATATCGCTGAATTTAAGAACATGATTGGCTTTTCTGCCCATTTGCACCAAATCTAGCAATGGATACCCTTAACTTAAGGAAACCTGCATATCTACACCTCAAAACTGCTCTTGTGCCTCCATCAGGAACACAGAGGGTTTGAGCAAGACCAGGACCCTGCCCTGATTCAGGTGTGCTTATGTCATGGAAGAAGTGAACAGTACACTTTCACTCTTCCATGGAACCAGAGGGGGGAGAAATTGAGAGCAAGGACCCTGGAGTTTGAATGAGTGAGTGAACCTGACTGTGCCATTCATCAGCCAAGCAGACATACAAGTGCCTCTGAGTTTCTATGAGTTAATCTCCTCACCTAGAAGATGGGGATGATAACGTGCTACCTCACAGGACTGCTGTGAGGATTAAAGAAATGAAAATGTTGGTATCTGGCATGTAGAAATATATGTTTGCCATGACCAGCAACTGAAAAAAAAGAATACAGAAAACGCTGCACTGTATACTTTTCCAATCTCATCCACCAGAAAGATTACTGTTCTTCCCCAGGGTAAGAGCATTCAAGGAGAAAATATTTCTGAAAGAAAAGGGAATACATATTTCCAGTGCATTCCCTTCCTGAGGCACGGGATGAGGGGTAAGCCCTTCCTCTATGCTGAATATCAGGGAAGAGTAGGAGCTGACCTTTCATATACTCTATCATGGACTTCCTTGGTAGCTGCTATGCAGGAGACCTGGATTTGATCCCTGGGTTGGGGAGATCGCCTGAGAAGGAATGGCTACCCACTCCAGTATTCTTGCTTGGAGAATCCCATGGACAGAGGAGCCTGGTGGGCTACAGCCCATGGGGTCACAAAGAGTCAGACACTACTGAGCAACACACACACAGACACACACACAGACACACACGCACACACACACCCCTACCCTATCACTTGATACTTTGGCCTTGAATCTGTCCTATCTGCCAGGTTCCTGTCTCTCCCTTCAACTACAAAGACCGGGATCTGTCACATTCATCAGTATATCCTCTCTATAACGTTTTATCATGTACTGTGCTTTGCATGCACTGTGCCATTTACAATCAGTGACTGATGGATTTGAACATGAGCTTTTATGTCTGAGCTACCTTGTTTCTTAACTGACTTAATTATGAAGGGCTGCTGCCGAGGGGCAAAACATAGGCCCCAAGCAGGAAGTATGAGGTTCCCGTTTGTCAGCTCCCTTTCTTCAGACCCCAACTTTCAGGATTACCCAGAAAGCTGGGTGCCTAAAGCGAACAAAAATTTTCTTACCACAAGGCAAACACTTTACATTTATATTCCTTGCTTGTGATTTTTTTTTTTACTCTAAAATTCTTGGGTTTCTCTGTCCAAAGCAGAAACAAAGAATTTAGAAAAAAATTATTATCTATTATCTTGATATCTTTTATTACCTTGATATCTTTCCTTCATATATATCCTCATCAATTAGATTTAGCTACATGTATGACACAGAGGAAGGATTAAGTGGGATAGTTTCCCACTTAATGGAATATTAGGTTGGTGCAAAAATAATTTTGGTTTTGCATTATTGAATTTTGCCATTTGATATTGGAATACATTCTTAAATAAATGTGGTTTTGTTATACATTATTTTAATGTGCATTTCTTGCCTTATATTTTTGGCTAATGAATTACTCCTTGATGTTTATTTTATATGTATTTTAGACTAGGGAAATGATGTTAGACAAAATCAATTCAAATGATTTTCTTATTTGAGCTCAAAATGGGTCATAAAGCAGTGGAGACAACTGGTGACTTCAACAATGCATTTGGCCCAGAAACTTTTAATGAACATACAGTGCACTGGAGGTTCAAGAAGTTTTGCAAAGTAGATTAGAGCCGTGAAGATGAGGAGTGCCGTGGCTAGCCATTGGAAGTGTACAACGACCAACTGAGAGGATCACTGAAGTTAATCCGCTTTCAACTACATGAAAAGTTGCTGAAGAACTCAACATCGACCATTCTATGGTCATTTGGCATTTGAAGCAAATTGCAGCTCCATAAGTGGGTGTCTCAAGAGCTGACTGCAAATCAAATAAACAGTCTTTTAGAAGTGTCATTTTCTCTTACTCTATGCAACAACAATGTGAATTTTATGTGACAACCAGTGATGACCAGTTCAGAGGCTGGACTGAGGAGCAGCTCCAAAGCGCTTCCCAAAGCCAAACTTGCACCAATAAAAGCGTCATGGTCATTGTTTTGTGGTCTGCTGCTAGTTTAATCCACTACAGCTCTCTGAATCCTAGTGAAACCATTACATCTGAGAAGTATGCTCAGCAAATCGATGAGATGCACAAAAAACTACAACTCCTGCAACCAGTACTGGTCAACAGAAAGGGCCCAATTCTTTTCTGTGACCTGGCTGCATATCACCCAACCAATGCTTCAAAAGGTGAACAAACTGGGCCATAATTTTTGTCTCAGGTGCAATATCCATGTGACCTCTGTCCAACTGACTACCACTTCTTCAAACATCTTGACAACTTTTTGTAGGGAAAATGCTTCCACAACCAACAGGATGCAGAAAAAGCTATCCAAGAGTTTGCTGAATCCCAAAGCATAGGTTTTTATGCTATAGTAATAAACAAACTAATTTCTCATTGGCAAAAATGTATTGATTGTAATGGTTCTTATTTTGATTAATAAACATGTGTTTGAGCCTAGTTACAGTGATTTAAAATTTAGTATCCATAAACGTAATTACTTTTGCACCAACCTGATAGTTTCTTTGATTTGTACTATTTATTCACTGAAACCATTTATTTGCTATTTACTATTTGCCTCCCCCAATTACAATGTATGTTCAATGGGACTTTATCTATTTTGTCTGGCTCTTGGATGCCATGGTTTTATGCCTCAGTTTAGCAAATTGTGACCAGCTGGCCAAATCCAACCTACTGCTTGCTTTGTACATAAAGTTTTATGGGGAAACTATCAGATCTGTGTGTTTACATATCGTCTTTAGTTGTTTTTGCCCTGTAACACCTGACCTGAGCAGTTGTGACAAAGATTGGGTGGCCCTCAAAACCTAAATCTTTTACTATGTGGCTGACTCACTACAGAAAATGTTGGTTAATCTCTGGCATAAACTACTAACTGATGCATTCTAAGTATTTAAACACTTGCAGAATGAAGGAGTGAATGAATCAATAAATATATAACCTATATAGATAAAGAGTAGAAAATACAGATAAATAAAAGTGTTAAAGGGATAGAACTATGCTTAAAAACTGTTTTTGTTTTTAAATCTTGTAACATTTAAGAACGTCATTTTTTAAAGTAGTTGCAGAATTTTAAAATACCACCACTTCTGTAGATTGTTGGGAATATTGAGTTCTTGTGGCTCAAAAATTGCTTCAAATCTAGATTACTGAGCCATTTGCTCATGTTTTCATTTTTAGTTCAAAAGCCAAGCACCCTCATTCTTAATTATCCTTCTAATTGTGAGCTAACAGTGGGGTAAGCCAGCCCATGGGGATTACTTGAGAAGCTATTTCCACAGTCGATGATGCGAGTTGTTCAAACATGAGTGGATCAGAAACAGACCTGACTTATGGAGTAATGTAAATAATATTTACCAAAGTGGTCATTTATCAAAATTAAATTGATCCAAGACCCCATGAGGCTTGGTTATCTTAGCCTCTACTCCAGACATAACATTTACCTGATAATTCACAAAGCTCCCAGGCCAGCTCCATTCTCCTTAGCTTGGCATTTCTTACTTGGACCTTTCAAAGAGGCCTTCTTTGTTTAAACTTCAATCTGTTAAACAAGAAAAAGCAGCGAGCCTTTACATTTTTAAAAGATCAAGAAAAGAAAAGAGGAGAAAGAGACACTTTATTTGTTTCACACAAGGACGAAAACTGGTCTCGCTCACTGACTCCATCCGTCTCCAGGTTCCTCTGAGTATGGTCACAGGACTTTTAAAGCTATTTGCTCATTTGCTTAATGCTCCTTTAGGGGCCTTTCCAATGAGTAACACAGCCAAAAAAGAGGAGAGACAATCTATTCACCAAAAGGTCACATTTTTAAAAGACATTTTGCATACTTCATTTCACAAAGAAACAATGTTGCAAGAGCTCTGGGACATTAATTTTTCAAAGGCAAAATATTCATCTTTAATGCACATGGCCATAGGTTCAAAAAGCAATGTTAAGTTTGCGTATGTTGGCTGGAGTAATGCTATTTAAGACTTCCTCCTAGATGTCTACTTCAGAGCAGTTTCATCCAACAGTGTTCAGTGTGTTGCTTTGCATTTCAAAGCCCTAAAATCAAACATAATCGAGGTTCCAGGGTGGCTTTCAATGTAGAAGGCATGTGTTTAAGTGGATTTATAGGCATTTACATCCTTAATGAACACTGGTGTCATTTTCTCTAAAGTAACTCAACAAAACAGTATAAATTATTTGATGCTTTTTTTTTTTTTTTTTTTTGCCAAAAGTAAAAGATCACAGTGCCCTAGAAAGCATCCTGACCATCTGAGTGACTTCATTAAACATGGCTGCCCCATTCTGCCCTGAGTTCCCATCTATAATTAATCATGAAAATGGCTAGACTAAGTAGAATTCAATTATGATGAAGGGTCAAATTTTTGGAAGACAAAGTTGAAATGATTCTGAGGCTCAGGGTGATACAACTCTTTGTAAAGGTTCACTTCAGAAACAACCTTTCTGGAGTTGGAGAGGTGAAATGTCTTAGACTGAAAAAGGAAAGGCAGCAATTCTAGAATAGCAATGATATATAGGAACCCACACAGAGAATGAAGATACCAAGCAGGACAGAATGCTAGAGACATTCAAAAAGTCATGCAAACAGAAATGGAGCAGGGATGCTAGTTGTGAATCTACTTCATAAGGGACTTATTTTTTGAGGCCAATAACATACCTTTCTACACAATTTCAAATGTAGGATATTACTTAAGCCTCTTTATGCTCCATATCTAAATCTATAGGAAGTCCAGCAGCCATGTACTCTGCTTTTATTAGACTGAGCATACCCACATGATTTTAATAAAGTTTTGAAAGGACATGAGTTTCCTGCTATTTCAATGAAAACCACTTGCAAGATGCATTTAAAGCAATAGATCTATTGCATGTCAACACATGCTCTCTCTATGCAAATACACCACTTCTCTAACAGCCCACAAAACAAAACACGGACACACTCATCAAGCGCATGAGACACAGGAGAAAAATGTCATCGTTGTAAATGTTTGTGGGTAAAAAAAAAAGGGAGAGTGTGATGGGTACCAGGGTAAGCTGTCCAGATTCCCAGGATGAAGACTGAGGTTCTTATTACTTCAATGACTGAAAGCTCAGCATCTGTTGGAGTCCCTCCCTCTCTCTGGGAATTATCAGCCAAGTAGTATCTTTAAACATTTTTTTATTGCAATATTGATTTACAATGTTGTGTTTCACGTGTATAGCATATTGATTCAGTTATACATCTACTTATTCTTTTTCAGATTCTTTCCCCATATACGTTATTACAGAATACTGAGTAGAGTTTCCTGTACTAAGCAGTAGGTCCTTGTTGGCTATCTATTTTATATGTAGTAGTTTGTGTATGTTAATCCCAAGCCCCAGGTTTATAACATCCCTCCTTCCTCACATCTCCCCTTTGGTAACAGTAAGTTTGTTCTTGAAATCTGTGAGTTTGTTCCTATTTTGTAAATAAGCTTATTTATATCCTTTCTTTTAAAAATTAGATTCTGCATATTAGTAATATGTGATATTTGTCTTTGTCTGACATAGTTCACTTAGTATGATCATCCTTAGGTCCATCATGCTACTATAAATGGAATTTACCTAGATAGCATATTCAAAAGCAGAGACATTACTTTGCCCACTAAGGTCCATCTAGTCAAGGCTATGGTTTTTCCTGTGGTCATGTATGGATGTGAGAGTTGGACTGTGAAGAAGGCTGAGTGCCGAAGAATTGATGCTTTTGAACTGTGGTGTTGGAGAAGACTCTTGAGAGTCCCTTGGACTGCAAGGAGATCCAACCAGTCTATTCTGAAGGAGATCAGCCCTGGGATTTCTTTGGAAGGAAATCCAAAGTTGAAACTCCAGTCCTTTGGCCACCTCATGCGAAAAGTTGACTCATTGGAAAAGACCCTGATGCTGGGAGGGATTGGGGGCAGGAAGAGAAGGGGACGACCGAGGATGAGATGGCTGGATGGCATCACTGACTCGATGGACGTGAGTCTGAGTGAACTCCGGGAGTTGGTGATGGACAGGGAGGCCTGGCGTGCTGCGATTCATGGGGTTGCAAAGAGTCGGACATGACTGAGTGACTGAACTGAACTGAATATTCCATCATGTATACACACACACACACACACACCCCACACACACACCCACCCACCCACATAATCTTTACCCATTCCTCTGTTGATGGACATTTAGGTTGTTTCCATGTCTTGGCTATTGTAAACAATGCTGCAATGAACACTGGGGTGCATATATCTTTTCAAATTATGGTTTTCTTCAGATATATGCCCAGAAGTGGAATTGCTGGATCATATGGTATTTTTAGTTTAAGGAACCTCTTACTGTTCTCCATAATGGCTTCCCTCATGGCTCAGATGGTAGAGTCTGCCTACAATACCGTAGACCTAGGTTTGATCCCTGGGTCAAGAAGATCCCCCGGAGAAGGAAATGGCAACCCACTTCAGTATTCTTGCCTGGAAAATCCCATGGATGGAGGAGCCTGGCAGGCTTGGTGGGCTATAGTCTGTGGGGTCACAAAGAGTCAGACATGACTGAGCAACTAACTAACTTATTTTTTTTTTCACTGTTCTCCATAGCAGCTGTACCAATTTATATTCCCACAAATAGGGAAGGAGGGTTCCCTTTTCTCCACACCATCTCCAGCACTTATGGTTTGTAGACTTTTTGATGATGGCCATTCTGACCAGTGTGAGGTGATATAAAGAATATCTTTTCCAAGGTTATACCTGTTCTCTGGAGACAGCTCACAATTCAAAGACAGGTCAATACGTGTATGTATATGTGAAGGGAAGGGCAGAGAGAGGTGTATAAAGTCATGGCTCCCTGACATCAGGTGACCTGAAGAGCCATTCTAGTTGGAAGTTATTGAAACCTTCCTCGTCACTACCGCGCATTCCAGCATCTTCTTGGGCCCAGTTCAACTTCCTGTAATCTCCCACAGGGTTTACTCTCAAGAGACCTGCATACAAATCTCTAAGCCAATTTCCCAGGGAAGCCAACCTAAGAGGGTGAAGACTATTCCTTCCTAATGTCTCTCTCATTCATTTTATTTTTAACTTTTTATTATGGAAATATCAAATATACACAAAAGTCAAGAAAAGACTACAACTCATCAAATTTATAAACATCTTGCCATTCTGGTTTCATCTAATCTTTGTAAAAACTATATTCTTTTAAAGTAAATAATTTCACGCATAAATACTTCACTGTGTATTTAACATATAAAGGTGTTTTTTTTGAAGCAATAATCATGCCATTATTATAAGATATAAATTAACTGTAATACCTTAAAGTCACCTAAAACCCAATATGTATCCAATATTCCTTTGTTTCCATTTTTTTAGAGTATGCATTGATTTGCAATTTTTTTTATCAAGAGGCTCTTTAGTTCCTCTTCACTTTCTGCCATTAGAGTGGGATATCATCTGCATATCTGAAGTGGCTGATATTTCTCCCAGCAATCTTGATTCCAGTTTGTGATTCATCCAGCCCAGCATGATGTACTCTGCATATAAATTAAATAAGCACGGTGACAATATACAGCCTTGTCGTACTCCTTTCCCAATTTTGAACCACACAGTTGTTTTGTGTTTGGTTTTAACTGTTGCTTCTTGACCCACATACAGGTTTCTCAGGAGACAGGTAAGGTGGTCTAGTACTACCAGGTCTTCAAGAATTTTCCACAGTTTGTTGTGACCCACACAGCCAAAAGCTTTAGCTTAGTCAATGAAGCAGTAGATTTTTTTTCTGGAACTTCCTTGCCTTTTCTATGACCCAACAAATGTTGGCAATTTGATCTCTGGTTCCTCTGTCTTTTCTAAATCCAGTTTACACACCTTGAAGTTCTCTGTTCACATACTGCTGAAGGTTAGCTTGAAGGACTTTTGGCATAACTTTGCTAACGTGAAATTAGCACAACTATATGAAGTTTGAACATTCTTTGGCATTGACCTTCTTTGGGATTGGAATGAAAACTGACCTTTTCCAGTCCTGTGACCACTACTGAGTTTTTCAAATTTGCTGGCATATTGAGTACAGCACTTTAACAGCATCATCTTTTAGTATCTGAAATAGCTTAGCTGGAATTCCATCACCTCTACTAGCTTTCTTTGTAGTAATGCTTCTTAAAGCCCACTTCACTTCATACTCCAGGATGTCTGGCTCTAGGTGAGTGATCACACCATCGTGGTTATCTGGGTCATTAAGATCTTTTTTGTAAAGTTCTTCTATCTATTCTTGCCACCTCTTCTTAATCTCTTCTGTGTCTGTTAGGTCCTTACCTTTGCTGTCCTTTATCATGCACATCCTTGCATGAAATGTTCCTTTGATATTTCCAATTTTCTTGAAGAGATCTTTAGTCTTTCCCGTTCTGTTGTTTTCCTCTATTTCTTTGCATTGTTCATTTAATAAGGCCTTTTTATCTCTCCTTGCTATTCTCTGGAATTCTGCATTCATTTGGGTCTATCTTTCCCTTTCTCCCTTGCCTTTTGCTTCTCTTCTTTCCTCAGATATTTGTAAGGGCTACTCAGACAAACACTTTGCCTTCTTGCATTTCTTTTTCTTTGGAATAGTTTTGGTCACTGCCTTCTGCACAATGTTATGAATCTCTGTCCATAATTCTTCATGCACTCTAAGAGATCTAATTCCATGAATCTATTTATCACCTCCATTGTATAATCATAAGGGATTTGATTTAGGTCATACCTGAATGGCCTAGAGGTTTTTCCCTATTTTCTTCAATTTAAGCCAGAATTTTGCAATGAATAGCTCATAATCTGAGCTACAGTCAGATCCAGGCCTTTTTTTTTTTTTTCCTTACTGA
The DNA here is from genome assembly GCF_014754425.2 of Oryx dammah. NCBI lineage: Eukaryota > Metazoa > Chordata > Mammalia > Artiodactyla > Bovidae > Oryx > Oryx dammah. The sequence continues at coordinate 23,788,068 of NW_024070193.1, forward strand.
CTATATAGAGCGTTTCCATCTTTGGCTGCAAAAAATATAATGAATGAATCTGATTTCAGCATCCACTATCTGGTAATGTCCATGTGTGGATCCATCTCTTGGGTTGTAGGAAAAGTGTATTTGCTATGACCAGTGTGTTCTCTTGACCAAACTCTTAGCCTTTTCACTGCTTCATTTTGTACTCCAAGGCCTGTTATAAACTTGCCTGTTATTCTGGGTATCTCTTGATTCCCTACTTTTGCATTCTAATCTCCTTTGATGAAAAAGACATCTTTTTTTGGTATTCATTCCAGAAGATGTTGTAGGTCTTCATAGAATGTTCAACTTCTTTGGCATCAGTGTTGAAGCACAGACGTGGATTACTGTGATGTTGAATGGTTTGCCTTAGAAACAAATTGCGATCATTCTGTCATTTTTGAGGCTGCACTCAAGTACTGCATTTTGGACTCTTGTTGACTATGAAGGCTACTCCATTTCTTCTAAGGAATTCTTTCCAACAGTAGTATATATAATGGTCATCAGAATTAAATTCAACCATTCCCATGCATTTCAGTTCACTGATTCCTAAGATGTCAATGATCAGTCTTCCCATTTCCTGCTTGACCACATCCAATCTACCTTGATTCATGGACCTAACATTCAAGGTGTCTATACAACCTTGTCTATACTGTGCTTTACAACATCAGACTTTACTTTTACCACCAGACACATCGACAGTTGAACATCATTCCTGCTTTGGCCCAGCTGCTTCATTCTTACTTGATCTATTAGCAATTTCCCTCCACTCTTCCCTAGTACTGAACACTTTCTGATCTGGGTGACAGAGGCCAAGCAGTGGTAGTCATCTCCCAGAGTCATATTTTTTTGCCTTTTCATACTATCCATAGGGTTCTCCATGCAAGAACACTAGAGTGGGCTGCCATATCCTTCTCCAGTGGACCATGTGTTGTCAGACTCTTTCTTACGACCTGTTTGTCTTGGGTGGCCCTGCACGGCATGGCTCACAGCTTCATTGAGTTACACAAGCCCCTTTTGCTATGACAAGTCTGTGATCCATGAAGGAGCCTAAAACTAACACATCATAAATCAATTATACCTCAACAGCAACAACAACAACAAATCCAGATTTTCCAAGAAGCCTTACACAAATCTTCTAACCAGAATTAGTCTTTCTCTGAATTCTCAAAATACTTGTGCAACATATGGCAGCAACAATGACACAGACTCTGAGTCACTGTTCTGCAGGTTACCAGCAATAGGACTTTCTTATCTACAAAATGGGAATAACGTGGCATTTACCCAGATAAAATTTTTGTGAAGGTTAAACAAGAGAATGAAGGCATGTGCTATTAATTCTAAACAACTGAATTCAAAGCTTCTGTAGAATTCATCTTTGTGGTTTCTGATAAGTCTTTTACAGTTTTGAACATAATATATTCAAAACTGTACAAGATTTATGTTTGCTAGAATGTTACACTCAACTTTTGACTGAAATTCTGGATCATTTGTTATCTTCTTAACACACTGAGAAGATAAGTTATTTATACCTTTAGAGGAAAATCCTATGTTTTAGGATGTGATCATTGATCCTAAGTGTGCCCATATATGCTAGATGGGCTTTGGAAGGTCACTTACCCTCTCTGAAGCTCAGTTTCCAGATCTGTAAAACTTAGGCATTGGTCTAAATCAGTGACTCTCAAAAAATGTCCTAGATTGCCAAGAACTTAAAAAAAAAAAAATCAGTTTTCCTATTACTTAAGAGACTTTTTCTTTAAAAAAGCAAACAGCACTAGTTCAAGTAACAATCCATGATCTTCCTACTTTTTATAATCAAAGTCATATAAAAGTGATTTTATTTGCTTATGCAACCTTAATCAAAAGTAAGTAGACAGGTTTTCCCCTGAGCTTTCTGTAATACTGAACCACAGTACTTAGCCACAAATTGTGGCATAAGTAACTTAAGTTGGCAACTGCTGTTCTTAATCATTTTTATGGTTCCCTTTTGCTTTGCAAAACCTGGGATGCTCCAAGATAAATCAGGCCCTTTAACTTTCAGTTCTTTTATGGCATTGTCATGTTTTCTGTATGTGCTTATATACTTTTGTTATTGTTGTAAAGGGACCAAAGACATGGAATCCAGTGTGGGTTACATTTCTCAGCCTGAGTGACAAGTGGGAATCATCTAGACAAGTAACGGGATGAGAGAGTGGAACAGAAACAGTGACTTGGGCAGAAGGAACTGGTATATAGGCTTAAACACAAGAGATAACTAGAGAAACTTTGGTACTTTGGGTAATTTAGTCTGTGTGCATACACACTTGTACTGCATAATGATGTAAAATGTATTTCTATGTATTGAGGTCAAAGAAGTTTGCTCACCATGACTCCAGACTTCAGGAAGCTTTCTTTAAAAGGCTGCTACAAGTCACCATGGGAAATAGGTGGTAGATATCAACAAAGCAGCACAAATCCATCTCTCCCACTAAAACATGAGGCTCAGAAGAGCACGTCCTAGTGCTGATAACATAAGAGTCTACCAACAAGTTCAAACTGAAAGAAGGACTTCCTTCAGAAGACCCAGAAATGGGCTGCTTCAGAGAGATGCATCAGTTTACTGCATTTTGTGTTTGTCAGTGGCAGTTCTGGGCCATTTCTGTGGTGTTACATATTTGTGATCTTTTCGACTTCCTGTGGCTCAGTCACTTTTCTGCTTAGCATCTACCATGGGAGAGCTGGGACTTGCCATCTGGGCTGGGAACTTCAAAGATATGTTTTGGTTTACATTCTGTTACAATGAAGTCAATGCAAATTGTTTCTATGTCTTTTTTTTTTTTAATTTATTTTACTTATTTTTGGAAGAGGGAGACTAAGAGGAGTGAGCAAGGACCAGCAATGGTTTAATATGGTGTTGGCCTGACTTGAAAAAAAAAATCTAACAGATGTTCATTTTGATTCATTGTTTTCTGTGGGAATCGACTTTTCTACTATTTTTCAAATTCTATTTAGATCCAGATTTGTCTTAGTAGGGGGAAAATGCTAAATTTCCATGCAGACATAGTCACTTTAACAGTGGCAACTTGCCATTTCTCCTAACTTTCCTTATTTTTTTAGAAATAACACAAACACTTCATTGAGTTTGAGGCTGACCTGAACTTCATTTAACTCTCCTTCAAAGGTCAACTAAAAGGCATCAGTTCTCATGGAGGAAAAGAATATCAATCAGAGTTCAGAGTGAACCAGAAGAAACTTCAGAGATGAGTTAATCCAATTCCTACTAATTTTGCAGAAGCAGCAGTCAAGTTTTAGAGAAGTATTGCAAATTCCCCAAGGACATGAGGTGACTGGTGGTATAACTGGACTTAAGCTCAGGACAACCAGATAAAGCCCTTTCTACCTGGTATCACTACCTCTTTAAACACTTGGCAATAGCTCCTCCAAGATGGTGATTTCATGGAAGTCATTAGCCATGCCAATCAGATAAAACTCATCATACATTTTGTTACTGGCAAGGAAACCTCAAAAGTAATTCTTTTAGAATTGAACATTTTATTTATTGGTTAATTGAGTCTATCATCATAGTAGGAGTCTCCAGAGAAAATCTGTAGTTTTAATTTAAGAGTTTTTCCTTTGACAGATAATAAGATGGAAAGTGAAAGTGAGAGTCACTCAGTCCTGTCTGACTCTGTGATCCCATAGACCATATAGTCCATGGAACTCTCCAGGCCAGAGTACTGGAGTGGGTAGCCTTTCCCTCCTCCAGGGGATCTTCCCAACCCAGGGATCGAACCCAGGTCTCCCACATTGCAGGTGGATTCTTTACCAACTGAGCTACTAGGGAAGCCCCAGTAAGATGGAACGAAGTTCCCAAAGTATCATAGTGTTATGTGCTATACATGGCTTTCCCCTAGAATTATTATTTTTGGAAGTAAGTAAATTATAACCAGAGGAATTATTCAAGTCACACTCTGGAAGGTGGAATTAAGGAAAGAAAGTTTCTAGCAATTTAGACAAGAGTTTCTCAACCTTGGCACTATTAGCATTTACACCAAATAGTTCCTTGTTATGGCAGTGGGGACTAACCTGTGATTGACTGTAGGATGTTTAGCAGCATCCTTGGCCTCTACCCAGTAGAAAGTGAAACTGAAAGCGAAGTCGCTCAGTTGTGTCCAACTCTTTGCAAACCCATGGACTGTAGCCTACCAGGCTCCTCAGTCTATGGAATTTTCCAGGCAAGAGTACTGGAGTGGGCTGCCATTTCCTTCTCCAGGGGATCTTCCCAACCCAGGGATTGAACCTGGGTCTCCCACAATGCAGGCAGATGCTTTACTGTCTGAGCCACCAGGGAAGCCCAGACACCCAGTAGAAATACACCCTCAATTGTGATAAGCAAAACTATCTTGAGAGCTTGTCAATTTATCTTGTCAAGCTCTTGTCAATATCTTGTCAATACAGCCTGTCAATATCCCTGGGGGATAAAATAGCCCCCAGTTGAGAATCACTAATTGAAACAGGTCTGGGTGTTCAAATTTTAAGGAGATGGTTTCTTTACTAAGAGAGAGGCAGAAGGAGAGGAGAAGAGAGAAAGAGAAAGGTATTATTACTTTTTATTATAAATGTAATGCTGCTGCTGCTGCTAAATCGCTTCAGTCGTGTCCAACTCTGTGCGACCCCATGGACTGCAGCCCATGAGGCTCCCCTGTCCCTGGGATTCTCAAGGAAAGAACACTGGAGTGGGTTGCCATTTCCTTCTCCAATGCATGAAAGTGAAAAGTGAAAGTCAAGTCGCTCAGTCGTTTCCGACTCTAAGCGACCCCATAGACTGCAGCCCAGCAGGCTCCTCCGTCCATGGGATTTTCCAGGCAAGAGTACTGGAGCAGGGTCCCATTGCCTTCTCCATTATAAATGTAATGAATAATTATAAAACATAATACATGGGAACATATTATTTAAGTAATACTAAATTACCCAAAGTTAATCTCAATCTGGTGTCACAGTCAACAGTCACAAACTGACATCCAAAAATCAATGAAAATAAATTTAACTCTCTAACAAAATTTCCCTCAGAGATATGGGACAGGTATTTCCCCTGAAATGTCCTTACACTCCTCTTCAAACATCTATTCAGACGCTCATCACCACAGTTGCTCTTTCACAATCTGTTTTCTTCTCTCTCAAATTTGACTGTAAATGTGCTGGCTTGCCTGTCTCCTCTCCATGCTCATGCTTTAGTGTCCAATTACTCTGCTTTTCTGATGTGGTTCTCCTGCTTTCTCTTGGTCTAGATCCAGGTAACCTCTTACCAGCTTCCCAGGTGGCTCAATGGTAAACAATCTGCCTGCAATGTAGGAGCCACAGGAGATATAGGTTCAATCCCTGGGTCGGGAGATCCCCTGGAGAAGGAAATGACAACCCACTCCAGTATTCTTGCCTGGAAAACCCCATGGATAGAGGAGCCTGGTGGGCTTCAAGTCCATGGGGTCACAAAGAGCTGGATAGGACTGAGCATGCATGCACACACACAACATCTTACCATGTGGTTACCTTACGCATTACTGAGATCCATACAACCAAAGCCCTGGATCTCAGGCAAATACTAAATCTTCCCTGGAATACTCCGAGATGGGGGAAGGTTTTAAATTCTATTGTTGTTGTTGTTCAGTTGCTAAGTTGTATCTGACTCTGTGACCCCAGCAGGCTTCCCTGACCTTCACTATCTCCCAGAGTTTGCTCAGATTCATGTCTATTGAGTTGGTGATGCTCTCTGCCATCCTCTTCTTTTGCCTTCAGTATTTCACACATTTAAACCTTATACAAGACTAGTTTTACCCCAGTCATACTAGAAAGAAGAAAATCAGCATCAGCAGCAAGTCTACTCCTCATAAACCCCAGAGCTCTTGGTAGGTGGTTTAGACACTGGGAGCTGTGAGAAGAGAATCAAAATGAAAAAGGATAGTATGCATCCCTAATCATGGAGGGAAAATACAACAATCTGACCTTTGCTCCCACATTGTTTTTTTCTATCACATTGTGAGGTTGACTTCAGGATGTTTCCATTTTACGTGGGGCCACCACCACCATCATGACCATCACCATATCATTATCATTAAGTACTTACCATGTGCCACAATGTAAGCCTTTTACAAGAAGGTCATACTTTCAGTACTACTACTAACACAGGTGCTGTTAACGTATTTCCAACTGACTGGTGAGGAAATTGACTCTCACTGTGGTAAGCTACCCAGGACCACACAGCTATTCATTTTTTTATTTGTAAGTACAAAAAAAATTCCCATGCTCAGGGATCCCTGGTCTAACTTCTTTCTTTGCCATATGTCTTCTCTGAATACCTGGTATGGTAGGTGGCCAGGTAAGAAGCACCATGCTGCCACTGCCATTCCATCTTCCAACAAAGGTCTATGGATGACTAATGAGGGGCTCAGGTGGGTCACAGGAGACACTTTGCCCATAATTTCCATTGTAAGAATCTATCCAAAAATTCTTCCCCATCCTTGTTCTAGCTCTTTCAGAACTGTCTTGTGGCCTTGCTACTCAAGGTGTACTCCACAGCATCAACATCACCTGGGAAATTGTGAGAACTGCAGAATCTCGGGACACACTCCAGAGCTACTGAATAGTTTCCCAGGTGATCTGAATCCATTCCCTCAGGATGTTAGAAGGTTGTCCCAAATATAAGACCTCCGTAGTCCAGTGGTTCTCACGCTGAGCAAATGTCAAGTTTACTTAGAGGACATGAGAAGTCACAGATTGCTCAGGCTCCCCTCTGCTCTAGGGCTTGGGAGTCTGTAGATCTTGGGTGGGGCCCAAGATTTTGCATTTCTCACAAATTCCCAGGTGGTCTGGGACCACAGTTTGTGTACCATCGCTATGGTGAAATACACTGAAAAACTGCTAAAAGGTAAACCAAACTGAAACAGTTGATTTTCTAACAGGTTTCATAATTATTAATACTTTAGTACTTTGTTTCTCAAACTCCTGGCTCATTGAAACTATTTGGGAGGTGGGGAGCAAAATAACACTGCAGATTAGTATGCCACAAAACAAACTTTGAGAAACACTGCTCTAAAAACACACAAATAATGTTTGGCAATTATGATGAAAAAGAAAAAAGCTGAATGCCGTAAAATGACCTCTTTGGTTGGGTGAGGATTAGCCTTGGTTTTAGTACAGTGTCAGCACAGCTGCTATGTCTTTTAGCAAAAGAATAGCACATATCTCCAAGGGATTTGTACAGACTGAAAATAAATTAGAAATTATTGAGATTCACGTAACATAGACCGGTAATTTAAAAGGGTCAAAAAATATATCGGCAACATTCAAACTGCTGTTTCATCCCCCCTGTTGAAATACAAGCCAAGAATAAAACATTGATTAAATAAAGAGCACTGACATTTTACTCCTGGGCTGCTGGATACCAGCCTAAACAAAGAGCCGGTTAAATTCGAAAGACAAAGAGTCCTTTTGTGAGGCAGTAAGTTCATCTGGGAGAAATATTAAGTGAAGTCTCCAAGGAGAGAGTTCCCCAACATCTTTACCTCCAACACTCATTGAGAGGCACTAGGTAAAATCACATTCAAAATGTACAAGGGAAGGAAGATGAAGAAATTTATTAAAAGATAGAATCAGGATACACATAAAACTCAACTTTTGCCTCCAGTGAGGGACATTTATATTAGGAAATGAAAATCAAATGAACAATGAAAAATGAGCAAGAAAATACATTTTTCTGAGCAAACAAAACATAAAGTGTCAATTTTACCATATTTTCTAAGAATAGGCAATATAGCAGTGGACAGAATGGACATTTATCTCTCTCAAAGACTGTACACACTGATAAGGATTATAGGTTCAAAAATAATAAAACAATAAATCAAACAGGAGTTATATTTGAAGATAAACAAAAAGAAAGAGAGAAAGACAGAATTTGAGTAGAGTTGCTGTGCATGCCTCAGTAAAGCTTCTTGGGTGATTTATTCAAGCTAAGAAAGAAGGGAATGCAAGAAGGGACCAATATAAATGCTTGGGTAAAGAGCATTTTAGAAATCCAGAATAGTGTAGGACTATAATGGGAAAAATAGGGGTATTTACAGTACTGAAAGGAGACCACATTAATTGAAGACTTTGCTTGGTACATGTGACCATTCTGAGTCACAGTGTTGAGTCTAACAGTGTTGTGAGGTGTCAGGGAATGGCAGGTGATGATGTTCAAGGTAAGTTAGATCTTAGCCTCCTGATTGTGGCCATTTTATTTCCCATGATTCATTCATTCAGCCCCCAAAAGCAACAAGCTGGTTTCTGCTGTGTTAGTACAGAACAAATAAATCATTTGACTGGATCCTATTCTACTGTCACTCTGCTTATTTAACTTCTATGCAGAGTACATCATGAGAAACGCTGGACTGGAAGAAGCACAAGCTGGAATCAAGATTGCTGGGAGAAATATCAATAACCTCAGATATGCAGATGACACCACTATTATGGCAGAAAGTGAAGAGGAACTAAAAAGCCTCTTGATGAAAGTAAAAGAGGAGAGTGAAAAAGTTGGCTTAAAACTCAACATTCAGAAAACGAAGATCATGGCATCTGATCCCATCACTCCATGGAAAATAGATGGAGAAACAGTGGAAACAGTGTCAGACTTTAGTTTTGGGGCTCCAAAATCACTGCAGATGGTGATTGCAGCCATGAAATTAAAAGACGCTTACTCCTTGGAGGAAAAGTTATGACCAACCTAGATAGCATATTCAAAAGCAGAGACATTACTTTGCCGACTAAGGTCCATCTAGTCAAGGCTATGGTTTTTCCAGTAGTCATGTATGGATGTGAGAGTTGAACTCTGAAGAAAGCTGAGCGCCGAAGAATTGATGCTTTTGAACTGTGGTGTTGGAGAAGACTCTTGCGAGTCCCTCGGACTGCAAGGAGATCCAACCAGTCCATTCTGAAGGAAATCAACCCTGGGATTTCTTTGGAAGGAATGATGCTAAAGCTGAAACTCCAATACTTTGGCCACCTCATGCGAAGAGTTGACTCATGCGAAAAGACTCTGATGCTGGGAGAGATTGGGGGCAGCAGGAGAAGCGGACAATGACAGAGGATGAGATGGCTGGATGGCATCACCGACTCGATGGATGTGAGTTTGAGTGAACTCCGGCAGTTGGTGATGGACAGGGAGGCCTGGCGTGCTGCGATTCATGGGGTCGCAAAGAGTTGGACATGACTGAGCGACTGAACTGAACTGATTCTACATGTAGAGTCATATGTAATGTCAATAACTACTATTCTTGCCAAAATATTCTTTTATATCCCCTGCTTGCTGTTGAGAGTTATTCCTTAACAATAATGCTAAGTTCAATTGTGGCAAGCAACTTTAAACAATTTAAAGTTGCCCAGGGACTTTCCTTGTGGTCCAGTAGTTAAGAATCTGCCTGCCGATGCAGGGGACCAGAGTTCAACTCCTGGTCCAGGAAGATTCCACATGCCTGCCGAGGGGCAACGAAACCTGTGCACCACAAGTACTGAAGCCCTGGAGCCCATGCTCCGCAACGAGAGGAGCCACTGTACTGAGAAGCCTGCACACTGCAGCTAGAGAGCAGTCCCTGCTCATCACAACTAGAGAAAGCCTATGTGCAGCAGTGAAGACCTAGCACAGCCAGAAATAAATAAAACTGCCCACCAACTTTAAATCTGCAAGGAGGCGTATCACATCTCTTCATAACAGTGCTGCAATCAAACATCAAAGAGGCTAGAGACCTATACTGGAGAATCATGAGTCCATTATGCACCAAGTTTATTCTCCTTGTCACATATTGTAAAAGAGTTTCAGATGAATGGATATATTAGGTGGATTTTAAACATAAAGAAATGATTGGTTGATGTATTTAATAAAGTACAGATAAAGATTTCTTAACCCAAGACTATGAAAAATGAGTATGCAAAGGATATAAATATATCTAGACATGATTTTGTTAGAAGAACATTTTGGAAAGTAAATGTGCTGAGGATTACTTTAATAAAAATAAAAAGTATGCAGAAAGATCCGCAAAGGTTGGGGTTAATTAACAAATCATTTTACTTAAAGTCTTACAGGGTATTCATTCCTAAAAGACAAAGAAGGTTGACAAGGGAATTCAACAAAGCAAGACAGCTCAGACTCTAGAAAGAATTTATCTTCCCTACTGTGATTTCCAATACTACGAATCTGGACATTTGCCTTCTAAGAAGTTAAAATTCTTGAAATAGAAACTCTCCCACTGTCCTGCATGGGCTATGTGATTACTTCATTACTCAGAAGTCTCAAATATTACATTTGCTCTGTGCTTTTAAGTGGCATCAAGTGAATAAAGACTGGCTGAAATCATTCGAGGAAGAGGCAAAAATCTGCTTTTCCTTTCTGCAAGATGACCTGATTGTGTAATCGTATCCCAGCCAAATCTGGCTTGTGTTGTTAGAGGAATTATCTCCTCATTAAAAACAAATCTTAATAGGCCTAATTTGAAGGCTGCATTTGTCTGTAACTTGATCAAGAGAGTAATGACTGTGAACCATGCTCTACAGAGGGAGAGTAAAAGAAAGTCAGAGACATTAAACAGTGCAGATTATAGTCACATTAGAGGGCTTTTGATATGCAAATGGAGCATACTAAGCAAAAAAAAAAAGCAACAGGCTTGCTTCTATTTCTTTTCTTGATACTTTCCATAGCATGTGCAGGAAAATCTTACTCTAAGAAATGGTCAAGTTTGAGAGACCTATAATTGCTCTTTTCAGGGCCTTATTCTCCTCAGTTATAACATAGGGATAGCAATGTTTGAAATTATTATAATAGGGCTATAATAAAGATTAAAGTAATATATGTGAAGCATGCAGAATAACATCCGGGTTTCTAATCCATCCAGTGCATAGCTAATAATAGCACTTACTATCATTAGGTTTCAGTCTTATAGGTTTTGTTAATATATTGGCATTCTTTTTCTATCTCTATACTGTTCTATCGGAGAAGGCAACGGCCACCCACTCCAGTACTCTTGCCTGGAAAATCCCATGGATAGAGGAGCCTGGTAGGCTGCAGTCCACTCACTTTCATGCCTTGGAGAAGGAAATGGCAACCCCCTCCAGTGTTCTTGCCTGGAGAATCCCAGGGACGGGGGAGCCTGGTGGGCTGCCGTCTAAGGGGTCACACAGAGTCGGACACGACTGAAGTGACTTAGCAGCAGCAACAGCATACTGTTCTATATCTATTCTATACCATTTCTATTTCTGTACCATTCTGTATCTATTTCTATTTCTACACCAGTCATAGATTCACAAAATTAGATTCACAGAATTTGGGGACAGGAAAAAACTAGGGTATTGTTTCCAGAACTGTGTTCCATGAATAACTACTATTATTACAATTTAAGTTATATAAAAATAGGGTTCTCTATTCAAAGACTTGGGAAATACTTGGTTAAGTAATATCAAAACCATATCACCATAAGACCTTTCAGTTCAGTTCAGTTGCTCATTTGTGTCCGACTCTTTGCGACCCCATGAATCGCAGCACGCCAGGCCTCCCTGTCCATCACCAACTCCCAGAGTTCACTCAAACTTGCATCCATCAAGTCAGTGATGCCATCCAGCCATCTCATCCTCGGTTGTCCCCTTCTCCTCCTGTCCCCAATCCCTCCTAGCATCAAAGTCTTTTCCAATGAGTCAACTTTTCGCTTGAGGTGGCCAAAGAACTGGAATTTCAGCTTTAGCATCATTCCTTCCAAAGAAATCCCAGGGCTGATCTCCTTCAGAATGGACTGGTTGGATCTCCTTGCAGTCCAAGGGACTCTTAAGAGTCTTCTCCAACACCACAGTTCAAAAGCATCAATTCTTTGGCGCTCAGCTTTCTTCACAGTCCAACTCTCACATCCATACATGACCACTGGAAAAACCATAGCCTTGACTAGACAGACCTTAGTCGGCAAAGTAATGTCTCTGCTTTTGAATCTGCTATCTAGGTTGGTCATAACTTTTCCTCCAAGGAGTAAGCGTCTTTTAATTTCATGGCTGCAATCACCATCTGCAGTGATTTTGGAGCCCCAAAACTAAAGTCTGATGCTGTTTCCACTGTTTCTCCATCTATTTTCCATGGAGTGATGGGATCAGATGCCATGATCTTCGTTTTCTAAATGTTGAGCTTTAAGCCAACTTTTTCACTCTCCTCTTTTACTTTCATCAAGAGGCTTTTTAGTTCCTCTTCACTTTCTGCCATAATAGTGGTGTCATCTGCATATCTGAGGTTATTGATATTTCTCCTTTAATAATCTTTAATTTACCAGCAACATGAATCTCAAAGAGGGTAACATTTTATCAGTCTTTCCTAAATTTATTTGACCCTAAACACATTTCCATAGAATGTCCAGTAACCCCTCCAAAGAATATTAGTTCCTAAAGAAAATTATGGATGACAGCTCAGTGATACTCAAAGAGAAAAATGACTTCTCCTAGGCCGTCATCTACTTGGGGACAGAGTCTAGACTTATGCCTGACTCTCCTAGTGTCTCTAGGATTCTTTGCATAAAGCTGGCATCTTGATCTGGCCTGCATTTCTGCAACAAAGATCTTCAGTGAAATGAGGAATAAAGCCTGGTGGTTAAAAGCATGGACCTGGTTTAACTGCCTACTTTCCACTGTATGACCTCATGAAAGATATTTCACTTTCCTGGGCCTCGCTGTTTTGTTGTTTTTTTTCCCTCTCCACTGAAAATGGGGGTAATGACTGCACCTGTCTCATGGGATTGTTGAGAGTTTAAATGACACAATGCATGTAAAACATATATATTACTTGTTAACAATTTATCATTGTTCCTAAAACACAGTAAGTGCTAAAAAATAAGTTGCCAGTTATTGAGAAATAGTATTTTTAAAGAGGGGCAGAATCCTTCATAGAGAAGGAAAATCTGATGACAATGAATTGTTTGCTGTCAACTACTTTTTAAGACTCTGCAGAAGCTCCTCAATAATGCGCTACTTGAAGCAATGCTAGGAAGCTCTCTAAACCACTGAACCACGGCCAGAAAAAGAGAACACTGAACTTTTTCAGGCAGGATAGGAGATACTGTCCTAGGCTTTGAGTCTTTGGATTCTACTGCATAAATTTCTCACACAGGAAGCAGCCAAAGTGCCCCTAGTCCTAGGCTAAGGGTTCTGTCATGGGACATGCACCAGGCTTATCTGTGAACTGCTGGTAACCAGTCCATTAGGTAAGTATAGACATTGAGACTTGTCTTTTACCTTAGCTAGTTTGAGAATTAGTCTAGAAGAGAGGTCCTCAAATGTGTGGTCCCTGGAGAAGGAAATGACAACCCATTCCAGTACTCTTCCCTGGAAAAATCCATGGACAGAGGAGCCTGGTGGGCTGCAGTCCATGGGGTTACATGACTGAGCAGGCACTCATGAGGGGGGTGGACAGAGATGGGTTAGTAGCAATAAATTGGTAGAACTGAAAGAAAAAAAAAGTGTGGTCCTGAAACAGTAGAATCAGCATCTCTTAGGTATTTGCTAGAAATGCAGTTCTCGCTCCCACCCTAGACTTGCAGCATTTGATTCTGGGTAGGGCCCAGCGATATTTATGCAGCAAGTCTTCAGGTAATTCACATGCACATCAAAATTTTCAAAGCAATGAGAACATCAACCAGGATAACTGTATCTTCTTCAAATTCAGTACAGCAGGAGTAAGTAATATATCTCAAACTCTGCTGTGTAAAAAAAAAAAAAAATGACACTATTTCTCTGAAATCAAATTAAATTTTACTTTGAACTGCTGTTCATTCAGGTTAGAAGTAATTTCAATGTCACTTAGGATTAGGTTTGTTATGGGTAATGGAGCCCCGAAGTAACAGTGGCCTAATGAATAGGTAGACTTTTAACCCTCCTGCACTGTTGGTGGGAATGTAAATTGGTATAGTCACTATGGAAAACAGTACGGAGGTTCCTAAAAAACCTAAAAAGAGTTGCCATATGATCTAGCAATCCCACTGTTGTGCATATATCCTGACAAAAATATAATCTGAAATGATCTATGACCCCTATGTTCATAGCAGTGCTAGTTACAATAGCTAAGACATGGAAACAACCTAAATATCAATGGACTGATGAATGGATAAAGAATATGTGGTGCACATGTATACAAGTGAATACCACTCAGCCATAAATAAGAACAAAATAATGCCATTTTCAGTTACATGGATGGACCTAGAGATTATCATATTAAGTGAAGGGAGAAAAAGAAAAATATCATATGATATCACTTACATGGGAAATTTAAAATATGACACAAATGAACTTATCTACAAAATAGAAATGGATTCACAGATATAAAGAACAGACTTGGTTGCCAAGGAGTAGGACGAAGGTTGGACTGGGAGTTTGGGATTAGCAGATGCAAACAATTATATACAAAATGGATAAACAATAAGGTCCTACTGTATAGCACAGGGAACTATATTCAGTATCCTACGGTAAACCATAATGGAAAAGAGTAAGAAAAAGAATACACATACACACACACACATATATAGATAAAACTGAATCACTTTGCCATATACCAGAAACTGTAACACAACATTATAAATCAACTTTATTTCAATTTAAACAAAACAAGCAGACTTTTGAAAATAAAAACGAAGCAGCAAGCGTTCTCCAGAAGTGGATTCTGCTTTCTGCCCTACAATCCAAACTCTCTGAAACAACAGGACATAAAGACCTGACTACCATTTTTCATGGAGTAACAAACACTTGAAGAAGATCCAGATGCAGACTTCAGTATACTATTCTCCCATATCACAATAATATTTAATCATTCACCATGGCAATCCTAGAGTCAGATCAATTCCTATAACTTTTGAAGCTCACTTTGAGTATCTTGGACTTGCTTATGCATCCAATAGTCCCCACTCCTACCTTTAACAATTAACTGCTGAGGTCTTTAAAAATCCATAATTTTGGAACCCAAATTATTTTCTTCTCATCCTTCTTTCATTTGTCACAGGATTCTTTCATTTGTCATAGACTTTTATTTTCTTGGTCCTTTCTTTATAACTAGAACCCTTAAGCAAAAAAGGTGGGTGCAAGCACATTTTACAAATTTATTCTCATGCATTTAGTGTTGAAGTTAATCTTTAATTGAAAAATTATTTTCCAGGAGGAACTAATTAGATCTTAAGATTGATGCTTAGTGTAAATTTAGTTTCTTTCCAGTCTGCCCTATTTGTATAAGTTCCTTTTTTCACTGTTTCTAGTTTGCAGCTAAGGGGTTCCATATTTCCATTCGTCTGGGTTACTAGCAACAATGTTTATATAGTGATTTTTTTTTAATGTAAGTAAAATCATTGGCAACTTCAGAAGGACTTGGCATACATCTCTCAATGTCTACTACCGTGTCTAATGAATATTCAGCATTTTCTAGTGTATAAGACAATCAATTATGTATTTGTTATATATTTACTAAGTAGTAACTATTTCAAAAATATATATTCAGAAACTAAATTTGCATTACTTCTATTTATGTTTTCCAGGATCATCTCTGTTCTATTATATGAATCTCTACATTTTGTTTCAGAGTCAATATTCCCCAGAAAATAGAATTTAGATAAATGTGAAGGTGATTTTCCTTCTATACCTGTTTACTTCTCTGACAAAAATTTCCAGGAGAAAAAGAGGAAAAGGGGAAATCTTATCAAATCAAATATTATATCACTTATATTAATTTTATAGGAATAACTCATTATACAATTTGGATCTCAACTTAATTCTTTATTCCCATTATGTTCATGCTCTAATATACCTTTTGGACAATTTCTTTTTTAATGTGAAATTAAGAAGAGACAAGACACATGTGGTTTTTCATAAGAGGAACAGAAAATCCATATGAATCCAGGACACTCATCAACTATATCCTCACCTGCTAAGGATTAGGTGAAGCTTGTGTATACAAATTAAATCAAGAAAATGTAAACTCTGTACTCTCAACTTCTTGAACTTTGCATCCTGCCTGGTCTTTCATTTTGTACCAGCCAGGCAAAGGCATAGCAGTAGCAAGGTGGAATTTCCTTCTCTGATCTCTTTCATTCACTCAAATCAGAATCTATTAGCTCTTCTCTCCTGAGTGGAAGAAGATGAATTTTGAAAAGATGGGGTTCATGAGTGCAGAAGATTTATACTTCTGATTAGACCTGGACAGTCACTCCACTTGTTTCAGAAACTGAAGGGAAAGGTTTATGGGGGAAAAGCAGGGAGGGTGAGAAGGAGGGGATGAATAGCTCTATCACTTATGTTTAGCCACAAAATATATTATACAGCACACTTGATTTTACCTCTCTCCTGCCCTTGACAGACATTGCTAATCAATCAGGTCACATTTCCCATTGACATGGATATAGCCTCAGAGTCTTTCTTGGCATAGCTCTCTGAGCAGCTGTTACAAATCTATCTGGTTTAGCTTAGGAGATTGATTTACTGAGTACATTATTTATTCATTTATTCAACATTCACTGAACATCTAAACTGGGCCAGGGATGTCAAAGGCATTCAGGAGCAAGACGTGAAACTTACATTGTAACAAGATGAAAACTTTTTATTGCCTTTTTCAGCCCTACACATTTGCTAGGCATACAGTAGGTGCTCAATAAATTTCCTTTGTCACATTGCTATGAACTGGCTTGTGAAGAGCATTCTGGCATCAGCTGACCCTGCTAAGAAGTGGACTGTGGCTATGGTTCTCTTTCAAATAATGAGAACATTTGTTCCACCTCAATTCACTTCCTGCTTAAGGTCTATCAAAAACAAACTCACCCTCAAGATTAGTTCTCCACTGGATATGTTTCAAGGGGCAGGAGTAGATATCCAAGAGAAGAATCATACTTGAAAATGCAACTCATCCCTTAAATCTGACCACTGAATGTCTTTTAGATCTGCTGATTAGTCTTGCTAGGACACAATATCAGACTCCATCCTCAAAGGAAATAAATTAAGCTGCACCCCATGAGAACAAATGGTTGACACTGTGCTTTAGCAAGCATCTTGTGTGCAGCTGTGAACAGCTGTGTTAGTGCCAGTTAAGCTGTGATAGCATCACAGGGGGCGGGGTGGGGGAGAGATAAAGGGTAATTCATTCACAAAGCACTATTCAAAGGGTCTCACAGGTGTGTCCTAAGGATTGGTTTTCTCCTATCTCCTTTCTGTCTAAAATTTGTCCTGAATTTAGATGACTGAGTAATGTAATTCTGCCAGAATTATATAGGTCTGCTCTCTCCAGGGATGGTGTTTTCAGAATACATGCTGTGAAATTCATACACAAATATGAAATAGGGAGAAACATTCCCCACTTAACAAAAAAGAATTCGCTTCTGACTTTCTGGAGTGATTCTTTGACCACTGATTCATTCCCTTATGAATAAGCCTCAGTCTTTCCCCGACGCTGATAGAGGAAAGCACAGAATGTGCCAAAGAGACTGGTTCTTTTAGAGAACGGTTTTATTTATCACCCTTATTTGCAATTTTACTCCCCTAAAAGGAGCTGTCAACTGCTCATCCATTCACTACAAATGGCCAGCTCTTTTGGTGAACAAGGATGGGGTCACATGCTAATTGTTGGTGAAGGGGACAGAATGAGGAGAGAAAAGGGCATCTTGCAAAAAGGAGAATGAAATGGCATTTAGATGTTTGTTTTAAACAGACTTCAACTGAAAGGGAAATTGTGTATATGAGATGCTCTCTTAAGAAATGGAGTTAGGAAATAAAGGAGTCAAATTAAAATTGGACAGAAATCCTAGGCCAGTGTTTCCAAATGCTGGCCCAGTTCATGGGACACCTCTTTGGAATCAATTGCCTAGTAATCAATTGCCTAGTAAACTTCAAGCTGCGGGTCTCTAGTCGCAGAATCACTGGGAAGTATATCTGGGATTTTCTGACTGACTCCCCCAGATGAGCCTAGAGCATACGGTTAGATTTGAGAATTACTGTTAGATCCTAGGCTAAGCAAACAAACACAAAGATTAATAAAGCTGATGAAATATTTAAGAGGGAAAAACAGCGTATATAACCAGAAAAAAGACATGTCAGGGCTGACCTATCTGAAGACAAACCAATGTAGCATTTTGTAATAAATACACAGTTATTAACTGAAGGCTTACAATGTATCCAGCACTACTCCAAATGCTTTCTGTTTCTCACTTTAAAAAAATCTTTGAATTGTAAGGAAGTTATAAGCAAGGAAGGATCCAGGAAGCAGACTGCACACATGAGACGCAGCATTTTTAAGGCACTCAGAGATCGCACAGCAGGTAGGTGGCTGAGCCAGTCTTCCTGAGTTGGAACATGTTTTTGTTGTTCAGTTGCTAAGTCTTCTTCAACTCTTTGCGACACCTTGAACTTTAGTGCACCAGGCTCCTCTCTCTGTCCATGGGATTTCCCAGGCAAGAGTACTGGAGTAGGTTGCCATTTCCTCCTCCAGGGGAATCTTCCCCACCCAGGAACTGAATCCAAGTCTCTGGCATATGTGTACTAAACCTCAACCAGATACTGTTTTTCCTATGCAAATGCAGGCTCTGAGGAAACAATGTTTAATAAGGTAGTAGAGTCGGACACGACTGAGCGACTGAACTGAACTGAACTGAACTGAACTGATCTTCCCTTAAGAAATTCATGATGTCTTGTATCAAGTGCAGTGAGTAAAGTGGAGAGAGAAACTTAGAGATCCTTGCAGGACTTGCAACTCATTTTTATCCTTGAGATTTTTCACAGTTTGTATGATTAAGCAGAATATAATTTTCTGCATATAAAATTGCCATTAGAATGGACACTATGAACCAATATTTGACCACTTTTGATCTACAACAAGGGAAATTCCAAAAGATAGCACTGAAGAGAGGAGCAGAAATAGAAGAGCTCATTTCTTCAATAGTGTTTTGATAATAGATATTTAATAGGTCATCTCTCTGTGAGAAAGAGTTGAGGTTCACAATTCACATAATGACCTGGTCATTTGTCATGTATTTACAGACTCCTGGTTTAAAATTAAGTACTAGCTCCTTAACCATATATAAATATTACAAAGAGCAATGTGAAGAGAGAGTATTGTTTCTTTCTATTCTGAAGATGAGAAAACTGAAGCCAAGAAGGTTTAGATTAACATGCAAATAAGAGGTATAGTCAGATTTCAGACCAAGGTTTGCAAAATTCAAAAATTTGTGGTCCCCTGCCACTCTGTAGCTGCAAGTCACAGGTGAAGAAGATGTTCACTTTCACACGTTAAAACTCACATTTATAACTAGCACCCACCCCCCGCCCACCTAACATTAGATGTGCTTACTGCCTCCAGATGACATGAGACACGGTAGATATCATCATTAACGCTCTGAGTACTTAAGCCATATTAATTCATACAATCAGCTTACAAACGGAGTATCTTTTATACTTTTGTTACACAAAATATTTTATGAAAATGAGTCAATCTGCTAAAGTCTCTGAAAAGAAGTTCTTAGCTGTTTCTTTGTTCATCAGAGAAAAATTCTGACTGCTATTTTAAAAATGAAGGAAGTTCTTAATCCATCAAACTAATCCAATACCACCAGATTCAAGATCAGAACAGATATTAAAAATGCCTCAAAGAAGAACTCACCAATTTATAGTTACTGAAGGGACATGCAATTCTGAATTAATAAAATATCTTAATTAAAGTACAAGTTAAAAGAAAGTATATCTTATTACCTTTTGATATCTGATGGATGAATGAATCAAACTGGAGTGTAGAAAATATAAAATTATAAAATATGAACTGGGCAAAGACAGAACCATGGGGAGATCTCATTGGACCTATTTTGATGAACAGATGAGGGCTATTTGAATACAGTTTTACATATATTTATGGACTTTCCTGGTGGCTCAGACAAAGAGTCTGCCTGCAGTGCGGAAGACCCCAGTTCAATCCCTGGGTCAGGAAGACCATCTGGAGAAGGAAATGGCAACCCACTTCAGTATTCTTGCCTGGACAATCCCATGGACTAGAAGCCTGGGGGGCTATGGAGTCTCAAAGAGTCGGACAGGACTGAGTGACTTCACTTTCACTTTATGTATATTTGTAGGTCAAGGTGCTGTTATACTTTGAGGGAAAAAGTAGTTTGTGGAAGCTGGTAAAAATGTCCTTTACCCTTACAATCTTTTTATACTGTATTCTATATATAGACGCGTGTGTGAATGCTCAGTCAGTAAGTCATGTCTGACTCTGCAACCCCATGTACTAGAGCTCACCGGGGCTCCTCTGTCCTTGGGATTTCCCAAGCAAAAGTACTGGAGTGGGTTGCCATTTCCTTCTCCAGGGGATCTTCCTGACCCAGAGACTGAACCTCCATCTCCTGCACTGCAGGCAGATTCTTTACTACTAAGGCACTTGGGAAGCCCATAGGTATATATGCATATACACTGTACTACATATAGTGACATAAAAACAAATTTACTGATATCAACTTTCTTAAGCTATTATTTCAACACAGACAGGTACTGAAGAGTTGAAGACAATGATAATAAACCCATATGACTGGAAATTTGCAATCCTCCATCTGAGGATGCGAGGAGGAGGGAGAGAATATTGGTAAGTCTACAAAAAGAATCTAGAGACTGCTTTCAATTATAGCAAGAAGTAGTGGTCGAACTATACACATACATACTAAGGCAAAGCTATATATATAGTACTATATATATACAGTACTATATAGAATCTGTGCCATATATATGAAATCTCACAAAGATAATAAGCTCCCCAGATTTCATCTAAATAAACACAAAATTTGAATTGTTAGGGATGGAATTGATAAAGTCTTATAGTGTCAAGCTTAAAAAAAAAATAACTCAAAAAGGACAACTGAGTATGGTTACTTTTTCTATTTGAAACAGTCACACTTTGTTCCATCACGTTTATGACTCTTCTCATACCAATGTCATGGAAAACAAAATTCTTATTTGATGTGTTAACATTCATTTTTGGTTTGGTCATTTAGACCTACCTCCAATATCTTTCTAGAAGAAAAAGTCATCTTCTGCTACAAAACAGGAACACTAGCCAACAAACAATAATGAATAATCTTGAAGGAAGAAAGAAACACAGGGGAAAATATGAATGTATTATGTATCTATTGCTCATAACCCATTATTCTAAATCTTAAGGGGTTAAAACAACAAACCTGTATTATCTCACATTCTTGTGGGTCAGGAATCTGGAAGCAGTTTATCTGGGTGGTTCTGGCCCAGGGTCTCTCATAAGGCTGCACTCAAGGCATCAGCCTGGGGTCACTACCTCCTGGATAGGACTAGGGAAACAAGACCTACCCTTCGGACAGGAAGGAAGTAGGAAGTAGTGCAGAGACTGAAAACAAAGCCAACAACTCTAACAGTGCACTGTCATAAATGTTATGGGGACATGGTTTCTCTCAGAATGGCTTACTGTACAAATTTAATGCCTTTTCTATGTTATCTACACACTTTTCATACATGAGGCTGTAACTTCCCCAGTTTGTGGTGCAACAGAAAATTTAGCATGAAATTCTCCTTCTTCACGATTTTACTGAGAGAAGAGTCGTTCTTACCGGAGATCTTTAGGAACCGCAGCACACATTTTTCCTTTGTTTATTAAATCAAGGACCTTCCTTATGAATGGTCCTTCTCCTCGGTGTCCTTGGAACTGACAGAATGGGACTGAGTTAGCTTCAGAAGCAAAGGAAAGCTTCCTTCTCTGACAGAAGAATGGAGAGAAACCAGGTCACGTTCCAGAGCATGTGCTCTTCAAGGCCGAAGGCTGTGGTGGGGGCTGCTTTTTATACTCCAAAGCCAGGAGGGGGCGGGGTTCTCTCCGCACGTGCCTGCGTGCGTGCGGCTAACGGATTCTGAGCGCCAAGTGCAGCTTCTCGGCCCGCTGCCTCCATCTTGGATTGGCGTGTCATGCGCAGTTCTTCCCGTGCCGCCCACCAGCCGTTCTCCTATAGGAACTTCCGTCTGAGGAGCCGGGTGCGAGACCTCTGTTTACAGGCTTTGCCTTGGCTGTTATCTGGGATCCTAGACACCAAGATGGTTTTCACCCTTTTCTGATGAGAATGACTTCTTGTATCCAAACAGCTTGTGCAAAAAGTATGGCTTATGCTGAATATCTGCTTATTGTTAATTCCTTATGATGCTTCATTTATAAATTAAATTTTCTTACAGGTGTGTTTGGATAGGAAAAAATATTATATATATAGAACAATCCATGGTTTTAGGCATCCACTGGGAGTCTTGGCACCTATTTCCCACAGATGAGGGGACTACTGTATACCCAGAGGTGGGATTTCTTGATGCTGTGGCGGTTCTATCTTAAAAGTTGTATTTATTTATGGCTGCGCTGGCTCTTCATTGCTTTGTGAGGATTTTCTCTGCTTGCCGCGAGGAAGGGACTACTTTTTGTTGTGCTTCAAGGACTTCTCATTGCAGTGGCTTTTGTTGCCCTGGAGCTTGGGCTCTAGGGTGCCTGGGCTCAGTAGCTGCAGCTCCTGGGTTCCACAGCACAGGCTCAATAGTTGTGGTTCGTGGACTTAGTGGCCCCGAAGCATGAGGGATCCTCCCAGACCAGGAATCTAACCGGGGTCTCCTGCATTGGCAGGTGAATTCCTCACCACTGAGCCACCAGAGAACCCCTATTTTTAAAATTTTGAGGAATCCTACTGTTTTCTGTGGTGACTGCACCAGTCTATTCCTACCAGTGATACAAAAAGGTTCTCTTTCTTCCACAGTCTTGTCAACCCTGTTATCTTCTGTCATTTTGATAACAGCCGTTCTAAGAGGTATCTCATTGTGGTTTTGATTTGCATTTCCTTTGAAGATTAGTGATATTGAAAATCTTATACTGTGCATACTGGCCATTTGTGTGTCTTCTTTGGAAAAATGTTAATTCAGTTCCTGTCGTCATTTTTCAGTTCAGTTCAGTTGAGTCACTCAGTCGTGTCTGACTCTTTGCAACCCCATGAACTGCAGCACGCCAGGCCTCCCTGTCCATCACCAACTCCTGGAGTTTACCCAAACCCATGTCCATCGAGTCGATGATGCCATCCAACCATCTCATCTTCTGTCATCCCTTTCTTCTGCCCTCAACCTTTCCCAGCATCAGGGTCTTTTCAAATGAGTCAGCTCTTTGCATCAGGTGGCCAAAGTATTGGAGTTTCAGCTTCAACATCAGTCCTTCCAAAGAACACTCAGGACTGATCTCCTTTAGGATGGACTGGTTGGATCTCCTTGCAGTCCAAGGGACTCTCAAGAGTCTTCTCCAACACCACAGTTCAAAAGCATCAATTCTTCAACACTCAGCTTTCTTTATAGTCCAACTCTCACATCCATACATGACCACTGGAAAAACCATAGCCTTGACTAGATGGACATTTGTTGGCAAAGTAATGTCTCTGCTTTTTAATGTGCTGTCTAGATTGGTCATAACTTTTCTTCCAAGGAGCAAGTGTCTTTTAATTTCATAGCTGCAGTCACCATCTGCAGTGATTTTGGAGTCCAGAAAAATAAAGTCAGCCACTGTTTCCACTGTTCCCCATGTATCTGCCATGAAGTGATGGGTTGCTATGAGTTGTATGAGTTCTTTGTCTATTTTGGATATTTACCCCTTATCTGATACATGCTTTGGAAATATTTTCTCCTGTTCCATAGGTTGTCTCTGCAATTTATTGATGGTCCTTTGCAAAACTTTAATTTTCTTATCATTATTTGTGTCCATTATACTGGAGTTAAAGTGCTAAGCCTGGATAAATACTACCTGCTGTCTTCTCTTTAAGTTTATTAATACTTTAAGAAATTCACAACTCTGGGGAAAATTTTTCAACTAGATCAGAAGATCATAGTTTTAAGCTATGGTGCTTAAATTCCACTGGGCGATCCATGACTCTTTCAGTTCAGTCGCTCAGTCGTGTCCAACTCTTTGCAACCCCATGAACTGCAGCACGCCAGGCCTCCCTCTCCATCACCAACTCCCGGAGTTTACCCAAACTCATGTTCATTGAGTTGGTGATGCCATCCAGCCATCTCATCCTCTGTCATCCCCTTCTCCTCCTACCCTCAGTCTTTCCCAGCATCAGGGTCTTTTCCAATGAGTCAACTCTTCGCATGAAGTGGCCAAAGTATTGGAGTTTCAGCTTCAACATCAGTCCTTCCAATGAACACCCAGGACTGATCTTTAGGATGGACTGGTTGGATCTCCTTGCAGTCCAAGGGACTCTCAAGGGTCTTCTCCAACAACATAGTTCAAAAGCATCAATTCCTCAGCTGTCAGCTTCCTTCACAGTCCAACTCTCAGATTCATACATATCGTCCTTATAGGCTGACTTTATCATTTGTTGTCTAGTTGCTGAGTCGTGTCCAACTCTTTGTGACCCCAGACTCCTCTTCTGACAAAATTTGCCAAGGAAGAATACTGGAGTGGGTTGCCATTTCCTTCTCCAGGGAATCTTCCCAACTCAGGTATTAACTACATCTTCTGCATTGGCAGGTGGATTCTTTACCACTGAGCCACCTTGGAAGCCTGACTTTCTCATTACTGAGACTTGTTATAGCACTATCATTTCTTTATATTCTATTTTTTTAAAATATATATTCATATTCAAAAAAACTAAATTAGCCTTATAGAAGAGTAATCAGATAAGAAGCTTCACCACAAACATAAAACCCATCCTTTCTCATGTCCATGTTCTCCCTCTTCTTTCATAATTCAGTGAAGATAATACTCTTTTTTCTATCAATGTCCAACTCTAGAAAATCTGTTTGACGCTCTACATATCACCTTCTCAAACAATGTGTTATCTACTCCTCATCCTGCCTTGTCCATCACTCCTCACAGTAGGTGATATGTACCTACCTTTACCCACTAACACAGATGCTCCTCTCATTTGAAATTCCAATACTTCACTTTCTTTCTTCAAGATGTTTAATAATATCTGTAATAATTACATGTATTTGTTGGAACTTCTGTAATGCTGACAGTGTTCTAGTTCTTGACCTAAGAGTTTACATAGTTTTTATCTTATTCCTCTCTATACTTACTATGTTTTGAGTAGTTCTTTTTCTCATGTTTCTATTAGACTTCAGAAAATCCTATTTTAATTTGATATATAGATTTCTATCATGCTTAAATTCTAATTGCATTTGTTATGAAGAACTCATGTCTGTATCGCACAATTGCCCAATATGAACATTTCATTATTAAGTTTTGGAGTAAAAATTCAGCAAAAAAATTTTCTTTGCCAAAAAAGAAGAAAATGAATCCAACATGGAAGCCAGTCTTTTTATAATCTAGTTTTGGAAGTAACACTGCCTCACTTCTGCCAGATTCTGTGTATTAAAAGTGAGTCAGCAAGTCTGACCCACACTCAAGGAAAAGGGATTACTCAAAGGCACAGACACCAAGAGAATCATCTCAGAATCTGCCTACCACAGTGCATTTCTTCTGTGCTGACATCTCCATTCTATAGACTATCTCTTAGAGGTTGTCATTTCTGCAAAGCATGTCCTGGGGACACTAGGAGGAGAAATAAAACAAGTACAAAAAGTATATAAACCAAGTTTTGGCTCTTGGTTTCTTCCCCTGTTGAATCTTTTCCCTAACCCGCTTACAGGAAAAGATTCTGTTCACATAATTTGTTCACCCAGAGATTGGCTGAAGTATTGGATGAAGATTGGGTGAAGTAGAAATATTGGTCATTCCCCTTGTATGACTTGTGAGTAGACAGGGAGACATGGCGGGGCCCCCCCCACCCCCCTCCCACCATTCTTAGAAGAAGCTACTTGATCCTTGGGGCATAAATGTACATTCTCAAGGGGAGCAATATCACTCCAAGTCAGGAAAAACTGCCCTGAAGGGGCATGAAGTTGTTAGTCTTTTGATATGTAAAGCACATATGCACACAGAGTATGTAAATAGATACACAGTATATTTGTGGTATTAAAGTTTTGTGGGGGAATGATTAGGGAGAAAATGCCTTCAAAAGCTTCTTTAGGAGAGTGATAATGAGAAGAGTTTGAGAAAAACCTGATGCAGTACAGGCTAGTAAAAAGAGTTCTAAGACAAGGAAGGCTTCAGGGAGGGAGGGTCTGGGATGCAGATTTAGCTGGGGGTGGAGAAAAGGAGATCAAATTTGGAATATGGCAGACTGTGAATGAATTTTCCTATGTAAATATGAGGCTTTGGTTTTACTCCTTGATCTGATTTTAACTAATTGCTAACTTCCAGGGATTCCTCACAGTTTATGATCCACTGAGAGTTCTTTTTTGGTTTTGGAGCAAGACTTTGTACAAGTTCATTTTAAATATGTTTTCTAACATTTCTGAGAGACTTGCGTTTGGTGGGAAAGGTACTGAAAATGTTCAGTTTACCATCTAGACACAGAAACTGTTCATTATAGAGGGAGAAAAGATTGGCTCCACTTTCCCTTTTGTCCCTTCTTCCCTCCATTCCATCTATTGGATGGAGGTAAAGTCTGTGAGTTGAAGTAAGGCAGGAAATGGACTAGAAAATAGGCAGGAGGGTGTGGAATTGAGAAACAGTGAGTGCAGTTTAAGAAAACTGGTCTGATCAGTCACCATATGAGGATCTGGTGCTGATGATGCTCCTAATGTATCCAAATTTCTGTTTTCTCATTTGTAAAATGAAGGGTTTGTATAAAATAATACATAGAGTTGACTTCATCTTCAACATGATATGTTCCCAGGAGATACCATCACCATTTTCACAGTAATTCCCAAAAGCACAGCTGTTTGAGTTGTGCATCTCTGGGTTACAATTGTGACTCTCCTGCTGCAATTTGAATACTCAGGGAGATCAATCAAGGCTAAGCTGTTAACCTATAATTGTCACCTTCACGTGAACTATCACTGCAGTAAAAGCAAAAAAAAGAGCCCAATTCTGTGGAGTCTTAATGGATTCAATATAGGAGCCAGGTTTCAAGTCCTGTGGGCCCTCCAGGACTTGAAAGATACTCACAATCTGTTTAGACAAAATCACAATCTTACTGATTACAATGAGGCATATGAAATTCCCATTTTTGTAGGTCAAAAACGGGTGAATATTGGCAAATGTATATAGTTCAACTTAGAGTTAAACCAGCAGATCACTCTCTTTTAATGAAAAGCAAACTTTTTTTATGAACCAAACTTTTTATCTATCTTATGATACATTAAATAGTTGTCACTTATTTTTATCCCCATCTTCCTTTGTTTTGCCATTTTTCCTATGTCTTTTTGTCATCAATTAAATCCAGTTATCACCTGAATTTGAAGGTGAAAACAAAAGGATAAGTGTCTACTTATACTGACCTGGCTTGAAAAGCAAAAAAGATTAAGTTATTTTTCTGGTTCTAAGGAGAAGTTGTCCCCTAATAGATGTGGCCAACCAGCTTGCATTTTGAAAACATGCTGCTTCATCTGAGCCATGGATCTGCTGTAGAGTTTGCACCAATTCCTAGTGGATCTGGCCTAAGAAAACAAGAGAAAAGGCCCAGAGGCAGGAATAGAAAAATGGATGTTACCCAGCCTCATTCCATGTTAGCCTGGTTTTTCTAGGTCTGGTCTGGGATTCTGAGAGAACAATCTAGATCCAATTTCTACACTAAAAAAAAAAAAAAATGAACTAGATAGGTAGGCTGAGGCCGAGGGTTAAAAGGAGAGGTAGAGAAAGAAGAAAGAGAAGAATTAAGTGCATCAGAAGGGGATGGGAAGAATGAAAAACACTGGGAATGCCAGAAGAATTTGGAGGATAAGAGGAGCTGGAAGAAGAATTGAGGAAGGAAGACAGGGAGGAGAAACTCTGAAGAGAATTGGGGAAGAAGGGCACTCTTGGTTTCCAATCCATCATATCTAGATTGGTGACTTAAGAAAAGAGAAGGCTGTTTTAACATAAATATAATCATGGGGGAAAAAAGAAAAGGGCTGTGGAAGTGACTTATTTGTTTGTTTTTAGAATGACGTTTGTTTTTAGTATGACCTTTGTTTTTAGTATGGTTGGGATGGAGGGAGTGAGAGGGAGGTCTAAGGAGGGAGGGTAGATATGCATACATATAGCTGATTCACTTTGATATACAGCAGAAATCAACACAACACTGTAAAGCAACTATACCCCAATTAACAACAACAAGAAAAGCTGACTTGTTTTTTTAATTATGACTTTCTTCCATACGTCTTTCCAAAAGAACTGAATGGGTCTATGTGAGCAACTTTGTATAACTGTTTTGAAGGAGGAGATGCACACTGTTCGAACAAGCTGCTTCTGTTTTCCTCCCAGTGTCAGACTATGGTCTAGTAAAACCGAGTCAGAGATGAACAGTTATGCTGTACACCTGAAACTAACACAATCAACTATACTCCAAGAAAAAAATTTTTTTAGAAAGCTTTAAAAGAGGTGGTGAAGGCTCTTTATATTCCAGCTCTCATCCTTCATAACCTCCAATCCCTTTTGGTTTCTGTGTGTTTCTGGAAATTCTGACCTTTCTGGTAATCAGCATGGACTTGCCATATTCTGGAAACAGTTAGAAACGTGGTTTGATGCGTGTATTAAGCTGTGCCGATAGCCAGTGTGGTCTGTCAGTTATTTCACAAAACAGTCACCTGGAGAAAAGAATCCCCTGAGTAGCTATGTCTTGCTCCCTGATATACTCAAAACTGTCTTGTTTCTGAGCAAAAGCACAGCAAAAAAAAAAAAAAGGAGGACTCACATGTTATTTTGCAGGCCATTTCCTTATTTACATGTCACCATACTCAGCAATTCTCAGGACAACACAATCAGTTATTCTGACGGAGCAAATAAACTAATAACACAATTAAAGAAATAATCCCTCTGGGTATTCCTTCTCAAGGTCTTTCTCCCAAGACAACTTTCTTTTCTCCAGAAGCAAAGTCTAAGGCCCAAGATAAGGATGTTATTTGTACACATCCTGGTTCATTGGCAGTATGTATTTTCCGTCTGCCAAAAATGTGAAAAGGAAGCATGCTGAATTTAGCTTCCCCACAACTGAATTCAACTGGACATTGAACTTCTAGTAGGGCTTATAAAAGTTCCACTTTTGTTGGCATCTGCAGCTAGAGTGAAGAGACAGCTGTAAAAAACATCTTCTCGCCAAAACGTGATTTGGGAAAGGTCATTTTATTGCATGATTTATTTATATTGTTTCTCCATGGTACAAAGCGTTCTTATGCAGACTCAGAGCTGAGAGGAGGAGAAATAGTGAAAGCAGTCCTTAAGCCCACGGACCAAGGAGATGTTTGGTGTTCATTCTTTCACTAAAACAGCCTTCAAGGCACTGAAGCTTTTCTGCATCATTCAAATGAAAAAGAAAAAGAAAGTTCTATCATAATAAAATCAGTCTTCTCCCCTATCCTCAGAGGCAGCATCAGCAAGAAATAGGATAAGAAGTAGATCATGCTTTCCTAGTCAAGAACAATTAAGATACTCTCTCTCTTTCAGAAGAGAAAATTCAGTTTAAACAAGTTTCCTATGGTTTATCTTCTTTACACATTGTGTTGTCATTTTAAAGGATTTAAATGTTCTCTCCTGGATTTCTTTTCCTGAAGAGGCATGTGTTAGTTACATTCTAAACAGATCTGCAGTATTTAATATGGAAAGTTGGATATCTTTCTGAAAGAAAGCAGATGGGCAGTTTTATCTTTGCTTGACTCCGTCATTGTCATTGTGTCCCAAACAGGCAGGTGGGATTTTTAATACTAATTTTATAATGGTAACAAGTAGGTTTACTAGATATATACTTCTTTGACCGGGTATGTTATTTAACCTCTCCCAATATGAAATCCAAGCTAAAGGTTTCTGGGTTTTATCTTTTTTGTTGTTGTTGTTTGTTTAATTATTATTGCTCTTTGTTTATTGCCAGTTTGTCTCAGACATTGGGGTCAGGGGTTTGAAAATGAGAACCAAATAGAATTTTGACTCTCGCCTTCACAATGCAGCTAGGGTTGTGACTTGGTTAAGCTTATTGTTTCACTGACTGAAAAATAGTTTAAAGAAAAGAAGCAAAAAGAGCCAGACAGACCGAAAGGTGAAGCTATGACTTGGCTTCCCCTCCACCCAATCAGTCCCTGGCATCTCCTTTTTTTGTTTGTACAAATTTTCATAGAGGTAGCAACTTTCAATATCCTCTAGCCAGTGGTAAGTTTTCTGATGGTACAGACTTTATCATCCTATCTTCAAAAGTGGCTCATGCAGGAATGCATGACATGCGGATCTTATTCTCTGATAATGTCTGTGTATATGTTTGACTGATTTACCTCTTAGATGATGATTTCTGATGTCTCTGTGGAATTCCATTACAGAGAAATTTAAAAATTAAACATCATGAATATTTAGCAAAGCTGCCTGGAAGTTCAGCTCCAAGTGACTTAATCATTTTCTCTACATTTTTACTTAAACCATTGTTTGGACTGGAAAAGGATTTTAATGGAAGGGAAAAATGTAAAGTTATATAACAATACCGTGTAGAACAATTCCTTGAAATGTTGAATTTTAATGCTTCTCAAATAAAATAAAATAAAAGTCACCCTAGCAAGGCCACTTTTAGAGGGCAGGGTTATTTCTTAATAGTATCTCTCTGCTTGGAGGCACATTGCATTAGAATTCTCTAAGAACACAAGACCAATACGGAATTGATCTATTTTAAATCCATTTTGCTCTTTTTTGCTCTGTGTCAGAAGAGTGTCCCAAATCATAAAAAGTCCCTTTCAAAAGCAGGAAAACTATCCCAGTAGTTGGGATAGAAATAAAAATGTAGAAGAGGCAAAGTTGTTCAGAAAAATTACCCAAAATTTGATAAAAGGCAAAAAGATTACTGTGAGCCCCTTCAAAGTCATACTAATTTTTCTCCAAAGCTTACCTAATGTGATAAAAAATGAACACTATAAAAGAGAATCTCAAAGACTAGCAAGAGAATTATTTAGATAATTGAATGTTTGTATACTTTGTGAAACAAGCAAGAAAGTTGAAACTGGGACCAGTATTTGGGGCAGGAATTGGCTATTTCATTAACCAAACCACCTTTAAGTTGATTTCTTTGTGGTAATTCAATCACTAGATTACACTGAATCAAATTCAAAGCTGGGAGGTCTTAAACCAATTTCTTCCCTATGGAGGATAGTGAGAATTTCCACCTATAATCTAAGCAGGACATATTGATTTACTGGAATCCAATTCACCAAAGAAGTTACTAACTAATGAACATATTAAAATAATAACAGACTGCATGGCTTAATACTTAAGTTTCAGTACCCAACCTTGGAAGAGAAATATTATGACCCTTATTTTTCCAATAAGAACATAAATCACTGGAGAGGTCAAACAACTATTTAGTTTGTAACATTCAGAGCAGGGAATAGATGAGACTTTTGTGAGCTGTGAGCAAGTTTGTGCAGTTGAGCATGACTTTTGAGGTGTCTGAGTCATGGTTTCAATACTTACTAGTTGAGTAACCTTGAATAAGTCACTGACTTCTCTGAACTTTAGTTTCTTTGTCTTTACTAGAGAGAAAACTACCACTAACTCAATGCACTCAAAGCAGCATTCAAAGCACTTAGCACAATGCCTGGCTCATATTAAACACTCAGTAAGCCTTACCTGGATCAAAACAGAAAAAAAGAGAGAGATGATAATGCAAGTTGATTTCAAAAGATTTGCCCAGTGTGTTCAAGGGGATATTTTCAAATAACTGGAACATTCAACTCAGTGTCCAATATTCAAAAAGGTAAATGATGGTAAGAACTCCAGTGGAAAATGACGAGTTACAGGCATAGTACAGTGTATGATATTAAAGTCAATATGATCCATTAGGTTTACTGGGACTAGGCAGGAAAATGAACATACTCTTCAGAAAGCTTTTGAACAACAGCAGTGAGACAATAAACCCATTTCTAGTTAGCCATCAGTTAGCTCAAGAAATCAATGGGTATTCTGGTTTACATAAGTTATATATGTTTCTATATGCCTTTTTAAGTTCAAGGGGCTTACAGAATTAAAAAGGTAAAATTTCAAGACTGTTTGAGAGCAATCAGGTTTCCCTTCCTACCTTTTTTCCTGGATTCTCTAGTAATTTACAGCAAAGTTACTTGACCTTCCAGTAAAGGCTTCAGTTATTGCGGGGGAATAAAAAATATAGGAAGATTAAAGAACTCAGAGTGACAGAGGTTTCCAGAGCTGGCAAATGATTCCAATCGCTGAATCTTTATGCCTTGAATCCCCTCAGATTACTGCAAATCCAGGGTAGTGTACCAAGGCAGTGCACCAAGGTAGTGCAAATCCAGTGCACCAAGGTAGTGGCAGGCAATCTTCAGAATAGAGCAACCCAGACATTACTACTTATTAGGTCCTGATGCTGAGAACACATGAAGGGGGCATTGAAGAAGGTATTAACTCCATCTATGGATTGTTAAAGTCTCTAGGAATTAGCAGTGAAAGGCTATCAACATAAGAGAAGTAAAAATGGCTTGAGAGAGCCAGCAACACACAGAAGTTAATCTTTTTCTAAGATACAATTAACTTATCTCTCCCCTTCTAAGTAAGGTAAACCAGAGACCAGCAGAGGCTTCTCTCTCTCTTTTTAATCTCAGTCATTGTATAAATGGCTATTCCAAAATAAATCAACAAAAAATCACTCGAATCACCTTATCATAAAGTAGCATACTTCCTTTTTTAAGGTCACATGAGTCTATTTCCTGTACGAGAGATTGCTCTGGGAATTTCATTGATAATCAGTTAAATCCTAGCAACCTATTTACCCCAGAGTCCTCTTACCAGAAGCCTTTCTCAACCACGACGAATACTACAGTTCAACATTTGAGAACAGTTCATTTGGGGCTGTTTGTGATGGAAAAGGAGGATGAGAATCATTTTCAAGGGCTTTTCTCGTGACATTTATTACTCAGTTTGGCAGGAGAACACGTCAGCTCTCTTAGACTGCAGCCGTGTGGACGTCCCTCCTGACGGCTGTGCCCGGGGACTGCGTCCTCAGTGCTCAGAGGGGTCATCAGTCTCATCTGAGAGCTGGACTAGAGCCATCAGTGGGCAAGAAACAGAGCGTTCCCGTCCTGATTCTCACAGAAAAGAAAGAAAACTAAAGATTAATGGGGGAAATGTAGGAGGGGCAAGGGTATTGAGAAAAATGCCTCCAAACTTAGAAATAAGCCAAAAATTTACCATGGGCTTTTTAAAAGCCATGCTCACTGTTCTACTGAGCCCACCTAAGGGTCATTGGTTGCTCCAGGGCTGCACTGATCAATTATAATAGCCACTAGCCATAGCTTCTTTCAAGTCAAACCTGAATTAAAATTAAATGAAATTCAAAGTTAGTTCTCTGGTCACTCTAACCACATTTCAAATGTTCAATGGAGACATGAGGCTAGAGGGTACCATATTAGACAGCTCAGATAAAGAATATTTCCATCATGGCAGAAAGTTCTGTTGGAAAGTTGTTCTAAGGGAAGGTAATATTGCCTTCAAAGTTACTGTTAATTAGAGTTTGAGACTCTGTAAAGATAGATGTCCATTGATAGAAGACAGATAAATTTTAAAACAGCTTTTTTCCTAGAGATGCAAATAACTTTTGTCCAGAATAACAGATAACTGTACAAGTTATGGTTTTATTACTCTGAAGAAAATTAATGCTTATTTCTAAATTTGCAATATGTTCCAGAATTTTTAATTGCCTAAATATATACCATTTTTCTTATATTCTTCCTTAGATCAACTCTGTCATCCTGCTATGTATCTTGCTACTGACTTAGAGAAATCATTGACATTTACACACTATACACTTGGAAGTATTATATTTCTAACTTTTAAATTGTACTCTGACAAGGGGATTGAACAGATGTACTCAGTAAGAGTTTGATTTAAACAAAGGCTAAGTTAAATATTGGGCAGATTATTCTGTTGGCAAAATTTATGTAAATGCATCTCAACTTTTCCAACAATGCAGCAGGATAGCATGGAGATTAGGCTTGGGACTCCCCTGATGGTACAGTGGATAAGGATCCACCTGCCAACACAGGGGACATGGGTTTCATCTCTGGTCAGGGGGAGCCTCCACATGCCCCGGAGCAACTAAATCTGTGTGCCACAACTCCTGAAGCCTGTGTGCCTAGAGCCTGTGCTCTGCAACAAGAGAAGCACCACAGTGAGATGCCTGTACACCACAGTGAAGAGAAGCCCTCGCTCTCTGCAACCAGAGAAAGCCCTCATGCAGCAACAAAGATCTAGTGTAACCAAAAATAGAATAAATTTTTTTTTTCTTTAAGGGTGACCAGTCAGAATCACTGTGAGTTTAAAAAAAAAAAAAGAGTCTAGGCTTAGAAGATCTTGGTCAAGGTCCACAGAAGTTACTGCCAAGATAATACACAAGAAGGAAGTAGAAAGAGAAGTGAAAAGGTTGAGGAAGATGGAAACTTTCCCCCTTTTACTTTGTCTAATACTATATGGTTGGATTTTTTTTTATTAATGAGCTGATACTACTACCACTACTAAGTCACTTCAGTCGTGTCCGACTCTGTGTGACCCCATAGACGGCAGCCCACCAGGCTCCCCCGTCCCTGGGATTCTCCAGGCAAGAACAGTGGAGTGGGTTGCCATTTCCTTCTCCAATGTATGAAGGTGAAAAGTGAAAGTGAAGTCGCTCAGTCGTGTCCGACTCTGCGCGACCCCATGGACCGCAGCCTACCAGGCTCCTCTGTCCATGGGATTTTCCAGGCAAGAGTACTGGAGTGGGAGCTCATAGAACTATATAATTAAAAATAAAACAAGCAGCAGTTGAATATACAGGGACTCAAGTTAATATTTAAGTCAGCATTCTGCTACATACTAGCTGTGTGATCTAGGGAAAATTATTCAGCTTCTCTGAGCCTCTGTTTCCTCATCTATAAAATGAAAGTCATAACATGTAGATCATAGGGCTGGCATAATGATTAAATTCTGGTACACAGTAAGGACTCCAATAAATGTTAACTGTTTATTGTTGTCAAGCCTGGGATACCTAGGAGCATTTCATACAGTTAATAGTAGAAAATGCATCATTTAAGGCTGGCTCCCATGTGATGTTGAAATTCATGTGAAGTCTACATTTTTATCCATGATTCATTTCTTTTTAATTTGAACCTAATTTCCTCTCACATTCTTCCAGAAAAGATGTTTCACATTTATCTTGACTTCTTTTTCTTGGTAAGCTCAGCTTTTGATCAGGATTACATCTGTGACAGATAATGGGCTATGGGTTCAATTTTCCCAAACACCACTAGGAAAAGCTCTTACACCTAATTTTAGTTGACTGTGAAGAATTAAGAGCAGAATGGATAATGGATAAAATACACACACTCTCACAGAAGCAAACATATACCACCAACACCAATACTAATACCACCCAAGCAATGCCTGAGCATGACCCAACAACTTAGCAGAACTTTCAATATGCACAATTATTTCTGGTAAAAGAAAGGAGGAAAGAACAAAGATTCAATGTATGACACAGTCACACCAACCTCCTTCTATGCCCTGCCCCAAACCCCATCCTAACTTCTTTCTTTTCCTCTTCCTTCTGAGAGAATGCATACATTTGAAGCAATTTACCTGTTAGAATAGAGAGGACCCCAGAGAAGGTCATAAGCAAACTGAAGCACAAAGTGTCAATCATAAGAGGTCAAAACCTGAAGATTCCCAGAGTCTTCCTGGGAGCTTTGAAACCCCTGTTCCCAACTCCCAACCCCAGGAAGACATAACCCAGGTTCCTGACCATGGTGTGGGATGTCATTTGTATGCCTCTGAATTCTTCAGAGAGGAGTAAGGAGGGGAGGAGAGACAGATATGAAGTCTTTTGATCCCATGACAATTAATGGTAAAGATATTTATAGCAGGTATTAAGTGAAGAGAAGTTCTTGTGAAAATAATTTCCCTACCACATTTACCCAGTGTCCTTAAGGGATCATTAATATTATTTTCATTAATATTCAGAATTAATAAAAGTAATATTTAATATTATTCTTAAAGGATCACTTTCTTTGGACTTAATGCTTATTAACTGTTTCTGCCTTCTGTAGCCTATTATTTCAAAAATAACTGTCCAGTCTTTACTTCTATAATTCTTCATATATGGTGCTTAGCATAGTATGTGGGAACATGGAAAGCATTTAATAAGTGCTGGATTTCACTGTTATTACTACTGATCCAATACTAAGGTCATTATAAGGAGATCAATTTCTAGTATTTTTTTAGGCTTATTGAGTAAAGGCTATCTGTGTAATTTATCGGGATCCTAGCAATAAACAGGATGTACTATCACCCCCAAAGTTGGTGTGGGCTTGATGAAACAAGAAGTGGTGAGGCACCCAGAAACCAGCAAACCTAAGTAGTCATGACAATTCCTATGGACTGAATGTTATAATCCCCCAAAATTCCCGTGTTGAAACCTGAACCCCCCATGTGATGGTATGAGGAGGTAACTGCGTCATGTGTGTGGAATCCTCATGAATGACATTAGTGCCTTTCTAAGAAGAGAAAGCTTCCTTAAAAAACTAAAAATAGACTTGCCATATGATCCAGCAACTTCACTCCTAGGCATATATACAGAGAAAAATCACAATTTGAAAAGATACATGCACCCCAATGTTCACTGCAGCACTATTTACAACAGCCAAGACATGGAAGCAACCTAAATGCCCACCAACAGAGGAATGGATAAAGGAGATATGGTACATATTTATAGTGGAATATTATTCAGCCGTGAGAAAGAATGAAATAATGTGATCTGCAGCAACATGGATGGACCTAGAGACTGTCAAACTGAGTGAAGTAAGTCAGAGAAAGACAAGTAGCATGATATCACTCGTAGATGGAACGTAAAAAAATGGTACAAATAAACCTATTTACAAAACAGATATAGGAAACGAAGATATAGAGTCTATATAGAGATGGAGAGAGAGATATAGAGTCACAGATAGAGGAAACAAATTTATGGTTACCAAGGAGTAAGGGAGAGAAGAGATGAATTGGGAGATTGGGATTGACATATATACACTACTATATATAAAACAGATAACTAATAAAAACCTATGGTATAGCAGAGGGAACTCTAGTCAATACTCTGTAACGACTTACATGGGAAGTGAAGTGAAGTTGCTCAGTCGTGTCTGACTCTTTGCGACCCCATGGACTGTAGCCTACCAGGCTCCTCCATTCATGGGATTTTCCAGGTAAGAGTACTGGAGTGGGTCGCCATTTCCTTCTCCAGGGATCGAACCTGGCTCTCCCACATTGTAGGCAGACGCTTTACTGTCTGAGCCACCAGGGAAGTTGACTTACATGGGAATAGAATCTAAAAAAGAGTGAATATATTTATACATACAGCCGATTCACTTGGCTGTACAGCAGAAACTAATACAACATTGTAAATCAACTCTACTCCAATAAAAATTAATTGAAAAAAAGGAAGAGAAAAGGGATCTTGCTTCTCTTTCTGTTCTTGGCCATGTGAAGATACAATGAGAAGAGAGCCATCTGCAAACCAGGAAGTGCTCCTTCACCAGACACCAGTGTGGCCAGTGCCTTGATGTATACCTTTCCAGCCTCCAGAAAACAAATGTTTGTTGTTTATGCCATCCAGTCCATGGCAATATTTTATGATAGCCCCAAGTTTAGACAATCATCCTGTGAGCTACAGAGGTAAGAGGTAACCTTAGGCATGGCCAGAAGGGAGCTGACAAAACAGTAAAAGAGGAGAGCAGAGATAACCTGACTTCGTTCTTTCCTGCCCTCTGATTTTCCTATCAATATCATTCTACAGTTAAACCCAGCCTGAAGCTAGCTGGCCAAGGAGCCCCAGATGAAGCCTACTAGGTTGTGCCGCAGAGATGGGCAAACAATAACTGTGTGGGAATACAGAGAGAATAACTATGTTTTAAGAATCTGGTTCTTCAATATATGGTTCATCTGTCTATTCACTCCTGATCTTTAAACTTCACTCTGTAGAGGAGACCTCATCCTGGCCTTCTGTCCCTTGTTCTGGCAACCTCCTCCCCTTCATTAGGAAATGCTGCCATTGAAGCAAGTCAGAGGACACACAGAGACAACTTGTGCTACTTAATTTCAAAGCTCAAGCTCTTTGAACAGCATTAAAAGTCTGTTTCTCATAGAAGGCAAATTAGTTAATTTCAAATGTGCTCTGTGAATATCAACAGACCACCCAAATGTTTACTTATTTTAAGCCATCCTCCTAGTAGGTTAGAAGACTCCATTTGCTTTAAGAGAAAGAAGGGGTGGGCATTCATGCATATAAATTGTCATAAATTGTCTAAATGAAGGGCCAGTTCCATATTAAAGCAACATTAATTATTCATTTAGCAAAGGAGAAAAATTTACCTATGATGGAAAACCCCTAGGGTGACATTCTTCTCTACAAAATTGCTTCTAAGCCAAATAACATCTCAAATACTCGTCTTTTTCAAACTCTCTTTCTGGAAATAAGAAAAGACGATGGAAAGAAAAACAAC
Organism: Oryx dammah; assembly: GCF_014754425.2. Classification (NCBI taxonomy): domain Eukaryota; kingdom Metazoa; phylum Chordata; class Mammalia; order Artiodactyla; family Bovidae; genus Oryx; species Oryx dammah. Next base: position 23,826,648 of record NW_024070193.1, read on the forward strand.
TCAATGCTTTATAGTCACACCATGTCTTCGAGATTGGGATATGCAAGTTCTCTTGGACCAGAAGGTTAGATCCAGAATTTTGGAGCTAAAGAACTGTGCATGGAAAAATCCTTGGCCTCAACCTCTCTAATAAAGGCCAAACTTTGGAAAAAGTCAGTGGGGTCTATTCCAGGCGTGGGCTTTCAGGACCTGGCAGAAGAGAACTCCCCAAGGAGGCTGGCTAACACCTGGCTGAATTTCCAAGTTCCCTTTTCTCTCTCTGTTTCTGGAAGGAGAACAATCATTGTCCAAACTCAACTGTCATCCAGGAAGAGAAAAGTCTACTGTTGTTCTGACTGAACACTTTAGATTTTCAATAGGAGACTGAAGCCATGCTCCTGGGACTGGAGAAAGAATTGTGTCCAAAGACCACATTTTTTTTTTGCGAGAAAACAAGTACCTTGTTCACATAATCAGAGCCAAGTCAGGGATCTGGACCTTTCCTGTATTATTGGTCTGAAAAAAAAACTGGGCTGTCTTTCCCCCTCAAAATACTATGGAATCATATTAATGGCCTTAAAGAATTTTTAATAAATGGGAAAGTTTGAAAGGTAGCCTCACTTAGGAAGTCTTACATGTGAACATGACTTTGCTGAGGTTATAGGGTTAAAATTTTCAGAGTAGCAGCTTTCTATCTGTACTCACCAAAGGAGACTTGGGGAGACCCACTAACCTAAAGTGATCTTCCCTGTTACTTTCTTGAGTGATCTGATGTTCAGCCTTTAGAAGATTTATTTATTTATTTTGGATGTTTCAACTGTCTTGCTTTCAACAAGACCCATATTCAAGCAAATGGGATAAGAAAAGATGCTTTTGGAACTGTTAGGATCCTTGACAGTTTTGGGAAAAAACAGAACAGAGGAGTAAGGTGTTCCAGTGACTTGAAAAGAGGGAGTTGAAAGATGCTAAACATACTTGCACCTACTTCATAACTTTTCTGAAGGCTCATCAGCACATTACACATTTCTTTCGAAAGAGAAAGGCTTACAGTTCAGAACATCCCTCTTATTGGCTATGTGGCCTTTGGCAACTCTCTTAAACTTTCTAAGCCTCAGTTTCACCATCCAGAAAGTGGGATAATAAAATTTATACTTTATGAAAACTTTGTGAGGATGACATGAGATAATTTAAAGTTACTAACATGGTGCTTAGCATAGAGTAGATGTTCAGTATGATGATGATGATGTGATTATGACAATTCCATCTGCTTTCTGCAAACAGATAAATAAGGAAGGACATTTAAACGTACAGAGTAAAGAAAAATAAGGAAGGAGCAGATGGTCGGAACATTTCAATGGCAGCTGGATCACTGTTTCTCTCTTGCACTACTCCTGTCCCTTGCTGGGAAAAGGGAGGCTTTATAAAGAAACTGTCGTTGCTTTCTGCAGAGCTCATCCACTCAGAGGAGAGAGAGAAACAGAGGGGAAACCATAAATAGATGCAGCTGTCTGATTCTTCAGGTCCTCGTCCCTGGGAGAATATTTACTTAGCTCCAAGGAAACAGTTTTATTTGGCAGATTATAGTTTTACAATTTCTTGCATCTGAATGCTAACATTTCCTCTCCCCAACTAACGTCTTTTTAAACATAAATAACATAGGCTTGTAGATAAAATTTTCTGGGGCTACTGGTCTGCATGAAACATAACTAGCCTGATGTAAGCCCAGTTTCACACGACATTGCCTCATGTAGCAATAATAGTCTGGGAAGGAACTGGGAATGGAACAAAACAAAAAGTAGTCCATTTGGGATCAAATTGAGGCATGCAGGACTTAGTCTGATGTTAATCCTAATTTGCCCAGCAACAGGCTTTGCAATGGAAAGAAAATGATATACGTAGTGGTTAGGTCCTCATGAAGAAGGCTTGAAAGCCACTCTACTCTTTTTATGTGCTAAAAACCATTTCCAGGACATACTTTCTTTGTATATTGATCAGATGGCTTGAGTTTTCTGGAAGCACTTCTAGCATCTTAAAAAAGGAGAAAAGGAGACCACTTTACTCCTTTCACACTCAAATCATTAGTATTAATATAGCATCTCCTTAACCCTTAAAAGTGTCACAATTTCAGTGATAATATGTGTGACCACCATGTTTTTAGAAGAGTCATCATCAGAGAGAGTGCTTGAGAAACCATATGACTCCCCTATATTTATTTAGGTAAAGGCTATGTTGCTTTAAAAAAGAGATCCCTGAAATACTGTGGTTTAAAAAATACAGAGCTTGTTTTCTTTCTCATCTAACAGTTCTGGGATGATTTGTCCAGGCTGGCAGTTTCTTTTCTCCACAGGATCATCCAGAAACCAAAAAGTTCCTTCCATATAGCTGTGCTGCCATCTCTTAGGGGGTCTCCATATTTGAATCGACACAGGAAGAGGGAGAATGAAGGAGCGCATACCCGAAGGCAGAGGGCTCAGAACTAAATGTAACACACATCATTTCTGCTCCCATTTCTCTTGGCAAGAACCTAATTACACCCATGCCTAGTGTTTTACCCTAAGCTCCTTTGAAAGCAAAGCCTGGGGCAAAAGGTGTTGTGTTCTTTTATTAGGAAGTACAATGTGGAGGAACAAAAGTGAGGAAAAATGAATCACGGTAAGGAAGAAGTGAAAGCAAATTTGAGGGGGCACTACTGAGCTGGTGAACACTTGGTATCAGGTTATCATGGGATTATATTTTGGGGAGGCCATGAGAAGTACTGGAGAAGAATTTATTTCTGTTTCCTATTGGAAATGTTTGGAGGCATTAAATCCCCTGAAGTTTTAAATTGAGCATCTTTTCTTCCTTCCTTTTCTTCCTTCCAATTATCCATCCATCCATCCATCCATTAAACACAGTTCTACAGTGCTCATTCTGTGAGTTTGGTTCAGTGAATACAGTTGTATAACCACTGCTATAAAGATAATAGCTCATCGTCTCAAAAGGTTTCATTTTACTCATATGTAGGACTACCTACCTCTCGCTTCAGCCCCTAGTCTTGTTCTGTTGCTGTGTTTTTTTTGTATTTTGCAGGATGTCATATAAATGTAATTATACTATACGTGGCCTTTTGATTCTGTCATGCTTCCCTGGTGGCTCAGATGGTAAAGCGTCTGCCTGCAATGTGGGAGACCCGGGTTCGATTCCTGGGTTGGGAAGTTCTCCTGGGAAAGGAAATGGCAATCCACTCCAGCACTCTTGCCTGGAAAATCCTGTGGACGGAGGAGCCTGATAGGCTGCAGTCCATGAGGTCGCAAAGAGTCGGACACGACTTCACTTTCACTTTCACTTTTCTTCTTTCACTTAACATGTGTTTTCTTTTTTCTTTTCAGTCTGTTGCTTGCATTATTGCTGGTGTTTTGATGTCATATACATATTTTGTTAAAACTGAAGTATAGTTCATTTACAATGTGTTAGTTTCAGGTGTACAGTCCAGTGATTCAGTTACATATATGTGTGTTTGTATATTTTTCTAAAACTGAAAACATGAAACTTACACATAAATGTGTATTAATCACAATAGTCAAAAATTAAAACAATCTAAATGTTTATCAACTGATGAATGGATAAGTAAAATGGTGTATATCAATACAATAGACTATTATTTGGGAATAAAAAGGAAAAGGTTACTGATGCGCGCAACATCATGCATGAAGCTTGAAAATATGCTGGGTGCTGGGAAAGACGGAGGGCAGGAGGAGAAGGGGACGACAGAGGATGATATGGTTGGATGACATCACCGACTTGATGGACATGGCTTTGGGTGGACTCCGGGGAGTTGGTGATGGACAGAGAGGCCTGGCGTGCTGTGATTCATGAGGTCGCAAAAAGTCAGACACGACTCAGCGACTGAACTGAACTGAACTGAAAGATGCCAGTAACAAAAAGTCATATATTGTTTGACTCCATTTATATGAAATTTCCAGAATAGGCAAGTCTCTAGAGGCACAAAGTTGATTCCCTAAGACTAAATGGTGCCAGTTTTTTTTGGTGAGGGGGCGGGCACATACTGCAATGTTCTAAAAGTGAATGAAGTGATGGACACTCAGCTCTGTGAATATAATAAAACTGTTACATTATATACTTTAAAAAACATAATGTGTTTGATGTTCACCCATGTTGTTCCCTGTATCAGCTTTTTTATTGCTAAGCAGTATTCCATAGTACAAACGTAGCATAGTTTGATGATCCATTCATCAGTCAGAAGACATGTGGCTTGCCTCCAGTTTTGGATTTGTATGAATAAAGCTGCTTTAAATATTCATATATATCTTTTTTGCATAAACAGGTTTTCATTTCTCTTGTAAACCCCACAACAATATTTTGAGTTAGATATTAATATTCCAAAGATATAGGTGAAAAAACTAGACTAAGTAAAAACTAAATTTAAGTGTCACACAGCAATTGGAGTGATGGAGAATGATTTTGACCCCAGATGTCTCAGTTCATGGTCTTTGAGAAAAATGCACATAAACAATTACATTACACATAAGCACACACGTGTACAATAAGTTATATAATAGAAAAATCGGTGCCAATTAAATAATGGAATCTGAGAAAGGGGGATCTAATGCTTTCCCCTAAGTTATCATAGAACTCTCCAGGTTGAGCCTAAAATTCTGATCTTAAAGCATGAGGTGGTAATTTTCTAAGTAGACAAGATGGTGGAAAGGTTAGAAAGCCAAGTGTTGCAGAGACAAGGACTTTGGTCAGTTTTTTTCTGCTGACTCCCAAGTATCTGAAGCTATATCTTACATATAGAAGGCATTCAACAAGTAGTTCTTGAATGAATGAATGGATTTCAGGCAAAGGGCATTGCATGGAAGGGAGGGCACCTGGTTTGCACCGAGCCTTGTTGTCTGGTACATGACCTCCCCTTCAGGCGTGAGAGATATTTTCCAGCTGCTTCTCATGGAAGCCTTTGCAGAAATCTTGACATGACTTTCAAAATTCCAGCTATCCCATGGCCACACCCTGTCCACTGAGCCCTGGGAGTCAAGAATCCTTATCTCTAACAAGCCCCTTTCAACAAGCCAGCCTTTGACCTCTGTGAGCTGCCCCAGGGAGCAAAGAAAACAGAGGTGGGTAACTCAGGAGGCAAGTTATCTGCCAGTTTCTGTTTCTTGTCTCTAAAGCACCAACTCAGGGTCTGGCCAAAGAAGGCCAGCCCAGGGAGTGGCAGGCCCCAGGGAAAGAAAAAACAAAGACAAGCTACTGTTGCACAAGTTGGCGAAAGGAATGGGGAGGGGAGGCATTTAGGCAGCTGTGCCGGGTGTCAGGAAGGCAGGTGGAGAAGCTGCGGTCCTTTCCTTACTACAAAAGGGCTACTTGCTATTATAAAGACTGTTCTCTTGCTATTTGTACACGTGCTCAGTAGCGTCCGACTCTGCAGCCCCATGGAACATAGCCCGCCAGGCTCCTCTGTCCATAGGACTTCCCAGGCAAGAGCACTGGAGTGGGTTGCCATTTCCTTCTCCAGGAGATATTTCTCACCTGGGGATTGAACCCACATCTCTTAGGTTTCCTGCGTTGGCAGGCAGATCCTTTACCACTAGCGCCATCTGGGAAACCATTGAGAATGTTAAACCACTAGAAATCAGAAGTCTTAAATGATCCCCATCCCCACACTGAAAGTCACAGTTAACACATCAGCAGAGATACTTGTCTCCTAAGGGTGGGCACGCGAGTTCACATGGAATGAGACCTGTAACGTGCCTTCTCACATAATGGAACATTAGGAACATTGTGTCACCATCAGTAACTGTCAACCCATTCATTTTAAACAGCTGCATTCTGTTCAGAAATTGATTTAACCAATTGTCGGGATACGTTTTAATTATTGTTTTCAGGAAAAAATGTACTGTTATATGGTGCTTAAGAGAACAAGCTTTAGTGTGGGTTATGGGTTTCAGTCTCATTTTCTGGCATTTTGTGGCTTGCATAGCCTTGAGCAAGGGTCTTAATTACGTTGCCTCATCAATAAAATGAGGATGCTTATAGTACCTGCTCAAAGGTCTCTAGCAAGGAGCCAATGAGATGATTCAGATGAAATACTTGGCATGGTGCCCGCCACATAGGAAACCTTTCATATACATAGCTATGAGTATAAAACTACAAACAATACAGAAATATATAAAATAAAATATCCCCTGCAATCCTACTACCTAGAGATAACTGATGCTATCTCTGTCTTATTACACTTGGGCTCTTTACACATTGCAGGCATCTGTCCCTGGCAAGTACCATTGCCCTGTAGTTTATATAATCTTTTTTTATGGCTGCAGCACATTTCACTGATGCAAATATGCCAGGGTATAGTCTTGATCGAGAAGAAAATAAAGCCCAGAACACAAGTACTGGGTTATATGCCTGGCCAAATCTTCATGGTGCACATTTCCTAACGCCAGCTAAGAATAATCTCCCCAGAAACTCAGCTCTGCAGAGTCAGGAAGGATCTGCAATCTGTGTCCCAATTTCCTAATCGGAGCTGACCTTGATTGTTCCAGGACATCACCCTTCACCTGCATACTCTGCTATTTGGCGCTCAGACAAATGAAAATGGGAAACAGTCAAAGTCCCTTGGTTGTTCCTGCTGACTCAGCAAGTAGGGGCCCGGGGAGGGTTCAGGGCAGTTTGGCCAAGCAGGCGCTCAGGCTCCACTGAGATTCACGGCTTCCTGGGGGACAGATGGGGGGCCAGCTTGTTTACACTGCATCTAGACAAAACAGCTGGGGAAACTGTAACCCTTTTCATTTTCTCCGCTGCCTTAAAGAGAAATCTGATTTTAATACACAATGCAGTTTCTTTTTCTCATTCTTTGTTTCTCTCACCCTCTTTTTTTCCTGCTGTCATTGTCGTCTTCTCCTTCCCCACTTCTCCTTCCCTTTCCTGTTCATCCCTTCCCTTTTTCTCTCTTTTCTGCTTTCTCCTCCTTTCTAACTTCCATAACATAGTACTTTGCAGGGAAAATTTAAAAAGAAATAAAACTTTTATTTTCAGAACTAGAGGATTTTTTCCCCCCAATGATTTATTTTCAACTGAAAGAAGTGGAGAAAGAAATAGGCCAAAAGCCTTTTTCTTATTCAGGCCAAATGTCCATGGAAAGTACTGAAAAGGTTGAACTTCACATTGACCTTAGTAAATACGTTTTTGGAAAAAGCAGATGGGAGTGTGGTTTCTACCCATGCCCATGCCTCTTGAGTCCTCCATCCCAGTCCCACACATTGGAGCGGCCACTCCTACAACCGAAGGACAGGAGGGGACTCTGAAGACAGAGGTGGCTAATGCCAGCTGTATGTCATCTGGAATTTGACAATTGTCAGTCTTGCAGTCTCTTAGGAGTCATTGAGCAATATACTGCATGCACTGAAGACTCAGCCTACAACTGCAACACTTATACTAAATAAATCTCTTTTTATTTACGAGGAAGACAGTATGGAGAGGTAATTAAAAGCACCAGTCCAAACTCTGCTATTTACATATCTTCCAGAATAGGACAGCTTTTCCAAGCCTCCATTTCCCCATCTCTGAAAAGAGGAATAACCATGGCATCCATTTGAGGAGGCTGTGTGTTCAAAGGCTTAGCCCAGTACCTTTCTTGGGTAATGTACAGTCACTGGTGGTTATTATGGATAATTCAGTTAGGCTTGCACCCAACTCATCAAATTATCATCTAGCTCAGGCTTTCCACAACAAAAAACACATATTTGTTAATCAAATGCTCCTGTTGGAATCAAAGTGTGTGATACCTGGAGTGCTTTACTGATCAATCAAAAACAACTGAAAGAGGAAATGAAGTTAGGCCAACGTGACTTCAACTTCCTTAGACTCTCAGCCATCAATGGCTAAGCTGTCTTTTCTGAATGTTCATAAAGGGTGTGTTTTAATGATTGGGTTCTGAATACCACATCCATTGCCTTCTAGCTTTTAGAACCCACATTTTTCTCATTTTTGAACACTGGAATAACATTATTCCTGTCTCCAATTCCCTGGCCTTGATCCCAGGCTCTGATTTCTTTAAGATTGCTGACAGTGGTTTTGTAATCACATCTGCAAGTCCTTTCTGTATTATAGAATCTAATCCAACTTGAATTCATTAAGTATCTGGCTTCCCTTTTACTATCTGTTGTGCTATCTTAGGCTTCACTTTTTCCCTTAGAATTGCACGTGTATGTGTGTATAAAATATATGTTTCTGGCTGAAAATGTTTAAAACATGTTTAAGCAAAATGATGAGGCCAGAAATCATTGGTCATCCTAGCACAAGGATATAATAATACTGCTTCTTGATTTGATATAACACCTGCTAGTTGAGCACTTTGACTTTTCAACTGTTTGCTCCATTATCAAGGTTACACTCATGACTTTGGTAAAAGGAGCAGGTGCTTAATAAATAGCCTCTGATATCCTTAAGCCAGGAGGCTTCAGAGTAACCAGAACCTAGGCTTCAGAGTTAGAGCTGTGGTTTCCTGATGCTTCTCATCCCCCTGCTGGATGGCTGACCTCAAGCAAATCACCCATTCCTCTGGGAGTCAGATGCTATTCTGAGAATTTTCTTTTGCTAACGCTGTGACAGACAGTGGCTCCCAGAATGGGTTCTTGTGAAGGTTAAATAGGACCCTAATGCCTACAGCTCAGTGCTTGGTTCTTACGGAATATCTGAGAAAAGGTAGCTGCTGTTGTTACTATTATTTTTGTCATAAGATCATGTACGGTACAAGGTCTATAAACTCTGAAACTAAAGACATTATTAGGATTCAGTGATTTCCTTAATTCTGGAATTTATGTGTTGAACTCAATGCAGTGAAAGGAATCTGTTGTTTAATTGCTTAGTTGTGTCCAGCTGTTTGCGACCTCATGGACTGTAGCCCCATCAGGCTCCTCAGTCCATGGGATTTCCAAGGCAAGAATACTGGAATGGGTTGCCATTTCCTTCTCCAGGGGATCTTCCCAACGCAGGGATTAAACCCGCCCCTCCTGCAATGGAAGGCAGATTCATTACTGCTGAGTCACATGGGAAGCCCCACGTCACCCAATGTGTGCTGTGCTGTGCTCAGTTGCTCAGTCATAGACTGCAGCCTACCATAAATAATATCAGCATGAGGACTGACGTGAAGGCATTCATTTTAGATGCAACAGTCAGTTCTGCTGTGATACGACATACAAGATCTTAAAAGTTATCACGCAATGCAAAGTAGTGTGAGAAATACCACAGGACTTGTGGGGAAACGGGCTTACAGCAGGCTCTCTCAGTTACTCATAAAATCTTGAAATCTAGTGTAATTTTGCCTCTGTCCCCAGGGAACACTTGGCAATGTCTACTTTTTTTTTTTTTTGTCACAACTGGGAGGGTCTGAGCAGGAGAGGAGGTGGTGCTACTGGCGTCTAGTGGTCAAGGGCAGGGTTGTTGCTAAGTGCCCTTCCCTGCACAGGACAACCCCTACTGCACAAAATCATTCAGCGCCAAATGCCAATAGTAACCAGATTGAGAAACTCTGGGTTAGAGGGCACAACACTCAAACACTTGTCAGCAACACATTAAAAAAGAAAAAGAATAAGAGTCTAATAAAAAGAGAAATGCTGTTATACCCATGTTAAATGGTTAAGAAATGCATAAGTAACTTCAATAAATATTATACTGGCGTTGCCTGTGGAAATGGGTATTGGAACAGTTTCAGCTTGTGAAGAATTGTGAAGCAGTAGAAGCAGGGTTATCTGAAACTGAATGGAAAGTTCTAGCACCAGATATAGATGGGGTGTGGCTCATAACATTTGGAGTGAACCAAAGTACAAAGTAACTGGTGGATGACTGAGAATATGTATGTGTCTGTGTTTTGTGGGGATGAAAACACAGCCCAGTTCAGCTTATAACAGTTTTCTATGCTCTTCAAGTGTTTTGTGGGGACGAAATCATGCATAGGGGCGTCCTGGGTGGCTCAGATGGTAAAGAATCTGCTTGTAATGCAGGAGACCTCTGTTTGATCCCTGGATCTGGAAAATTTCCCTGGAGAAGGGCATGGCTACCCACTTCAGTATTCTTGCCTGGAGAATTCCATGGACAGAGGAGCCTGTCGGGCTACAGTCCATGGCATCACAAAGAGTTGGACATGACTGAGCAATGAACACTTTCACTTTCAAATCATGCATAAGCTCACCTGAAATTTGATTATACCTAAATTATCCCCTAATATATCAATGGCACTGAAACAAATCCATGTGTTCAAAACATGCCTTATAGCAGAACTGTCTATATTTGCATATTTGCTGAAGTGACATGACTAAAACTATACTTCACAGCAACAATGATTCTCAAAAGTGTGACAGACTTCATAATCAAAGAGACCTTCAACCAACAGAAATTATCAGACAAAAATGTTCCAGGGAAGCCCTATTTAAATAAAATCCTTTCCCATGTCACTGTATAGTATAAGATTTTTCCATGACTGAGCAAGTGGCCTATAGTATTTATAAGAGTCTATTTTAAATTCTGAATAATGCTGAAATATTTAAGGGTGAAATTATATGATATGAGGAATTTGCTTCAAAATAATCCCAGGTGGCAACAGAGAGTGGTGGGGCTAAGAAGAAATAGGAATGGTCATGAGTTCATAAATGAAAGAAGATGGGAACATGGGGCTTGGTTATAATTTCTCTACTTTTGGGTAATAACAGTAGAAGAAGAACAATTAATTTAAAAATTATGTCTAAGCAGTGCATTTGCAAGCAGGTTCTTATAAGTATGGATTTTAAGCAGTGATTTTAAAATGGCTATTTTTGAACATAAAGGTTAATATATAGCTACTGCAATGAAATATTGCCTTAAAAAGATAGGCCGTACTGAAGGTATTTAAAGCATGCTTTCTTTCCACAGTTTTTAAAGGACAGGCTCTTATAAGTACAGTATGATGATTAGTAAAATCAGGTGTCAAAAGGAGAAAATTAACACTCAAGCCAAGGTCAGTGACCAGGGCCTATCGCTCAGAGGGCTGTTTCACAAGCTGAGAGTATCAGAAGCCCTTGCAGTGGAGGTGACATTGCCCGCCAGGGACCTGAGCAGATTTGCTCCATGGGGAATGAGAGTGAACAGTGTATCGTGGTGGTTAAGTGCATGGGTGGGCCTTAGAGTCTAATCTCACTGAGGAGGCAATTCCACCAAGGAACCTTGGGCAAATTAATCTAATCACTCTGAGAAATGTTGCTTCCCTTCAAGTCTGTGACAGCTGGATTCTCTTTGTAAAGAAAAAAAGAGCAAGATTAAAAAAAAACAACATAATAAAGGTACATTAGAATAGATTTGCATAAACCCCCGAGCAACTGCATGTTACTCTTTGGAGCATCAGATAAAAACCAGAAATACTTTCCCCTGAAAAATGCAGACATGAATTCAAAAATTATTTGCATCCATGTCTGGGGAGTCACAGAGCCTTTAACATCTATCCAGGGCACTGGGTTAAGAACCTGGATGACAGCTGTGCCCACCTTCAGTCTAGAGGTCAAGGGGTGGAGACAGGTTAGATCTGTCCCTGTAACTGCAGTTGCCCCTCCTGACTTATTTCTCCTGTCTGAACTGTTTCCTCCATTCTCCAGATTTACCCTATTCTTCCTAGTCCCTCACTTTCAGGAAGCCTTTCTCAGCCAGTGCTATCTGCAGACCTCACAGTAATTTATCAGTGCTGCTATTTTGGTCCTTAATCGTATACTCTCTAAGGATGCTTGTCTCCGGATACCTGTATCTGCATATGTGCCTATTGCCTGTATGACTAGATTGTGAGCAACACCATTTATCACATTTCCTGGTGGATCCTTCCAGAACAAACCTTGCAGAAAACTAGCAAACAGACATGTGGTTTGATATTAAATATTTGTTGAATGAATGCATCCATCTTTTACTCCTTTCCCTAATAGTTTAAATTTATCGCACTCTGCTCCTTCCGTCTGAAGTCCCCTTTCCCCTGGACTCCCTAGCAAATTTCCATTTACGTTTTGAATCTCAGCCCAGAATCTGCAGAGAAGTTCTCTGTCGCCCGTTTTCTATCTTTCTTGCCTCGCTCCTTCTTCCCGATTTTGTGGACAGCCTCTGCAGAGACCTCTGTCATGTACCTACCTGCAGTGCACTGTACAGCACTGATTCCCCGTATGTGAGCATATGTGAGGTGCACTGGGTGTGTGGTACCTGGGGGAACAGGTTCATCTGCTCATTCATTTATTTTAATGTGCATCTGTAATAGTGTAGCTAACACATCAGACCCATGATTTCACAATGTCTTGATTAGGATGGAAAAGGCAGTTGTTTTTTTTTTAACATAGGCATCTTCCTTCCTAGGAGGCAGCTCCAGGAAGGCAGGGACGGGACCTGTATTGAGGGGACCAGAGTTGAGGCTCAGGCACGGTTGGCTGAATCAAATCATGCAGAACTGAATTTTAAAATTCTGTTTCAGGAAAAAAAAAAAAATTCTGTCCCAGTATCATTTTTGCCCTCCTTCAAACACAATTTTGTCTACTCACTGAAACAAAGGGAAAGCAGAAAGAAGGGAAGGAAAATCATAGCTCCTCTCCCTCCACCACATCCCTAAAGTGAAAGTGAAAGTGAAGTCGCTCAGTCCTGTCCCACTCTTTGTGACCGGTGGACTGTAGCCCACCAAGCTCCTCCGTCCATGGGATTCTCCAGGCAAGAATACTGGAGTAGGTTGCCATTTCCTTCTCCAGGGGATCTTTCCGACCCAGGGATCGAACCCAGGTCTCCCACATTGCAGGCAGATGCTTTAACCTCTGAGCCACCAGGGAAGCCCTTAAATACAAGAATACAGTCTCTCAGAAATCCTCCTATAGACACACAGAACTTCAGATCCAAGTACTAACATCAAAGATTTCAAGGGAGGAAGGGAAGCCAGGTTGAAAGAAGAAGGGGGAGGAGGCGGGAGAGGGAGGTGAAAGGGGTGGCCTTACAGACTTCTCCTGCCACCTACAGATACCCAGGCGTTATGGGACTTTTCCCTGGGCCTCCAGAGAAGGGAGGACTGGAACTCAGCCCTACCAGAAATCAGACCAGACCAGAACCAGAATTCGAGTTCTCTGCCAAGAGGAGGTGATCAGTCTCCAATCCTCAGCTCAGGCTGAGGGCCCTTCAACCAGATTCCTGCATCCAGGACCGGAGGACTAGAAAAACGGGGAAGGATAGGAAGGGTTAAGGAGAGGAAAGAGAGAGGGAAGGGGAGAGAGGTTAATAAAGTCTCTTGTTCCTTACAGGTCGGGGCACTCTGGCCAGTTGTCCACGTCAGGAGGAGATCAGGGACAAAAAGGTCCCAGTTGCGGCCACTGGGTCTGGTCCATTGGCAGGCAAGCTGGCCCCTGAGTACCCCGAGTGGTCAGGATGTCAGTCTCAGTGAAGAAGAATCCCACCAGAGTCGCCATTTGTTGCAGGAAGGTGGACCCCTTCCAGGGCCTGAAACTGGGCCCTAACACTCGGAGATGAATTGTCTGAGGAGACACATGTGCTGACGAAGCAAGAGATTTTATTGGGAATGGGCACCCGGGTGGAGAACAGTAGGGTAAGGGGACCCAGGAGAACTGCTCTCTAAGTGGTCGTAATAGACAATTCTAGAAGCCTATCCCAATCTAATCCCACCAGATGCCTTTGTTTGCTTCAGTCATCTTCCCGAGTGTTCTAGCCAGCACGAGAGTCTACTTAGACATGTGCAAAGAGCCTCTGCTGCCTTTAACACAATCAACCAAGGACTCTCAGAGTCTCTTCACCACGAGGAGTAGTTTTACCTACCCAGACATTTACTAACTTCAGTGAATAAGGAGCTAGCTAACCGCATTTTTCTAAAGGAAGTCAACCTTGATTATTCATTGGAAGGACTGATGCTGAAGCTGAAGTTGCAATACTTTGGCCACCTGATGCGAAGAGCCAACTCATGAGGGCAGGAGGAGAAGGAGGCGACAGAGGATGACATGGTTGGATGGCATCACCAACTCAATGGACACACATTTGAGCAAGCTCCAGGAGATGGTGAAGGACAGGCAAGCCTGGCATGCTGCAATCCATGGGGTCGCAGAGTCAGACATGGCTGAAAGACTGAACAACAACAGGGTTACTGAAAGAGAGGAAAAGCAAAACTCCAAAATTGCCCAGATGGAAAACTGAGTCAACCAGCACCTGCCCGAAAAGACTGCAGGGTGGAAATGGAGGGGGAGGGGCATTGCACAGGGTTCCTCCCCAGGGAGGCTGCTGAGACTTCCCAGTTCTGAAGGTCTTTGTGTAAGAGGTGAGGGCGTGTGGTGGACCCAGGGCGTTGTGGCTGGCTGGAGAACAAAGAAAGGAAAAGGGAAAGGCGAAGGTGCTTCCACTTTTCAAGGTGACTTAGTTGAACGAATCCAAAATTGAATTGGCTCTAATCACTGGTGATTCATTTTGAGACAATCACAAAGGGGCTCTTTCCCCCTCCTTCCCACCCCCAGTTTCCGCTTTAGGGATTTCCCAGGCTAAGAGGGCAGCCCAGTTTGAGTCACTGAGTTTAAGGAACCAAGAAATGATAACATGAAACAGATCAACTAGCCTCCTAAGGACTGTTAACCCTGTGTTTACAAGAATTCTTTTAGCAATAATTTATTTACAAGCAAATTTAAATTCTTGTAAATCTATTTACTATGGGAGTCCCGAGGTCTTTCTTTTTTCCTCTTGCACTATATCTTCCAACTTTGAAGGATCAGAGGTCCACCAAGAAAAAAATGACAAACTGAAATTCTAATCACTTATGTCTGCTGCTCATTACCAGGTCCAAGGAGCAGTTCTTCATGAGAAGCAGCTAAGTATTTTAACAGAGCTATTTCATTAGACCATCGATATAATTTCACTTCTATTTGACTGAGAATAACAATTATCATTTTTGAGTGCCTAGTGTATTCTAGGCACTTAACATACATCATTTCCTTTATTTCACAAAAGAATCCAATGAGATAGGTAACATTTCCTTGCTTGTTTTCGTGCTGCGGTGTCCTGCTCTTTTGCAACCCCATGGACAGTAGTCCACCAGGCTCTTCTATCCATGGGATTTTCCAGGCAAGAATACTGGAGTGGATTGCTATTTCCTTCTCCACAGGATCTTCCCAACCTGGGGATCTTCCCGACCCAGGCCTCAAACCTGCATCTCCAGACTCTTGTGCATTGCATGTGGATTCTTTACCTGCTGAGCCAGCGGGGAAGCTCTTATTGAGCTGTTAAAAAAACTAAAACCTAGAAGAACTAAGTGACTGGCCCACAACCACTCAGGTAATTAGAGGCAGAGCCAAGATACAAATCTCAAGTTTTATCTCTTCCAAATTATAGGTCTTTGTACTTCCCTTATTGCTGTTCAATAAACTATAAAGAAAAGGCTTAAGGAGAGCAAAAAAGGAATGGGATTTAGTAGTCAAGGAAAATGTGAAAGTGAAAGTCACTCAGTTGTGTCCAACTCTTTGTGACCCCATGAACTATACATGAACCATGGACTTCTCCAGGCCAGAATACTGGAGTGGGCAGCCTCTCCCTTCTCCAGTGGATCTTCCCGACCCAGGAATCAAATCCAGGTCTCCTGCATTGCAAGTGGATTCTTTACCAGCTGAGCCACAAGGGAAGCCCGAGAATACTGGCAGGAAAATACAACTTATTACAAATATCCATAACATAT
This sequence comes from Oryx dammah, assembly GCF_014754425.2. NCBI lineage: Eukaryota > Metazoa > Chordata > Mammalia > Artiodactyla > Bovidae > Oryx > Oryx dammah. The sequence goes on from NW_024070193.1 coordinate 23,842,330, forward strand.
GACATATCTCTTGCTATGAAATAATCGAGCAACCTCACTTTTGCCTTCAGACATGCTGGTCACCCTCCATGAGTCTCCTTGGCCATGTGTCCTCATGTCCCCTCTTCTTCCCCCAATCTGATGTCCTCAAACCACACTGACATCACAATATTTATTTTATTAATGGTTAGGAAGATGGGGAATGACCATTTATGGGACATTTCTTATTACACTATTTAACTCCTGGTATTTGTGAGTACCAAGGGCACAAAGTTCAACAGTCACTAGTACCCAGGAGGATCTGAGACTCTGAAAAGAAATTTCATTACGATTGTGGCGTCTCTATAATTTCCAATTCTAGAAGTATCTTCTCTTACTGTGAAATAATTGAAAAGCCAGAGTCAGTACAATGGAAAGAGGAAAAAAAGAGCTGACATCTCTGAGAGGAGCCGAAGATAAGAGAGAATAAAGGGAAAGCCAGTCTTCTAGGCCCAAAGTTTGCCACTCTGCCATATTCAGACTTTGTCACTATGATGCGCCATCATGAATGGTCCTGCCATTGCATTATTTTTATTTTCCGAGTATTGGTTTCAGTGCTTAATGATAATCCATGGGGTATCATCTTCCCAGAAACAACCTCCTTATTCATGGATTGTCTGAAGTTGATTGTTCACTTTAGCAGTGATAAAAATAAAGCACAAGGGATCCATGTGTCTTCATTACCAGAGAGGAGGATAACTCATAGTGCTGGGCCCTGAGAATGTCTCTTCACAAGTTTCTGTCACGTTCACCCCAGCATTCTGTTTAGGTTAACTTTCAACATTGTACTGTGCTGCCATGCAAGCACTTCTAGCCCTCCTTATCCCCAGACCAAATATCAGGCTAAGAACTACCCTTTGGTGATATTGTCCAGACCCTCTTAAGCCCACTCACACACTCTGCAGCATGCTTGCAGACTGCTAGAAAAACTGGAGCTGGGCAGGCTTATTAAAAAAAAAAAAAAGAATTTACTTCCTCCTTAAAGATCCCATTCACTCAGCATGCTCTCCCTGGGGGGTTGTGCATTCTTTGGATACCCCAGTGTTCCAAACAGAGTCCAATAGCTGATGTTTGAATCAAATAGAATCAAAGTAGGAAGGGCATGCACTGTTATCATTTCCATTTACAGAAACCAAAACCAATAGGTCACAATAATTTGCCTGGTGTTACAAACCTAACTGAACATAAACAGGCAGTCTGGTCATTTAACACTTAAATAAGGAGTGTTTCAGTGGTTGTCAGAGATATATTTTCAGAGGATGGATAAAGCTGAATGTTACTAAGGTATCAAGAGCAGCAAATGAAAGGGAATGGGAGTAAGCAAAGGGGTTGATGACATGAAAGATCTATGGAAAGACCTCTTAAAGTCATGGGCTATGTGGCCATGGAAGTGAAAACTGTTTTTGCCACAGTCAACTGAATGTAAGCTTTTAAGAGTGGGCACACACTGTTGTTAACTAGAGAAAGTCTTTGCCCTGGTGTCCTCATTTCTTAAAAGTACAAATAATACCAGTACCTCACAAAGTGAGATAAGAAATGAGATATCTAGATTAGAGCTTCTCAAAAGAGGCATTATGAAAATCTGGGGTGAAGAATTCCTTGCTAGGGATACAGGTGAGGCTGTCTTGTGCATTGTGGGACATTTAGCAGCATCCTGGCCCCCCAGCAGACGCTAGTACAATACCCCATACCCCTAGACCTGACAATCAGAAACGTCTCCATTGTCAAAGTTCCCATGGGAGGCAAAATTGCTTCTGTGAGAACCACAGATCTAGATAAAGGCCTCATTTAGTGGTAGATATACAGCAAGTATTTAATAATTCTTATTATAATTATTTATTCCCCTATCTGCTCCTTCCTTTCCAAGATGTCTTTTCTTTGATCTTGTCCAAATAATTCCATTCTTCTACTCCATCACTTGCTTTCAAAACCACCTTCCTGAGGAAGGAACCAATTAACCCAGGTACATTTTAATCTGTATATGGCACCCTAAGTCAAGGACACTGCCTTACGTGGGTTAAATTTAGACAACAGTGATCTGGGTGAAGTACACATTCTAGGGAAAATTTCTTCCTAACCTCTCAGAGGACAGTCTACCCAAATTGTATCTTGTCTACTTGTAAGGTGTGAATAAGTATTTCTCAAAGTGTGTTCTCTGAAACAACCAGTTCTAAGAGGATAGCAGTGTTATATGTAGTAAAGAGGTTCTTTGGTAAAATGAATTTGAGAAATTCTGAGTCAACCAAAACTAAACAAGTCTCTACTTCTCAGGCCTTCTCAGAACTTTTAAGATGCTACCAAGGCACCAAGATTTCTCATGAAGAGTATAACCTTGTATATTTTCACAAACTCATTTTTATATAGCACTAATTTTTGTAGGTCAAGGGTCAGCAAACGGCAACCCATAGGCCAAATCTGACCTACTACATATATTTGTAAATAAAATTTTAAGAGAACACGGCCACATACATTCATTTATATATCATGGCTGCTTTTACACTACACAGTAATTTGAGTAGTGACAGATACCCTATGGCCTAAAAGGTTGAAATCCTTCACTATCTGTTGTTTGAAAGAAAATGTTTGTCAACTCCTATTACAGATTGAATGGTCTGTGAGATACATGCTAGGAAACACTGCTTCGAGAACCTCAGTGTCGGATGACTTTAAAGGCCACCGAGCCCACTTGTGGGAGTGTGCCTTCACCATGACCGGGTCCTTCAACATTACCTGGGGAGTTTGTTTAAAATGCTGAAGCCTGGGATCCTGTCCTGACCCACTGAATCAGAATATCTAGAGGGAAAACACAAGGACTGGTATTTCAAATCACCTGTCAATTCTTATGCACAACCAAATTGGATATCCTTGACTTCATCTGACTGTTAATTTAGTACCTGAATCTCCCCATGTAGACTCTGGCCACCTTCAAGCCTCCATAATGGGGGACTCACCACTTCTCAAACAATCAATCCTACTCTTAGTTTGGAATAATTATCAGAAAATTCTATATGTTGAACACAAATATGCCTTCTAGGAGTATCTTGCTGTTGGCTTTCACTTCCCTTCCAACCTCACTCATTGCCAGATGAGGAATATATTTAATCAGGAAGGCAGAAAGGACAGCTACCCCAAACAATCTACATTTTCTTCCTCTCTAGATTTAGTATCCTTCAGGAAGTCTCCTCCTGCTTCTCTAGACCTAATTAAGCACATCCTACCCTGAACTCTCAAAGTGTACTGCAGCTTCTCTTGTATGTGCATTCTCCACATTTCTGTAATTCAGTATTGTAGGGACAGGCACAGACATTTGATGAAGCCAAATAAACCTGAAGTCATGTCCCAGCCAGTTGCTTTCTCTTGGTGAGCCCTTGGGCAATGTACTTTCTCTCATCTTCTTATCTGTAGAAAGGGTATGATAACAGCACCTACCTGGGGAGAATACTGAGACTATCACAGGGCTTAGCTCAGAGCTGGTTCCCAGTAAGTGTTCCATTAGTGTCAGCAAGGAAGGAGGAGGATGCTATATACCCCTCCATCCCGGATGCTGAACTTCTCCAGAGACTGGATCATTAAAACTTATCTTGCTTTGAACCCCTAGTGTCCACCATACAATAAATACCTAAAAAGAAAAGATTTACTAAAGGGATGACTAATGAAAAAGCGAAGAGAAAACAGTGGTCAAGAGCAATGGGACTGGAAGATCATCCACCCAGTTTCGAATCCCTTCACCACCTGTTGCTTCATATGTGGTCCTGAGGAAAGACCTTCATTTCTCTAAATTTTAGTTTACTCCTGGGTAAAATGGGGTGGAGTCCCTCCTTGGGTGGTTGGGAATATTAAGTTAAATAATGCCGGCAAAGCACTTAGCATATAACAAAAGCTCAATAAGTGCTAAAATAACATAATAATTATTGTGATTATTACTAGTATTTTCATTATTATTAATAGTATCCCCTCAACATGCCCCAGTGGTTGCTAGGATAAGAGGCTTGTCTGGAAAAGATGTCATTGCTCATGGAGAAGTCTTATCTCTGTTTGTTTGTTTGTTTGTTTTCTACTTTCTACCCTTAGATCCTTTGGGAGACAGATAGCCAGGTAGACAGTTTGAAGTTGGGACTGGGCTAATGGAGGCCCATGCAAATCCATCTGAGTATTATACACACAGTAAATCCTGTGGCTGCAAAGCTATGTACAGTTAACATTTCCCTCAAAGCCATAAACCAGACACTGCTCCTCCCCCCAACATGTTAGGAGCAGGTTTAATTAAACTCCTAAACAAGGAAACAGCAGTACCCAAAGGAGATGGAGGAATGTCTTGTGTCTAGAACAAATAAAGGAGAAACCATAAATACCAGGGCTCCGAGACATCAACATTTACACTCAGAAGGCTCTTCTTACTGCTAACCTGACTCTTTAATCCCTCAGAGATCTGCCCTTGACTACCTCCCTCTGAGCTGAGACAACTGGTCAAATAAGAGCACCTGCTTCTAGAGAGGTCAGGTAAGTTGAATGCTGACTGTCCTATTTTCTGTGAGCTGGACATTGCGCAAGGTCCTGGGGACAAAAGATAGGCACAATTCTTTCCCTTCTGGAGCTAATGGTCCAGTGGTGCAAGGAAACCCCCACCAGAGAATTTGCATCCATAAACATAAAATTACAAGGAAGAGTATGATGAAGTAAAGACTCAGGGTGCTTTGACATGCTATAATGTTATTTGTCTGCAAGGAGGACAGGGAATTTTTCCATTGAGAGCTAATGAAATCAGTGGTGATCTGATGGAAGGACAGGGGTTCTTTAGATAACAGAGACAGGGGAGTGGTCTGGAGAGTGATGCTGGCAGAGAAACTGCATGTGCAAGGCACTTGCGGAGGAGGGAACTGAAAGAAGACCTGCTTGATGATAAGAGCAAAAGCATGGTACAAAATAAAGCTGGAGAGGAGAGGATGGTCAGAACTACGGTAACAGACAGCTGCCCTAACAAATATGGTGCTTATCATAAGAGCAAAGAGAAGCCATTGAAATATCATGAGCAGTAGATTTATGGAATTTGCATTTCAAAGAAAACAGGAACAGACTAGACTGACAAGACCAGTTGGGAAGCTATTACAGGTTGTCTGGCAAGAGACGGTGGTGGTATGGACTGCGTGATGACAGTGAAGCTGAAGAGAGGTGGATGATATATTCAAGAGATGGAACTGAGATGAGAAAACAACACTTCAGATCTGAAACTAGGAACTGCAGAGCTACATTCTTTGAAAAAATAACATGGGAATTTAAAAACCTACAAAGATAGATAACAGAAGGTTATTCAGTCTTACTGAGTAATGGTAATGACATTTACAAAATCATATTACTGCATTACAAACTTAGCTTAAAAACTATTCGCATTATTTTCTAATAAGGGTGCCAAGATCATTCAGTAGAGAACGGACAGGCTTCTAAACAAGTGGTGCTGGCAAACCTGAGTGTCCACAACCAAGAGAATGAAATTGGACCCTATACTACATTAAAAAAAAAAACTCAAAAATGGATCTAAGACTATAAACATTTGACAAGAAAACATAGGACAAAAGCATCATGGTATTAGATTTGGCAATGATTTCTTGGTTATAACATGTAAAGTAAAGGTATCAACTGAAGAAATAAACTGGAATTCATGAAGAATAGATAATTTTGTATGTCAAAAGACATTGTCAACAGAATAAAAAGCAACCCATAGAATGGGAGGAAGTATTAGCAAATTATATATTTGAAAAGGGATTAATGTGCAGGATCTATATAGAATTCCTAAAACTGAACCACAAATGACAAACAAAATCTTGACTTGAAGTAGAGCAAAAGATTTGAGTAGGCACTTCTCCAAAGAAGATATGCAAATAACCAATAAACACATGAAAAGATGTTCAATGTCACTAATCATTCAGTTCAGTTGCTCAGTCATGTCTGACTCTTTGTGACCCCATGAACTGCAGCACACCAGGCCTCCCTGTCCATCACCAACTCCCAGAGTTCACTCAAACTCATGTCCATCGAGTCGGTGATGCCATCCAACCATCTCATCCTCTGTCGTCCCCTTCTTCTCCTGCCCACAATCCCTCCCAGCATCAGGGTCTTTTCCAGTGATTCAACTCTTCACATCAGGTGGCCGAAGTACTGGAGTTTTAGCTTCAGCATCATTCCTTCCAAAGAACACCCAGGACTGATCTCCTTCAGAATGGACTGGTTGGACCTCCTTGCAGTCCAAGAGACTCTCAAGAGTCTTCTCCAACACCACAGTTCAAAAGCATCAATTCTTCGGCGCTCAGCTTTCTTCACAGTCCAACTCTCACATCCATACATGACCACTGGAAAAACCATAGCCTTGACTAGACGGACCTTTGTTGGCAAAGTAATGTCTCTGCTTTTGAATATGCTATCTAGGTTGGTCATAACTTTCCTTCCAAGGAGTAAGCGTCTTTTAATTTCATGGCTGCAGTCACCATCTGCAGTGATTTTGGAGCCCCCCAAAATAAAGTCTGACACTGTTTCCACTGTTTCCCCATCTATTTCCCATGAAGTGATGGGACCAGATGCCATGATCTTCATTTTCTGAATGTTGAGCTTTAAATCAACTTTTTCACTTTCCTCTTTCACTTTCATCAAGAGGCTTTTTAGTTCCTCTTCACTTTCTACCATAAGGGTGGTGTCATCTGCATATCTGAGGTTATTGATATTTCTCCCGACAGTCTTGATTCCAGCTTGTGTTTCTTCCAGTCCAGCGTTTCTCATGATGTACTCTGCATAGAAGTTAAATAAGCAGGGTGACAATATACAGCCTTGACGTACTCCTTCTCCTATTTGGAACCAGTCTGTTGTTCCATGTCCAGTTGTAACTGTTGCTTCCTGACCTGCATACAGATTTCTCAAGAGGCAGGTTAGGCAGTCTGGTATTCCTATCTCTCTCAGAATTTTCCACAGTTGATTGTGATCCACACAGTCAAAGGCTTTGGCATAGTCAATAAAGCAGAAATAGATGTTTTTCTGGAATTCTCTTGCTTTTTCCATGATCCAGCGGATGTTGGCAATTTGATCTCTGGTTCCTCTACCTTTTCTAAAACCAGCTTGAACATCACAGGGAAATCCAAATAAAAATTCCAATATACCACCTCAAACCCATAAGGATGGCTACTATCAAAACATTTTAAAAGTAATGCACTGGTGAAGAAATGGAGAAATTGGAACCCCTGTGCACTGTCAGTGGAAATATAAAATGACAGAGTTACTGGGAAAAACAAAAAATTAAAAACCAAATTACCATATGTTTCAGCAATCCTGCTTCCGGTTATATTCCCAAAAGTATTGAAAGCAGGGTCTCAAAGGCATGGGTACACCCATGTTCACAACAGCATCATTCATAATAGTTAAGACATGGAAACAACCCAAGTATTCACTGATAGATGAGTGGACAAACAAAATACAGTATATTCATACAACTGATCATTATTCAGCCTTAAGAAGGAAGGAAATTCTGACATATGCTACAACATGGTAAAACTTGAGGACATTAATCTAAGTGAAATAAGCCAGTCACCAAAAGGGCAAATACTGTATGATCCTCCTTATATGAAGAACTGAGAGCAGTTAGAGTCATAGAAATGAGAAAGTAGAATGATGGTTTCTGGAGGCTGGGGAGATGCAGAAATGGGGACTATTTTTCACTCAGGTCACTGAGATGGAACAGAGTTCTGGAGATGGATGGTGGTGATGTGAGCACAACATTAAGAGTGTGTTTAATACCACTGACCTTTATACCTAAAAGTGATTAAAATGACAATTTTATGTTATATATACTTTACCACGATAAAATTTGGGGAGAAAAATCTGGCACAAAGTTAAGGTTTCACTGTGGAGGGCCCCAAATGGAGATGGACTGCCTATGCTCTGGTTAAGTGGAATATATAATTCCATGACCAAAAACTCCAAGTTTAAAAAAAAAAAAAAAAAAGGACTATTTGCTGGTGGCATAGTGGTTTTAGACTAGCACCTGAGTCAAATCAGAGTAGGTTCAGATCCAGCTCAGCCATATTCCTGGCAAGTGATTAGTAATACCTTCAACCTGACCCTGAGTTTTCTTACCGGTACAGAGGAAATGATGAGCCCGGCTTTGTTGGGTTATAATAAGGCTAGAAGATTAGGTGAAAATTAAATGCTGGTCCTGTGTTTCAGTTGCCTGACTTCGGAGCCTGGACTACCTATAGAATAGCTTGTATCTCACATAGGAATAGACAAAACAGAAAGATAAGGGTTGTTTCTTTGAGGGCAGGAAAGTTGTGCCACATCTCCGTCCCTAGCAGAATAGATCATCTTCAACAGGGACTGGTGGATTTAGAATTGTAGGCATAGAGCAACCTCTCTCAAGTCAAAGGATAGCGCAATGTTTTGAAACTTGCTGGGATCCTCGTCCTCAGAAAGAATATGTTATATGCTGTGAGCCAGTAATACTATGCTCAGAAAGAATATGTTCTATGTGAGCCAGTAATACACTCTGCTATTTTCAATTTGATTTCATTCTATTTTAATTAAAAAAAAAATAATCTGGTCATGACTCACCAAAGTGATTTCCTGACACTTAGGTCATGACCCACAGTTTGAAAAACACCCAGTTAGGAAATTCACAGTCAAGCCCTTCCAGGAAGACTTCCAGAAGCACCCTAACCCTAACCCTATGGAGGTTGTTCCCACACTTGAATTCCCTTGGCTTCTGAGTCTAGGCTGTGATATACCATGAATTCATGACTCTTCTCTTGCCTCCCTAGAAATATTCACTGCTGGTGTGTCCTTCCTACACTACCTTGCCTAGCATCCTTCTTTAACTTTATATCCAGGAGACTTATTTAAGATGCTGGGACAGCTTAAGACATATTTATGGTTGTAAAAGAGTTGGACATGACTTTGTGACTAAATAACAACAATGATGGTAGAGGTAGGTGCATGTGGTCAGAGAAACTAGCATCAGTTTCAAGTTGGTCAAGCACAGACTTGGTGCCTTGCACTGTGCAAGGCTTAGGAAGAGGCTGGGGCTCTTCCAGATCCCCAAAGCCTTCAAGGCTGAAAATGAGTTCAGAGTGAGGAGCAGAGCACACAAGCCCAAAGGGGACATCTCTGACGGCTCCTGAACAGAGATGCGTCATGATCAGAAACTTGCCCTGTGCCAAAGAAGTGTCCTTAGCTATAGAACAAGACTCAAGAAGCAGAGGAATGGCACAGATCTCCTTGCCAGGTTCAAATCTGTGAAATAATCAATGTGCTGAGAGCTTACCTTCATATGTGAAGTGCACAGAGAATCAAGCAGATGCTGAATTCCAGCAGGCTGGAAAAAGAACTTATTTTTCCCCCCATAGCTTTTTAAGCTTAGAATGGGTATTCAAGACTGAAAAGCAGCTGAAAAACCAACCCACTGGTGAGTTCATAACCTTGCTAAGGCAGAGAACCTTGGGCTTGTTAGGAGGCAGTCAACACTGGATCCCCATTTTCCTCTACCGCTTTTAAAACTGACTATGAATATGTTTCTTTACTTCCCTGAGCTGTTCCTTCCTTTATGAAAGGGCAAGCCTTTCATAAACATAAGCCAGAGTTATTATTTTTCAACACACAACATAGCGTAATTGAGGAGAAAAAGGCAGCCACCCAAAACAGCTTTTCCTCCATCAAGCCAAAAGGACATAGTTTCCTAGTGAGAAAATGTGGATGCTCAGACCTGATTGCTCCTGGAACAACACGAGATTCTATCTCAGGAGTCTCTGTGTTATGCCAGTGTGCACATGTTCCTTAGCTGAGGACCATCTGTTAGCAGTGCAGATGCTGTCATGTGGCCCCTGGCCTTGCCCCTTTGTAGGATGCCTCTGGTGTCAGGGACCTGCCCTGGGACGGACCTCCCAGGCTCAGAAGACTTCAGCCAGTCTCAGAAGCATTTAGGAAGCAAGTTTTGGTAGATACTCACTGGAGACCTTAGGAGTCTCCTCTTCCCTCTGATCTGGTTTCCTCACACAAGCCACTATCGCTTCCTGCTCCCTTGGGAAGCATAACTTTGGGGCCTCTGCTGCTGCTGCTGCTGCTAAGTCGTTTCAGTCGTGTCCAACTCTGTATGACCCCATAGACAGCAGCCTACCAGGCTCCTCCTACCAAAATCCCTCCATGGGATTTTCCAGGCAAGAGTACTGGAGTGGGCTACCATTGCCTTCTCAGTTGGGGCCTCTACCTATGCCAATTCTAACCAACTCCCAGGCCTGCATTCTCCATGCAGCAGTCCTGGAACACTCCAGCATGTATCCATCCTTCTTTTCACTTTACAGTAAAAATTGAGCGTCTGCAGCAGTGCTATCCAACACAAATGTGAATCAGACACATAATTTCCCATTTCCTGCTGCTGCTGTCACTTCAGTCGTGTCCGACTCTGTGCAACCCCATAGACAGCAGCTCACCAGGTTCCCCTGTCCCTGGGATTCTCCAGGCAAGAACACTGGAGTGGGTTGCCATTTCCTTCTCCGACGCATTTCCTAGTACTCATATTAAAGAGAGTAAAGAAAAGAGGTGAACTTGACTGTAAGAATATATTTTGAAGTCTGGCGTGTATTTTGCACTAGCGGTACATTTCTGTTTGGACTAGCCATATTTCCTGTAGTCACATGGAGCAAGGAGATTTTGACTACTCAGTGGTGGTGGTTTAGTCGCTAAGTCGTGTCTGACCCTGTATGACCCTATGGACTCTAGCCTGCCAGGCTCCTCTGTCCACGAATTCTCCAGGCAAGAATACTGGAGTGAGTTGCCATTCCCTCCTCCAGGGGATCTTCCTGACCCAGGGATGGAACCGGTTTCTTGCATTGGCAACCAGATTCTTTACTGCTGAACCACCAGAGAAGATTTGATCACTTAATACCCCCTCAAAAGTAAAATATTTCATGAACTTTTTTTTCCATATTGATTACAGATTGGAATGATAATATTTGGCTGGATGAGGTGAGATAAAATGTAGCATTTGTACTGAATATTCTGGCTCTTAGTGTTCTATAGCTGGGTCCACCTCTGAAGCCAACAGGCACATGGAGTAAAAATGAAATCCACATTTGTTCCTCCCCCAGCTCCTCAAGCCACAGTTCCTCTGGTAAGAGATAAGGCTTCTCCTCACTCAGGGTTTTAGGTACCTGCCTAAAGTCAGCTTCTGTTTCCTGTGACCATGATCTCAGCTTCCAGGACTGAAACTCGCCCGTGGGCTAGAGTTAGAGAGGAAGGAAAAACAGAAAATGTGCCAGAGAAGGCGATGGCACCCCACTCCAGTACTCTTGCCTGGCAAATCCCATGGATGGAGGAGCCTGGTGGGCTGCAGGCCATGGGGTTGCTAAGAGTCGAACACGACTGAGCAACTTCCCTTTCACTTTTCACTTTCATGCATTGGAGAAGGAAATGGCAACCCACTCCAGTGTTCTTGGCTGGAGAATCCCAGGGATGGGGGAGCCTGGTGGGCTGCCATCTATGGGGTCGCACAGAGTTGAACACGACTGAAGTGACTTAGCAGCAGCAGTGCACGGGATTATCCCCACTCTCTCTGACCCTGAGGGGGCCACTTCATGCTCCATGGAAAGAGAAGCAGGGGTGTCTTTTTGCGCTCATGTGCTATGTCAGGATTTATGTCACCCTTGAGCCCAGGCTAGGAGACCTGGGAGGGAAATCCCCAGGAAACGCATGGTCTCATTTTTACTTCGTATTCTGGCTTCATTTCTCAATCTGTCTGCTACCACTTACTTTCCTAAGAGCTCAGATAGAAGTTCTGTGCATCTTGTCCTGGGATTTTGTTTGCCTTCAGTGGGAGAAATAAGGTAGAGTGTGCTTACTCCATCGTAACCAAAACCAGAATGTGCAAGAAACCTTTTATTTCTTTCAGTGTCGTATTGCTTTCAACCACTGACATGAATGGTATCTATGGAAACTTAAGCTTGGATTAATTAGGATACCATATTCCCAGACCATGCCAAGTATCTATGATAACCACATACTTAAAATGGAACAGAACTTTTTTTTTTTTACACTGAGAACAGATACAAAGGGATTTCAACACTTGTCTTTGACTTGGAAATAAACTAATGATCACAGTTGACTTGTTTCTTTGAGAACAGTTTAAGCATCTATTACTCTGCATTACTGACTGTCACATATGTGTTTAATTAGGTAATGTATATAGCCTCCACAGCTTTAGACCACATTTTTGTAAACATCTGACTTGATAAGGCAGCTGTGGATTTTATTTCTCTGGGATCTCTGATCTCCACTCATGGTAGCCTGAAGTTTCCTTTTATGGTAGACAATAGATTTTGTAACTAAGGCTATACTGCTGAGAAGTAATACATCCATTTATTCATGTCAACTAATTTCCAAAAGCATTGTTCACCTAACTAAAAAGGAAGTGATCCACACTTGAAAAACCATTAGAGGGCTAGTCATTACTTTGGACATATTATGTGCTCAAATACTCACACAGAGCTGGTAATGTACTGATAATGATGAACTAAATTCCAGAAAACATTGTGAAATGATTTGGTGGCTAAGAACACAGAAAAGAACAGTTATTGGAAATGATAATGTGGATATTTGCATAGTAATATGTACAGCACAAAATATTTTTATTCAAATGATTATTCATCCTTATAGTCACCATTTATGAAATGTGATTATGATGTGTAATCAGTTGGCTAAACACCGTCATGTTCATAATTTGTGAGTAACCCCAGGTGTGTTCTGCTTAAAGCAAACCTTGTATATAAAGTCTGAACTGAATAAATGAGATACATATGAAGAAAATCATTGAGGTTTTAAAACTAACTACTTTGTTTCCTTTACAAACAATGAAGCTATGCACAATTCGGAAGATTGTAGACCCCAATGATAAGGGGGGAATGCATGGGCTTTGGAGTGAGAAATAGCAAGCTTCAAATTTTTGAAGTTAATCTAAACCTCAACTTTGTCATCTGTGACTTGTGGAAGATAGCTGTATGTATGTCAAAGGACTATAGATAAGCACAAATTATAATGCTGCTCATGTTCATAGCACAATCAAGGACAGGGTAAGTGCACCATATCAATATAACTACTCTGTAATATAAGGTTTATTTGCATGGTATATAAAATGAATTATTTCTCAGTGGTTGAAATACACATATTTTTCAACTATATGGGTTTGTTCTATTACCTATGATGTTGAAGAAGAATGATTGCATGAGGAATAAGCCTGGTAGGAAATATGCCAGCATTAAATATTTGAATTTTCATGATTTTACAACTCTTATCTCCTGAATGAAATCCTTTTAACAGACATCTTATTTTCTTAGGCTCTTTTTATCCTCATCACTTACTAAGCACCCAAAATGTATATTTGAAGATCTACAGAACCCATGTGAGACATAATCCTTTCTAGCTGTGAAAAAGACAAGATGTATCAGAAAAAGTAATCTTTGGGAATGAGGATTATTTGTGCCACTAAAATTCGTGACAGAAAGAAGGCAAGTTCATTCACTCCTTTCTTCATATCTTGCTCAATGGGTGGTGGTTTTAATGAGATAAAAATACTTAACCATCTTCCTGTGCTTTCAAGTGGGATGTGTCATTTGAATGAGAAGAAAGCAAAGCTGAGATGTCATCATACTGGGATATGGAGTTTAGGAACTCTGTTATCATTAAACAGCAATATCATTCTTTAAATACCTATTGAGCACTGGACTCTTTGCTAGGTATTTTCACATTTAATCTACACAATAAGGATGCATTATTACCTCCATTACACCTTTGTGGTTCATGAGGCTTAAAAATGCTTAGTAACTTACACAAAGCATAGAGAGGAAAGTCTATACTTAAACCTAGGATTGTCTGCTTTTTTTGGTATTACTCCTTAGCTCAACTCAAGAATATATTTCTGTTGTTGCTCAGTCAGTAAGTCATGTCTAGCTCTTTGTGACCCTATAGACTGCAGCAAGCCAGGCTCTGCTGTCCTTTACTCTCTCCTGGAGTTTGCTCAGATTCATGTCCTTTGACTTGGTGATGCCATCTAACCATCACATCCTCTGTTACCCACTTTTCCTTTTGCCCTCAATCTTTCCCAGTATCAGAGTCTTTTCTGATGACTTGGCTATTTGCATCAGGTAATCAAAGTATTGGAGCTTTGGCTTCAGCAGTGGTCCCTCCTATGAATATTTAGGGTTGACTTCTTTTTGGATTGACTGTCTTCAGTCAAGATTAAAGGCAGGAGGAGAAGGGGACTACAGAGGATGAGATGGTTGGATGGCATCACTGACTCGATGGACATGAGTTTGGACAAGCTCCAGGAGTTGGTGATAGACAGGGAAGCCTGGCATGTTGCCATTGATGGGGTCGCAAAGAGTTGGACACGACTGAGCGACTGAACTGAGAATTGACTGTAATGCTGTAGAATGAAATGTCAGCTCCTGTTGAGTATGTTCCTGTTATCCTTTCTTAAGCAAGCGAAGTTCTGATGACTGAAGCATGATACCTGAACCATAATTCCCTCACTTCTGTTTCTGGCAGACATTGCTAACTGACAACAGTACTCTTTTGCAAAGAAACTGGGTTTATCCTCAGAATTCTTCTCAACACATCCTTCCAAAGCAGTCACTCTCAAGCAACTGACCATTACTAGCTCTAAAAACTACTTGACATCTCTCCTACAGCACCTTGTTAATGAACCTGCTGCTGCTGCTGCTGCTGAGTCACTTTGGTCGTGTCCAACTCTGTGTGATCCCATAGACGGCAGCCCACCAGACTCCACCGCCCCTGGGATTCTCCAGGCAAGAACACTGGTGGGTTGCCATTTCCTTCTCCAATGCACGAAAGTGAAACGTGAAAGTGTTAGCACATATTAAACTATACTTCAATTATTTGCTTCCCTTTTAATTTTACAGTTACAGAACCATTCAATTTCCTAAATCTAGTCTCCTAATCACAGTTAGCCACAGAATACAGTGGGCGCCCGGGGAAAGTTTTGCTGGACTGAATGTAAGTAAATACCAGGGCTTCCCTGGTGGTCAGATGGTAAAGAATCTGCTTGCAATGCAAGAGACCCATGACCAATCCCTGGATCAGGAAAATCCCCTAGAGAAGGGAATGGCAACCCACCCTAGTATTTTTGCCTGGAGAATTCCATGGACAGAGGAGCCTGACTGGCTAGAGTCCATGAGGTTGCAAAGAGTGAATAACACTAGACAATATATACTTCTAGATTAAATCTATTTAACTACAAAATGCTAAACATATGTAATTGGTTAATAATTAGAATGTCTAACCTTTTAATAGAGGAAAACAAAAGAATGGGAAAGACTAGAGATCTCTTCAAGAAAATTAGAGATATCAAGGGAACACTTCATGCAAAGATGGTCTCAATAAAGGACAGAAATGGTATGGATCTAACAGAAGCAGAAGATATTAAGAAGAGGTGGCAAGAATACACAGAACGGTACAAAAAAGATCTTCACAACCCAGATAATCATGATGGTGTGATCACTCACCTCGAGCCACACATCCTGGAATGTGAAGTCAAGTGGGCCTTAGAAAGCATCACTATGAACAAAGCTAGTGGAGGTGATGGAATTCCAGTTGAGCTATTTCAAATCCTGAAACATGATGCTGTGAAAGTGCTGCACTCAATATGTCAGCAAATTTGGAAAACTAAGTAGTGGTCACAGGACTGGAAAAGGTCAGTTTCCATTCCAATCCCAAAGAAAGGCAATGCCAAAGAATGCTCAGACTACCACACAATTGCACTCATCTCACATGCTAGCAAAGTAATGCTCAAAATTCTCTAAGCCAGGCTTCAGCTATACGTGAACTGTGAACTTCCACATGTTCAAGCTGGTTTTAGAAAAGGCAGAGGAACCAGAGATCAAATTACCAACATCTGTTGGATCATCAAAAAAGCAAGAGAGTTCCAGAAAAAACCATCTATTCCTGCTTTATTGACTATGCCAAAGCCTTTGACTGTGTGGATCACAATAAACTGTGGAAAATTCTGAAAGAGATGGGAATATCAGACCACTTAACCTGCCTCTTGAGAAACCTATATGCAGGTAAGGAAGCAACAGTTAGAACTGGACATGGAACAAAAGACTGGTTCCAAATAGGAAAGGAGTACATCAAGGCTGTATAATGTCACCCTGCTTATTTAACTTATATGCAGAATGCATCATGAGAAACACTGGGCTGGAAGAAGCACAAGCTGGAATCAAGATTGTCGGGAGAAATATCAATAACCTCAGATATGCAGATGACACTACCCTTGTGGCAGAAAGTGAAGAACTAAAGAGCCTCTTGATGAAAGTGAAAGAGGAGAGTGAAAAAGTTGGTTTAAAGCTCAACATTCAGAAAACGAAGATCATGGCATCTGGTCCTGTCACTTCATGGCAAATAGAGGGAGAAACAGTGGAAACAGTGTCAGACTTTATTTTTGGGGGCTCCAAAATACTGCAGATGGTGACTGCAGCCATGAAATTAAAAGACGCTTACTCCTTGGAAGGAAAGTTATGACCAATCTAGACAGCACATTAAAAAGCAGAGACATTACTTTGCCAACAAAGGTCCGTCTAGTCAAGGCTATGGTTTTTCCAGTGATCATGTATGGATGTGAGAGTTGGACTATAAAGAAAGAGGAGTGCTGAAGAATTGATGCTTTTGAACTGCGGTGTTGGAGAAGACTCTTGAGAGTCCCTTGGACTGCAAGGAGATCCAACCAGTCTATCCTAAAGGAAATCAGTCCTTGGTGTTCACTGGAACGACTGATGCTAAAGCTGAAACTCCAGTACTTTGGCCACCTGATGCGATGAGCTGACTCATTGGAAAAGACCCTGATGCTGGGAAAGATTGAGGGAAGGAGGAGAAGGGGATGACAGAGCTTGAGATGGTTAGATGGCATCACCAACTCAATGAACATGAGTTTGGGTAAACTCTGGGAGTTGGTGATGGACAGGGAGGCCTGGCATGCTGTGGTTCATGGGGTCACAAAGTTGGACATGACTGAGCGACTGAACTGAACTGAACCTTTTATAAGCACTTACTATTTGCCATGATTTACTTAAGTGGTTCACCAAAATTTGTTTAGCTAAAAAAATGAACACATGGAGATGAATGTATTATCTCTATTTTATAAAGAATGATAAAAAAAAGTTCAGAGAGTTTAAATGATTTGTACAAGATCCCAGGACCCAACCCAGGTATTCTGACCTCCCCTCAAACCTACACTCTTAACCACTACACTGTTTATAGCAGAAAGTCCATATAAAATATATTTTTTACTCTCATAACATATTATATAAATATATTACTGTACTACTGCTCCTTTCTGGCTTTCATAAATTTTACCAGGTGATCCCTGAACTTTATTTCAAAATGTTACCAGAAGATCAACATTTCAAATATCTCTCATCATTCTTTCGGTCAACATACACATAAAAACAAACCAAAACCCAAAAAAAGAAAAAACAAACTTGTGAATTGACAGATAGCTGGATTAAGATCCTGGAGAAGTCTCTCTCCTTTTCTAGTTCCTCTCCACCAGATCCATTTCAGGGTCTCTTCTGTGCTGGCCATGGAGACAGGTGCTATGGGTACAAAGATGAATAAGACTTATTCTCGGACATCAAAGTCCTCAGTCTAGTGGGAAGGCAGTTGCATAACAATGATGGGGCTGTCATCAGCAGAGGCAGGGCAGGCCACGGGTAAAGGAAGATGCAACAGTTAGCTTTGCCCTGAAGAATCTGGGCAGTGGACGAGAGTCATCCAGGAAGGAAAGCAAGGAAGGATATAGGCAATGTGATGCTTTAGAGTCTAAGTGCAGGCACACCCTGGATGTGATTACTGATGTCAAAGTCCTTACAAATATGTTTTATCTCTCTCAAGATGTCTGGGACTTTCAAAACAGAACTCTAGTAGGTGTGTCCAGGAGTTGAGAGTCCCAGGCATTAAGGCTACCATTGTACATATGCTTCTTAACACCAACACATGGAAAGGGTCCACTATTTCTTATTTTAATGCAGTGGTTAATCACAGTCGTTGAAAGAGGTCATGAGTTTTTTAGGGTTTGAGCACACCTTTTCCGTACCCTGAGGGTCCACCTTCTGAAAACAACGAATGCCTCCTGAGCTTATTCTTTCAGAACCAAGACCTTCAAAAAGAGGCCCCAAACTTCCCCCAATTTCCTATGGAAGACATTATTCAAGTGACAGATGGTCTGATAATCTGCCAAAACGTGCGCCCTGCACTCGAAGGTCGGCTCTGTTTTACTGAAGAGTTTTCACTCACACCAGTACCATCTGGAGCCCACGTCCTCTATCTTAAGCTTCAAATAAATCCCTGTTTACCTCAGAAATATTTGCTAAGAGACTGCTTGCTAAAAAGGATGACCAGTTTCTCCCCTTTGAGGCACGCCTTTGCGATATGTGACACCTAGGAGGCACGTGATAAATGACTGTCCACTGGGATATGCCTTCGGATGCTGCAAAAGATGCTGATCGGGCACAAAGGTTGGGCAACTCCAGATAAATCCTTCTGTGTATGTGTGGGGTGGAAGTCTGGCAAGATTACACAATTTTCTTTCAGCTGGAGCATCCTAATCTGAATTAAAACTGCATGTGCTATATCAACACTCTGACTCAATACCGCTGACGTTTCTTTGCCAAATATCTTTTCAGTTCTCGGAATGTGTAAGAGTAGGGCACATTTTGATCTGCTGATGTATGTATATAGAAGAAGAATGGATGGGGGCTTGAAGATGGACTTCACGTCCTGGAGGGATCATGTGCTCTTGTGCTCCTGGCAGACCCTGAGGAAGGCTTTTGTCGCGTCTTCCTCACTGCATGCTGGTGTCAGGTCTGTGGCTAACACCTTTCTAAAGAGAAGTGTCGGGCCTTGGTCCTCACGCTTTCTCTCTGGGATAACATAGGCTTTCATTTTCAAAGCAGGTACATACAGGATTTACATTTCAAGGTGTTACCTAAGCCCAGTACTGAGTCCAATGCACTGTGGGAAATGCCCTAAGCATTTGAGCTAAGCTACTAAGAAAGGCAAGGAAGCTAATCCAGTTACTCTTTTTTTGTGCCAGCCATTTGACTGTTGATGCTCTGGGCACAGGTCTGCCTGCCAAGACTGGAAGTGGACCACTCCTGTACTTTTGTGTTGATTTTCCCCTGAGAGCAGGAAAGCATCCCTTTAGTCTTTCAAGTGGACCCGGATGCAGAGTTAACCAGTTTAAACTCCTTTTTGGGCTTGATTAATAGTCTTTTAAGTCAGTTCCTGGTAGGAGGTGAATCTTGCATTTATAATTTTTTTTTTTCAGAAACAGGGAAATGAGTAATCCTTAAGATTGGGGCCAGGAAGAAAATTTGGAACTTTACCAGGGTTTTTTCCTTGTGTGTGTGTGGGGGCAATTACAAAAGCTATTAAGGTAAATTTATTTAGAAAATCACTTACGCTTCTATTATCTAACAATGCAGTCGCATTTTTATTTTTTAAAAAACCCAGTCTTCTAAGTAAATATTTTAAAAAATAGGTGGGATAATGGTGTATAAATGTTTACAGAATGCACTTTCTCACTAAATATCTTGTGACCATTTTCCCCTATATTCATTTCCTAAATATTTTTAAAAATTTGATCTTTAAGTGTCACCTAGAGGAACACTATGTAAAATCAAACCAGGAAATATATCATGGCGGTTCATAGCGAAGGTTCCAGTAAGAAAGGCCTGAGCTTCAATTCTGGTTCTCATACTAACCAACTGAATTATCACGGGTGATATGTAAATAGTTTCATAACATTTACTTTGCAATGCTGTGTAGCAAAAATTTTGCTAAAGGATTTACATGTATTAATTTCACTAAATATTAGAACTCCATTTGGCTACTTTATTCCTACTTCATTGATAAGAAACAGAGACTAAGGAATGTTTGCTATTTTATCTCACAAACTGAATATAAGTACTTGATCTGGCCTGTGTCTATTTCACCAGATTGAGTTCCCACCCCTTTCCTCTCACTTGTTGGAGATCTGATCCCCCTTGTCAGTTCCCCTATGCCTGGCTCTTTCTCACTTGCAGGCTTAGAACCACCACCAACTCTCATCCCTCCTCTTCACCCTTTAATGTCTCCCCTGAATGCAACTTACTCAAGGAAAGCTTTCTGGTACTACATTAAACACTCCCCTGGGAACCTGCATTTTCATTTAGAGCACTTATGAAGAGTCATTCTCTTTGTAACTGTGGGTTCACTATCCATCTCACCTGCTACACTGAGGTGCCAGGATCCCCTCACATCTGTATCCCATGCCACAGTGTGAACAATGCACTCATTAATGACACATCATTTTCAACTCTTTAACCATCCATATATTCAGTTCCCATCAGCTCATTTCTAATCCTGTGACTTTCTACATGACAAATAGGAAGGATATGAGATGACCAAAACTGCCAAATTAAATTAATTGTAGGACTGTGGGTGAGTAACCCTGGGAAGGAAGGTATTTTGAAAGCCTTGTCCATTTTCTGTTCCTTTGAGAACAGAGGAACAGAAAGAACAGTTTCCTTTGGAATCTGTGCGCACTATTTTTTTTGCCAAGAAAGTGTGTAGATGGCTGCGGAGGGAATGCTACTCCATTCACACCACTTTTTTTTTTTTTTTGCCAACATGAAGCTCTGAACCCACGCAACTGTCACCAAGCAAAAATGTGAACATGCCAGGTCTTAGCCACAGAGCTTCTCCTACCATGGGTGATCAGGAGAGGATAAATGATCCTAAACTGTGTTATTCTAAGGCTCACTGATTCCACACACTTCCTCAGGTAAAGAGGCACCATTGCCTTAGTCTCCGTGGCCAGATAAGTAAAGGAAACACTGCGTTAACTCTTATCTTGAAGTTCCCAAGGCACGTTAGAGAAGCTAAGCGATTTTGCAAGAGAAAAATATTCTATTTAATTTTATTCAGTTTCTAAGTTTATTTAACCATGTTTAGTCATAGAATGCTGTCTTGGATTAGACTGCACCCGAAGCAGATCCCGAGATAAGGATTTCAGGGCAAGCAGTTTTACATGGGAGGTGAATTTATAGAAAGCACCAGGAAAGGAGACGGGAAGTAAGATGGAAAGGAAAGGAGGCCCATGCAGGGTGCATTCACAGGCATTACTCCTGTGGGCAACTGGGGACTCAGTCTTCTTGGGGACTGATGGGAAGATGCCTCCGAGGTGACCCATCTCAGGAATGAGGCAGCTGGATATTTATTCACCAACTCTCATCTATAATAAATGAGAGCTGCTTTGGGGGTCACTATCTCCCTGGCAATTCGAGCCTGCCCTACAGGATATTCAGAGGATGAGGTCAGGCAGAGAGTAGCAAGTGTGTACAATAGAGCCCTCAGATTGTCATGCATGGAAACTGTGAGTGCCCGCAGGAGGTAAATGGGACACTACAATGTCTACTGCCCAGATGGCCCTGTTTCCTTGTTATTTTTCATATAAGACACCCATAAATGCTTACTGGAAGCAGTTCTTAAGGAACAAAATTAGAAAACAGAATTCCAAACTCGAGATTTCAAGCAGTTCAACGAATTCCAAGAGCTATCGTTTATCTGACCACACTGAGCCAATGCTATGCTATAGCTGGTAAAACTCTAAAGGGAATTCCTATAAATGCCACCAAATACCAAACATGTAAATCTCAAGGTTCAGCAGAAATAGCATTGGAAACTCGTCACCTCGGGGATGCTACTTCAAAGAGCCTTCTAAGGATCCAAAGTTAGAATCAGGTTCTAACTTGGTCTTTCTGTGAAAGAGAAAAGTTATCTTTTCTGAGCCCCACAGCCAAGGGCTCAGGTCAGGGCAGAGTAACTGTGTCGTATGGATGCTGATAACATCCTACAGCCACAATCTGCTAGAGAGTGCTACATACAGATAAAGACACAGACAGAAAGATCCCAGGACCCTACTCTTATGGAATGTCTTACATCCTAGCAAAGTCAGATAACCCAATATTAATAAACCAATAGAGGAAATAATTTTACATTGTGTTATGAAGACATTAAAGAGGGAAATTAGGAAGAGTAGTTCGAGGAAGATTACTTAGGGTTGAGTGGTCCAGAATGGTGCCTTTGAGGAGGTGAAATATGAGCTGACACCACCTTGATTCAGGAGGAGACAATAGCAAGCACAAAGGTCTTGAGATGGGCATGAGATTGGGGGTATTTGAGAGCTCAAACAAGGGGTCTGGAGTATCAAGACTGAGGGGTGAAGTGTGACAGGAAGGATGACAAAGAAGGCCCCAGCTGGAACTTCTTGTCTGGACATTTGGTATATTTCCCTTTCCATTCCTGTGCTAAGCCATTTCAGTCAGTCTGACTCTTTGTAACCCTATGAACTGTAGCCTGCTAGGCTCCTCTGTCTGTGGGTTTCTCCAGGCAAGAATACTGGAGTGGGTAGCCATTTCCTCCTCCAGGGGATCTTCCCGACCCAGGGATTGAACCAGCGTCTCTTATGTCTGCACTGGCAGGCAGGTTCTTCACCACTAGTGCCAGCTGGGAAGCCCCCTTCTCTTATTCTTAAGCAAATAGTGTTCTAAAGCATTAGAAAATGTTGGCTGAGTACCAAATGACACTCCCATGTGTCATTTGATTTCTGAGAAACCTAAGGAAACTCACTGAGGTCTGTCTCCAGGCAGCCATCCTAATGATTTCAGCCCACTCTCCAGCATCTCCCACCAAGATCGCACATGGCCGCACACAGTAAAACCAGGACCTAAAATCTCAATGTCGACCTGCTCTTCAAAGGCCCTGTGTCCTCAACTCTGTAAAGAAATAGCACAATGTCGCTAGGACCCACTTCTCATTGGAAGTTGATAAGTCTACACCATCTGATCTCACCTGTGCCCTGAGGGCAGCCCCTCCAGATATCTGCCAGTATGGTCCCCTTCTGAACTGCCATTTAGTGATTCTGCAGTCACTAAGTTTGCCCAGATCTGGCCCTTGAGGATAATATTAGAAGGTCTCTCTTAGAAGTGCACGTAGCTTTGAATGGTAACAGAAGGCTGATTCTTCACACACTGGCATGGTCAGGGTCAGGAGAAGCAAGGAAAGACAAGGTCAGCTCTTGACCTCTAGGGACAAGGCATCATAAAAGAGGATTCTGAGAGGCCATCAAGAGAGCATCCTTCAGAAGGCAGGCAAAGCTCAGTTTTATTTCACAAGTGGCTGCTGGGTATCCGAAAGGGAAAGAAACGCTGACCACTTCTGGTAATACCAGGCAGAATGAAATCAGTGTCCAAACAGACTTCCAAACCAAGAACTTCAGGAGAGTGATGGCAAGAGAAATTGATAAGCCCACTGGCTTTCTTTGGTTTGGTGACGGGTTTGGGAGCCAACCAGGTACATGTGGGACCACAGGCTTCCTTTGTCACACAAGTGAGTCAGGCATTTCGAGACTGAGAAAGAGGTAACACTATGTCAAGGGGTGAAGCATTTATCATCAAGAGACATAGGGAAGTGAGCAGGGCAGGAAAACAGCTCATGAAGAGCTGGACCAATGGCCCCTCGTCTCTTGGGAAAGCAGCAGCTCGGAGGGCTGTGTCTGTGGACTTCCTCTCACAAGTGTCTCTCTCCCATCCTTGCTACATTTGCCCCCTGCTGTTCCCCTTTATGTCTGGGTCCTTCTTTCAGGATCTTGTTTTTCACCTGTCCCTAGACAGATGCTCCGTCACCTTGGGCAGGATGCTTCACATTTGTGGGTCTCAGTTTCCCCATCTGTGACAGGTAGATATTAATAGCACCTACCTCAGATGGATTTTTTTTAATTAAATGAGTTAATATACATAGACAGAATGGTGCTATTTTTAGTTTGATGCCAGGGTGATTCTCTCTGGTCCCACTAACTGTGGGTAACAACTGCTCATTGACAAATTGGCAATTTACCACTGTCTATTTCCTTGGAAGGCAACTAAGGATATTAAAAGTGTAAAGCCTCCTGGGTGCTTAGAATCTCTCAGATTCAAAGTATGTTTCAAAATGAATTTTAAAACTTTGAAATATTCTAAAATAATATGGGTTCATTAAAAATTATTTAGAAAAAGTAGTCTAACAGATGAAAAATCACAGAGTAGGGGATATGGGATTTTTGTCTGCCTACATCTCTCCCTTTGGGGAGTCAAGTCTCATGACTGCACAGTAATTCTGCTTCATCCATGTGGTTTGCACAGACATGACCCTGCCACAGGCATCGATGGGCCAGTGTGCTAGGTGGATGCTCCTCTGGGACTTATGCTAAAGCTACAAAAAGATGCTCTTTTCCTTTGGGGCCCATGAGATATATGATTAATGTCTTTGAAGCTTCCTATGGTGATGAATAGAGAAGGAAGCAGATCCTAGCTTTCTGGATTAACAGAAAGAAGAGTGGGCAGTCAGATATCCCTAATGACAATTAGAGGGCCTGGATCAAGTAAAACCAGAAACTATGACCTATCTCCTATGGGCCAAAAAGTTATATGAGCCAGTATGCTCCTTTTCATATATTTTTTCACTTAAACTAGTTTTAGGTGAGATTCTCTTATAACTAAAATAATTTACCACCCAGTAATAACCACATTTCTCTTCATGTGTATATCTTTCCAGGCTTTTTTTTTTTTTTTTTGTCTCTCCCTGCATAGCTTTTAAAAAAATGAAAATATGACTTAATCTACAAATGCTAATACTTTTTCCTTCCCTGATCCTGTTACAAAATGTATTGCCTGTGATTAGCATCTAAGTCTTTTCGAGAAAGGATGGAGTAACTTCTGCGGTCCCCATCCCCACCCTGTCACCCTTCCCAGCCCCGAGAAGGTATTTCAGAGGGCAAGGGGCTATCCTATGACATCTACAGATTGGCAGTTCCTTCCAAGTTCAGTTCTATACCGCTGGGCTGGAGAAGATCAGCTTTGATAGGGGCTTTGGTCTTAGGTCAGCTGGTCTGGACTCCTGCCTGGTCTTTCAAAGCACTTTTCTTTTAAGATCCCCCAAACCAGCATTTTCCATAAACATCTTACAGCTTTTTTTTTTTTAAGTGCAAAGAAATTCAAGAATGAGCACATTGTATACTAAAGATGGTCTGGAGACACGCCACACGGGCAATAGTTTCAGGAATCCAAAAAGAGGCACAGAATACATTTGACTGCCAAATAAGCATTTGGAGTGTAATTGAAAACTGAAAACATGGCAATAACATGGTAGGAATTATACCTGTGATTCTAAAGAAAATGTACTGTACTGTGGCCTTAGCTGTCTAATTAGCTGATGAGAAAATATAGGCTACAGAACATTTGCTAGCAATTATGGTGCTTGCTTGCTCTACTTATAGCTTAAAAATAACAGCAAAGTTTATTTTGCTAATCTCTCCCCTGGATTTGTGAATTATCTGTTTTTATTATCTTAGAGATAAATGGGAAAGAAAAATACAATGCAGGAGGAGTTTTTATGAGACAAAACACTTGAATTGTCTTTGAATATGGATGCCACACTCAATTTAATAAAAACCAAAGCAGACCATGTTGGAAGTTCTAATGGAGGAATATATTTATAATGAGGGAAGTACCATGGGTCAGAAAACAAACATAGGCTTTGAAAACCGAGGATGATGGTTGTACCCACTGTGTCTTATCCTGCTGGGTGACTGTGAGGAAGTCACCCACTTTCCTAAGTTTCTAACTTCCCTCCTCTGTGTAGTGGTAGCAATCAAAATTGCTCTGCCCACCACAGAGGCTGTGAAGGACAAAGGAGATAATATGCTTTAGACTATTTAGATTTTTCAATAAATATAAACAATAACATATAACCTTATTATAATTCAGATAATATTCTCTAAAATTTACACAGTGTTCATACATCCAACAGATGATATTATTGTTATAATCCATAGCCATTTTCTCCACTCTATACATCAGAGATCTCAGTTACTCAAGAAGTGGAAAGAGATTCAGCTGTAGTATCAGATAGTTAGGGATGTGAACCATAGTTCTGGCTGCATGACCTTAGGGAAGTTAGCAACCTTTCTGACATTACACATATCTCTGTCCAATGGAGATGAAGCAACACCTGCCTAACTGCCGGAAACCTTTATGATGGATAGTAGATATTCATATCATTATAGAATAAGCAATAATACCCCAAAATTACAGTCCAATAGCAATGACAGTAACATCATTTAAGCTGTCAATTTTGACTACTTTCTCTGCTTTGGATACCATCCCAAAACTTTCAGTGGCGCAACAGCTGTATGAGACAGAAGCTCTCATTGTCATTTTACAAATGAGGCTGGCTGGAGTGTCTTGACCAAAGTCACCCAGCTAACAAGTGGCCCATTGCAATCTGATGCAGAAAATCTGCCTCTAGAGTGTGCCCTCCATACCTATATCCTTTGTGTCACTCACCTAGAGCCAAACATCCTGGAATGTGAAGTCAAGTGGGCCTTAGAAAGCATCACTACGAACAAAGCTAGTGGAGGTGATGGAATTCCAGTTGAGCTATTTCAAATCCTAAAAGATGATGCTGTGAAAATGCTGTTCTCAATATGCCAGCAAATTTGGAAAACTCAGCAGTGGTCACAGGACTGGAAAAGGTCAGTTTTCATTCCAATCCCAAAGAAAGGTCATCCCAAAGAATGCTCAAACTACCACACAATTGCACTCATCTCACATGCTAGCAAAGTAATGCTCAAAACTCTCCAAGCCAGACTTCAACAATACGTGAACCATGAACTTCCAGATGTTCAAGCTGGTTTTAGAAAAGGCAGAGGAATCAGAGATCAAATTGCCAACATCTGTTGAATCATCAAAAAAGCAAAAGAGTTCCAGAAAAACATCTATTTCTGTTTTATTGACTATGCCAAAGCCTTTGACTGTATGGATCACCACAAGCTGTGGAAAATTCTTCAAGAGATGGTAATACCGGACCACTTGACCTCCCTCTTGAGAAATCTGTACGCAGGTCAGGAAGCAACAGTTAGAACTGGACATGGAACAACAGACTGGTTCCAAATAGGGAAAGAAGTATGTCAAGGCTGTATATTGTCACCCTGCTTATTTAACTTATATGCAGAGTACATTATGAGAAACGCTGGGCTGGAAGAAGCACAAGCTGGAATCAAGATTGCTGGGAGAAATATCAATAACCTCAGATATGCAGATGACACCACCCTTATGGCAGAAAGTGAAGAAGAACTAAAGAGCCTCTTGATGAAAGTGAAAGAGGAGAGTAAAAATGTTGGCTTAAAGCTCAACATTCAGAAAATTAAGATTATGGCATCCAGTCCTGTCACTTCATGGCAAATAAGAAACAGTGGAAACAGTGTCAGACTTTATTTTGGGGGGCTCCAAAATCACTGCAGATGGTGACTGCAGCCATGAAATTAAAAGACACTTGCTCCTTGGAAGGAAAGTTATGACCAGTCTAGACAGCACATTAAAAAGCAGAGACATTACTTTGTCAACAAAGGTCCATCTAGTCAAGGCTATGGTTTTTCCAGTGGTCATGTATGGATATGAGAGTTGGACTATAAAGAAAGCTGAGCGCCGAAGAATTGATGCTTTTGAACTGTGGTGTTAGAGAAGACTCTTGAGAGTCCCTTGGACTGCAAGGAGATCCAACCAGTCCATTCTAAAGGAGATCAGTCTGGGTGTTTTTTGGAAGGAATAATGCTAAAGCTGAAACTCCAGCACTTTGGCCACCTCATGTGAAGAGCTGTCTTATTTGAAAAGACCCTGATGCTGGGAAAGTTTGAAAGCAGGAGGAGAAGGGGATGACAGAGCATGAGACAGTTGGATGGCATCACCGACTCTATGAGACTGAGTGAACTCTGGGAGTTGGTGATGGACAGGGAGGCCTGGGGTGCCGCAGTCCATGGGGTCGCAAAGAGTCGGACATGACTGAGCAACTGAATTGAACTGACTGAACTGAACTGAACTGTTAACATTTATCAAGCACTCACAGGTAAGCATAGTTCTTCCAAGCACTGTTGGACCTTGAACAAGACATGGTTGAACTGTGCAGGTTCACTCATGTGCAGATATTTTTAGTAAATATATACTATACTACTACATTCTGAGATTGGTTGAATCTACAGATACGTAATTTTAGATATGGAGAGCTGACTATAAATTTATACATGCTTTTCGACTGTATCGGTGATTGGTGCCTCTAAGCCTTCCCTGCCCTCATGAGGGTGTTTGAGGGTCACCTGTGGTTTACATTTATTAACTCTTAATACACTCAGTAAACTCTAACCTAATTAGTTTAAGAAGAGATGCCTAGATAATTTTTATTTCTAAATAAGCAAAAAATAATTTTTAATTATAAGTAAGTTCCATGCAATGTTTAAGATATACCAAAATTTTAAAATATTTATTCTTTATATTCATTCTTTTTATGAAATTAAACTTTAATGGGGCATCCTATATTTTATCTGGCAATTGTACCCTTAGACGAGGTGGAAACAAATCTAGTTTCTGGTACCAAGGAGACATCCAAAAATAGTAAATCCTATCATTATTGTTTTTTATCAGGTCATTTTGACCTTTGCTTTTAACCGTTCCTCTAGCCCACCTAAATTCAGAAACTATATTCATGAAGAGAACAATAATTTTGATACATTAATAAAACCTTAAAATAACAGTGCCTCTGTAACTCACAAAAATTATTGAAATGGAACCTCCTGACAATCTTGTAAAGCATATTTTATGCCCATTTTTTAATGAAAAAACTGAGTTTCAGCACCATTAAATAATCTGCCTAAGGGTGCACAAATGAAAAAATAAAGTGGAGAGTCACATTCTGGTCCCAAAGGTATGAGAGTCTTCTCATACTTGCATATAAGGTTGTATAATAGAGCAGTAAAATCAGTCAGCAACAAAAGAAGAGGCAGAAGGAGAAAGCATCTTCAAAATCATTATTAAATTTAGGGTCACCAAATTTGCTGCTAATCCCAGCAATAGGATTATCACATGCACTTGCTCTTTCCCTTGACCCCAGTAATGTTTCTGTGATATCACAACCTTCAGCAGTAAGTCTGGATAATTTCCATTTATCGAGAAGTTTTCATGTTCCAGACACCTCAATAAGAACATCACCATTCCAAAAAATAAAAGGTAAAATTCCCATTGCATATATGGGAAAACTGAGGCTCTGAGAATTAAGTCAATTGTCCTAGAATTAGCTTCCAGTTACAAAGTGGCAGAGCTGAGCCTGCACTGCAACCTTATATTACTCTGTAATTTATTCTTAGGGTATGATACATATACTACCATGCTGTTCCCCATGCCTACTGCAGACATTACTGGTCAATCATGGAGATCTTTCTCTTTGAGCCTGGAAATGACTGCAAAATCCTTTTACACACACGTTATTCTGGGCAGCCACTACCAGTCAACAAATGCTGGCATTCAATATCCTACTTATAGGCCACTCCTACATCACCTCTTCCTGCTGAACACCTTTATCTTAATGGTTACAGTGAAAAAGGAGTCAATTTTGCATGCTGTGTGGTCAATGCTACTTTCCAAAGACTGTTTGGTAACTCTTAGAAATGAAATTCATCTGAGATGTGATGGTTCAGAGGTTGCCGCCCAACTGGCACTTATAAAGACAGGATGCCTTGTAACAAGCCTGGGGCTGTCTGCCACCAAGCCAGTTGTGAAGCCACCATTTCCAAAGTCATGAAGCTGCTGTGATGGTCTGTTGCTTACCACAGGAGAAAAACAGCACTCTACTCCGTGCAAACAGGGAGGCCTGGAATCCT
The DNA here is from genome assembly GCF_014754425.2 of Oryx dammah. Lineage (NCBI taxonomy): Eukaryota > Metazoa > Chordata > Mammalia > Artiodactyla > Bovidae > Oryx > Oryx dammah. The sequence goes on from NW_024070193.1 coordinate 23,872,169, forward strand.
GCCTCCTCTTTGAGGGGCTACGTTTCACCCTCAGACAGCAAGCTTTCACAGGCGTAATGACTGGCTGGAGTCTGGGAGTGTCCTTGGATCATGACAAGGTACAGATTTACAAAAGCAACTGGTCATTACCCTGGCTTCCCAGTCCTTAAGCCAAGTCCAGATGCTTCACCTCTTTGTGCCCCTGCTCCCCTACCACCCCCACCTCTTATTCACATATAATGATGCTTTTCTTCTTTCTTGGGAGAAGGATATCAGAGCTGCCAGGACACACCCAAAGCATTGTTGATGAAAGTTCAGGCAGAGACCATGAACTCACTTAAGAATGAGCAGAGTCAAACTTAGAGCAGGAGGGGGAGGGAAAAGCAGACGTTATTTTTTAAGTGTGCCAATTTCTAAGAATATAGGGCTTGTAGACCTCACAAACAGAACACCTCAAATGCATTAAGCCCCCAAACTCCACTCATATCATTGACAAAATCAGCAGAGAACCAGTTTATCTGGGTCAAAACTCACCTTAAGAGATGGGAAGTGCTACTTAGAGCCCATAAATAAAGCAGGGATATAACAAGCTTGGGAAGGCAGCCAAGGGGTATGGTCATTCGAGGGGGCACCCAGGAGAAGAAGGGGAAATAAGATAAGTTCTAGGACAGAGAGGCAGGGTAGCAAAGTGACAAAGCAATGAAGAGAATGGGTAACACGCACATTATGAAGAATGAGAGTTGGTTCTTCTGTTCTTCATTCCCATATAATTTACCAAAGTCAGAGACGTCTAAACATACACTCACAAAATGAACCCTCATTTAAAGCTACATCAGTACAGCATTTCAGTGAATTTAATTTAGTGTATTGTCAAACCAACAATTTCAATGATCTAACCCATCACTAGAAAACAGGCAATATCAGCACCTGATCTAAGGGCAAGGTCCTTCAGCATCATTCTGAACATCTGGATGCCTCTTGTTTTATTGTGTATATTTTACTTTAAATATATGAACTTTTGTGGATTTAAAGTCTGCTCAAAAGCACCACTGTAAAAACCACTGAAATGTATGCAAAAACATGCTATTAGACTTAAATAAAATTGTTACTTGGAAAAAGAAAAAAAGAATGAGAGTTGGATATGAAAATATGGACGGGGCAGCGGCTAAGAGTTTAGACTCTAAAGTCTGACTGTGGAGACTGAATCTGAGCTCATCTCCTGTTAGCTGTGTGGCATCAGGCAGGTCATTTACCTCCACTAAGTCAGGTTCCCCATTATAACGCGGGCATATTATAGCACTTGTCACACAATACTGTTCCAAGAATTCTGTTAGATAATCTGTGAAAAGTGCTTAGCACAGAATCTGGTACCTAAATAACTCCATACATAGAAGTCACTGCTATCACCTAAATGGGGCTTCCTGGAGGCTCTAGTGGTAAAGAACTCTCCTGCCAATTCAGGAGACTCAAGAGACCTGGGTTCTTTCCTGGGTCAAGAAGATGCCCTGGAGAAGGAAATGGCAACCAGCTCCAGTATTCTTGCCTGGAGAATCCCATGGACAGAGGAGCCTGACAGGCTACAGCCCATGGGGCCTCAAAGAGTCAGACACAACTGAAGTGAAACATTCATTATGTAAATATGTCAACATTATGTTACTCAGATTTTTAAGTTATGTGATACTGTTTATTAAATTATTGCATTTATACAAAACATTTTCTTTACACATACATGTGTGTGCTAAGTCACTTCAGTCACGTCTGACTCTTTGTGACCTTATGGCTTCTCTGTCCATGGGATTCTCTAGTCAAGAATAATGGATTGGATTGCCATGCCCTCCTCAAGGGAATCTTCTGGATCCAGGGATTGAATCCATGTCTTTGATGTCTCTTGTGCTGACAGATGGGCTCTTTACCTGAGAAGCAGAGACATCACGCTGCCGATAAAGGTCCATATAGTCAAGGCCATGATCTTCCCAGTGGTCATGTACAGTCGTTGAGAGCTGGACCATAAAGAAGGCAGAGGGCCAAAGAATTGATGCCTTCAAACTGTGGTGCTAGAGAAGACTCCTGAGAATCTCTTGGACCATAAAGAGACCACACCAGTCAATCTTAAGGGAAATCAACACTGAATACTCATTAGAAGGACTGATGCTGAAGCTGAAGCTCCAATATTTTGGTCACCTGATGCAAACAGCCAACTCATTGGAAAAGTCTCTGATGCTGGGAAAGATTGAGGGCAGAAGGAGAAGAGGGCATCAAAGGATGAGATTGCTGGATGGCATCACCAATACAATGGACATGAACTTGGGAAAACTTTGGGGGATGGTAAGGGACAGGGAAGCCTGGTGTGCTGCAGTCCATGGGGTCACAAAAAGTCAGACATGACTGGCCACCACCACCTAGGAAGCCCTTATACATACATGCATTATATATGCATACTTACTCAAAAAAAATGAAAAAAAAAAAGCTTTAAAAGATAAGGATTAAAACTCTTAACAATAAAAGATTGAATGATTTTTTCTGCTTTATATATTTTTATATCATTTATTATTTATCTTTACAAACAGCATATATTCCTTTTATAAGAAAATAACAATAAAAATATTAAAAAATCAAATGACTTCTGACCCTAAAGCCTGCGGTATAATATGGGTCTAAAAGGGACCAGATGGCCATGACATCCTTAACAAAGAATCAGATGTTCCCTGCCAAAGCAAGCCTTAACAGCAAGAAGAAAGATCCCTTGGTGTAAAGAATGAAAGTGAAAAAGAGGATGGAAGTGCTTAGTGATACAAAACGGGATAAAATGTGCATGGTATAAGGCAGAAACAAGACACCTAGCATTTTTCATGACAAGAGTAGATGTAACCCACCTTCCAGCATTTCCAGTGGAATAATGCTCTTTGTGTTGTCTTCTGTGAAGGTAAAATTTATTTATCTGTCCATGGCTGTGTATAAACTACACACCAGGTATTGAAGTTTGGTAAAACAGAAATGTATCTTGAAGGAAAATTTTAGAACTGACATACCAAGTGAAGGATTTATATGACCACCTTTAGGAGAAGTATTCTGAGCACTAGAAAATAATTGTGAAAAATATAAAAATGAGCTATGTTAATTGGATTGAGGTTTTCGAACCTGTCAATTAATCCAAGAGGTTGATTTTAATTGAACAGAGAGGGAATAAGGGATTTACTGCATTACTCCACTTACAATGTGTATTCAAAGTATGATGTTTTCCACTAATATTGATGAGCGAAAATTACTTTCTTACAGACTTAGAGAACAAAATTATGGTTGCCAGAGGGATGGATGGGAGGAAGGGATAGTTAGGGAGTTTGGGATGGACATGTACACACTATTATAGATCCACAATAAGGATCTACTGTGTAGCATAGGGAACTTTGCTCAATGTCATGCGGCAGCCTGGATGGAAGGGAGTTTGGGGGAGAATGGATACATGTATACGTATGGCTGAATCCCTTTTCTGTCCACCTGAAACTACCACAACGTTGTTGATCTGCTATACTCTAATATAAAATGAAAAGTTAATAAAATAAAAAATAAACACACATTAAGAAAAAAATAACTTTTTTGTTTCTCTGTCTTTTGAAGAGGATGTTAACCAAGTAGGAAACATTTGAAATCATCGCTATTGTATTTCACCTTCCGCTTGTGTCAGTGAAGCCATGAGCTAAATGTTCATAAGTAATTCTGGGAATAGGGGATCCACTTCTCAGATGTCTTATCCACAGGATTACAGAGGATGCTAGCAATGGTCTCCATCCCTCTTCAGAGTCCCTCTCCCATTGACAGGTGCACCTCTACCATAATGGCTGGATTTGGCCAAAGCAAGTTGCCCAAAATGGAGGAGGCGATGGCACCCCACTCCAGTACTCTTACCTGGACAATCCCATGAACGGAGGAGCCTGGTAGGCTGCAGTCCATGGGGCCGTGAAGTCCATGGGGTCGTGAAGTCACACGATTGAGTGACTTCACTTTCACTTTTCACTTTCATACTTTGGAGAAGGAAATGGCAACCCAGTCCAGTGTTCTTGCCTGGAGAATCCCAGGGACGGGGGAGCCTGGTGGGCTGCTGTCTATGAGGTTGCACAGGGTCAGACACGACTGAAGTGACTAAGCAGCAGCAGCAGCAGCAATTGCCCAAAGATTAGGGAAGGAGTTATAATGCCTTTTATGACATAGCCTCAGACTCACACTCTAGCCCAGAAGTTCACAGGCAAACCAGATTCAATGTGGGAGACAAATACCACAAAAGAGTGGAGACAAAAGAGTGAAGCACAGGAGGTAAGGATTTGGGTGCCATTCTGAAGGCTAGTTACCATAGGCACCATATATTGAGAGTGTTTAGAACTCATTGGAAGCAGTGTTGGACAGAGATGATATTCTTGGCAGAGTTTATCAAAGCCTAGGTTATATGTTGGAAGTTTTGTAATCATGAGAGCACCTATGACCCTGTCTTGATGCATAGCTGGACAATTGGACATCTAACTTGTGTGTGGACTCAATTTTGGGACCTACTTTTCAGTTTTTTCTAAGCCTGAGACCCTCTGTCTTAGAATTAAATGGGATATCTCTAAAGGAGTTGATTCCTTCAACAAGCTATGTATAAGGTAGCTGCTATCTATCAGACACAGTACTAGGCCCTGGGCATCCTAAGTCACTTCAGTCGTGTCTGACCCTTTGCAATCCCATGGACTATCGCCCGCCAGGCTCCATTGCCCATGGGATTCTCCAGGCAAGGATACTGGAGTCAGTTGCCATGCCCTCTTCCAGAGGATCTTCCTGAATCAGGAATCGAACCCATGTCTCCTAGGTCTCCTGCACTGACAGGTGAACTCTTTACCACTAGTGTCGCCTGGGAAGCCCCTGTAGCTACTCTTACCTAACAGTACCTGTCCCAGTGAAGACTTACAGGATTAATGAATTATAATTCTTCACAAGAAAAATCAGAGGATGCCACAGGAACTAAAATTAGCCAGGAAGCATCAGGAGAAGTTATATTAAACTGAGAAATGATGAAGAGGAGAGGTCCAGAGAAAGAAGAGTGAGAAGGAGTGAATTAGACGTATAGGGAACAGCATGTGCAAAGGCCATGAGGTGGGTATGTGATGGGATCCTCTGAGTCCCAAACTGCCTGATCTGTACTTAGGAAGTTCCTGATAACTCTGATTCTCTTGGCTCAGGGCATGATGGAGAAAAGCCTCCATCACTTAATACCAAATTATTTCTTCTTTCAGTTCCGGAAAAATACATTCAAGTTGTTTTCCAGATAACCAAAGCATCAGGGCAAAGTCTGGTGCACATCTTACGAGAAAAAAACATCCTTACATCTCATAAAGTAGGAAAAACATCTGAATTAAAACAAAATATAACTGGAAATTTTATTGCCAAAAGCTCTGGTTCCTTTCAATGCCTAAAATTAAACTGAGCAGTTCAAGAAATATTATGATGCGGGTGTTGAAATCTCATGACCAATGAGATCAAAGCCACCATTTTACACAGGCAAATCACCACATTACAAATCATCCTCACAAGCTATTTGTGTGGATGCGCAACTTCTTTCCTTTTATATGTTCAGAAATAACCTCAGATATAAACATTAGAAATGAACAAAAGCAAAACCACGTAATGGTCCCTTTAAGATAAGCCCAGCAGTATTTAAATAGAAATTACTGACTGTTCCAGAAGTGGCATTCTGTGTTCTGCACTAAGGAGGAGAGCTTTTTCGTGTCTGTTTTCTTCCCTCCCATTTGGTTACAACGATGAGTCACCATTACCTGCAAAGCTAGACTTGTAGATTTCTCTCTTGTGCCAGAAAGACAAGGCACTAGTTGGCTGGGATTTAAAATGAGAAGGAGAAAAAAATTTTAATTTACAGATTCAATTAAACATGAAAGCATCCAGGGAGGAAGATGTGTCCCCCAGCCCTCATTCTTCACTTTTTAAAGTGTTTCCAGTGATCTTCATTCCAAAGAGGATATATACATTAGAGAACTAATTTTTCATGGTTTGTATAAAGCATCAATTTGCTCCATATCAGAAAAACTGTGTAATGAGGACTGGTCCAGACAAAACTCTCTAAGTTTTGTCTAACCAAACCACACCTCTAAAGGGAACTTATTTAAACATTTATATAAGAGCTGTCTTTATGCCCACGTATCTTTGGCCTCCATGGTACAGTGAGGGTGAGGTAGTGGAAACATAAGCTCAGAGGTTTCCTAAGAATATGACGATGACAAAGAATATACGCCAGGCCTGAGCTGCCTTCTAAGACAACCCCTTCCCTAGCCTTTTTCCCTCAAACATGGTCTTCCCAGCCAAGAAATCTGACTCTTATTTTCATAATGCTTCAGGCATGCATAGCAAAGAACTGCTCTTTCTCCCTCTATAGTTTAGACAAGACCCTACCATGGAGCTGAAAAGTTAGAATTTCACCTCTTTGTCTTTGTGAAACTGAGTAGTTACAAAGAAAGCAAGAGGGGAAACTATTACTACATCTTTTCAAAAGTAAAGAGTGAAAAATGAATGTGAGCATATACTTTTAGAAATCTCTTTTTATGAAGTTAATAGAGATGATATGTAAATATTTCAAGTTATCCATAGGGTTCTCAGGCATGGATAGGTTGCCTTATAATTTACTCCAAGATCTCTTCAGTGTCTACATATTCAACTTTAATTATGTTTCCAGTCCTGAAGCCCAATTTTCTCAATTTTAATGAAATGTGTCCAAACGTGACTTCCATGATTAAGTGGCAAAGGAGGCTCTGCTCTCAGATGCTGGAGGTTGTGGTATAAGATGACAATAAGCTGACAGCTTTATAACGTAAACCTTAAAACGGGGAAGGAGTTTAACCTCTAATGAAGAGGAAGGGGGGTGTGTGTGTGTGTGTGTGTCTGTGTGTGTCTGTGTGTGTGTGTATCTGTGTGTGTCTGCGTGTGTGTGTGTGTCTGTGAGTGTGTCTGCGTGTGTGTGTGTCTGCGTGTGTGTGTGTCTGCATGTGTGTGTGTGTCTGTGTGTGTGTGTGTCTGCATGTGTGTGTGTCTGTGTGTGTCTGTGTCTGTGTGTCTGTGTCTGTGTGTGTGTCTGTGTGTGTCTGTGTGTGTACAGAGTCTCTTTTCTAAGAAAAAGGAAGCCATTTGAGCATAAGTGGATTTTTCAAGGGCATGTTGTTCAACAGAAAATATTACCTAAATGAGACTGTTTGTCTAGTAGACCAGAACTGTTTTTAATTCTACATTCTGCACTGTTGGTACTCAACAAATGAGCAGCAGTATTCTGACAGTGATGAGAGGTGGGGTTCGTTCATTAGTCCAGCATTGCTGCACTCAGGGCTATGTCTGGAACGTAGATGGCCATAACTAACAACAGCAGGCACTTTTAAAGGGACATCTGTGTTTGAGTCGGTTTATATATATTCCCCTTATATCACACACAAAAGACGTCTATTCCTTTTTCTAGTTTTCTGTAAAATTTCTCTCATATCTTGGACCTTCAATACCAGTTTCTTCAATCTTCATTTTTTCTAGAGATTTTTATCAGTTCTCAAATGCTTTTCCACAGAGAAGACAATGGCACCTAGAAAGGCATTATGTGTTTGTCTGCTCAGCATACCTCCCTTCATCAAAGAAGAATCATCCTTTATTTGGGAAAAATTCCTTTTCCAGCTTTTGCTTCTAAGAAGGGTTGCCAGTTTATCTCACCTATCTGTGGAAATGAATAACGTGATCTAGCTGGGCCAATCACCCATGATTGGCCTGAGAGATCCACACGTGATCAATTTAAGCCAATGAGAGTCCTCTTTGGAGTTGATACAGAGACAACTCTTTGACTGTGGTGATAAAAATGGGAAGAAGTGAGCTTGGAAGGTGCCAACAAATCTGCCTGAAGGCGATGGCACCACACTCCAGTACTCTTGCCTGGAAAATCCCATGGATGGAGGAGCCTGGTGGGCTGCAGTCCATGGGGTCGCAGAGAGTCGGACACGACTGAGCGACTTCACTTTCACTTTTCACCTTCATGCACTGGAGAAGGAAATGGCACCCCACTCCAGTGTTCTTGCCTGGAGAATCCCAGGGACGGGGGAGCCTGGTGGGCTGCCGTCTATGGGGTCGCACAGAGTTGGACACGACTGAAGCGACTTAGCAGCAGCAGCAGCAGCAGCAGCCATGGGAGGAAGCTAATGGAGGAGAGGAGCCAACATTCAGAAAGAGGTAGAACTGAGACAGGGAAAGAGTAGATGTGGATCCCACTGTTCACTTGGTTACTTCTTCAAATCTGTGCGCTACCCAGGATACTTGGAGCTAAACACCCTAGTTCCTTTGGTAGTTCAGGCTGGGTTTCTGTCACTTCCTCATTGATGCAGGCTCTGATTGCATCATGGACTTTCCTGTTGCTCAAATGGTAAAGAATCCACCTACAAAGCAGGAGACCCAGGTTCAATCCCTGGGTAGGGAATATCCTCTGGAGAAGGGAATGGCAATCCACTCCAGCGTTCTTGCCTGGAGAATTCCATGGACAGAGGAGCCTGGTGAGCTACAGCCTGTGAAGTCACAGAATCAAACATGACTGAGCAACTAACACTACCGCTACTGATTGCATCAGGAAGCACCTTGCACAGTGCTCTGCACAGAGTAGGCATCTAATGGATGTGGGTTAATTCAAGGGCAACTGCTTTTTTTTTTTTTAACAAACAAACTTTAGAAAAAAGAAGAGAGGATTTTAAATTGGATGACTGAATTTTATTGTTATTATTAGCATTAATGGTGACATTATATAACATCTACCAAGATTTCAGGTCTTACTATGTGAGATAATTAAAAATATAAACACACAATATTGTAAATCAACTGTATTTCAATAAAAAAGTATAGACTAAGGCAGACCAATGGAAATACAGCTTGAGTTTCATATATAATTTAAATCTTCTAGTAGCCACATTTAAGAAATAAAAAGAAATGGGTGAAATTCATCTTAATATTCTATTTTATTTAACTCAACATATCAAAAAATTTCATCTCAGCAAATAATCAATATAAAAGTTACTAATGATATTTTAATATTTTTTTTGTACTCAGCCTTCAAAATCCAGTATTCATTTTACACTTAGATAAGTACATGTCAGTTTGAACAAGTCACAACCCAAGGCCTCAGTAGCCACATGTGGCTTCTGGCTACTATACTGACCAGCACACTCATATTCCCTGATTTTGATTCTCATTCTGGCACTAACTAGTTCTCTGACCTAGAGAAATTCTTCTGATTTGTTTGAGCCTCAGTTTCCTCATCTGTAAGATAGGGATGATAATAATCATCCCTTCAACATAGGATGGGTCTCTCCAAGAAGGTGATTATTTACCTTGAGGATGAACAGTGAAATGGAGCCAGACCATCAATATCCAAAGCTAGGCCAGGATCTGTGTGCCAAAAACCCAGAAACTGTCTTCCAGAAAGAAAACCCAGTAATAAGTATCATGGCAAAGACTCTGGTATTGTAACCCACACGTTGGCAGCCGACACAAAGCTGTGTTCTAAGTTTGATTAATACTGGCCACAGTTGGCTAGTGTCCTGCACACTTTTCTCAGGCAGTCCCTGCATCTATTCTATCCTTTTCAAGAGAGAAGGAGAGAAAACAAACTCTACTGACAGAAGGATGAGCAGGCCTCAGAGGCATGAAAAATCAGAGCAAGGTAATTTCAGGCAACTCTGGGTTTGGAATAGGCAGGGACAGGTGCCAAGGGGCAACACCACCAGATCTTCCTGTTCAGCATGGGGTTTCAGGACAATCCTCAGCTTGTGAGCTCCTGCAGAAACGTACTCTCTGGGTGGTGCACCTCTAGCCATCAAGGCTGCCAAGTGCCAAATCGTCCTGGCTCAGGGCTGGGCCCTGCTGCTGGCTGTCTTGTTTTCATTCCCTCTACCTATTTCTCTTTGAAAGCAAATTGCCTCCCCAGGCTGTTTCTGACACATCTCAGGCAGCTGGCCTGGAAGCCTCTAGAGTGGTTTTGGGTTTGCCATGCAGGTGAGAAAACTTGTGAAAGTTAGCTGCTCCTCACATCAGCAAGAGTTTGTGCCAAGATCTTGCTTAGTGCCCTATTTACACCAACTCTTTTCATCTTCCTCAAAACCCCAAAGAAAGAGGTACTACCACCTTTGTTTTGCAGGAGAGGAAACTGAGGCTCAGAAAGATTAAGCTATTTCCTCAAAGTCACATAGCAATCCAATGGAGACTCCAAAACTCTTTGATTGCTTCTCCTGCTCTGCTCTGCAGGGGAACCATTGAAACTGGAAGGATGGCAAGGACACAGTGTCATGCGGCAGTCTGTGAGTTTTTATAGGTAAGAAACTGCAGCAAGGGAAGAATTTGAACTCGACTTCACTCAGACTCTGACCTCACACGCCCAGGTCTTGTGTGTACAGTTTCTCATTTTGTTCCCAAGTCTGCTCCAAAGACAATAGGTAGTGTGTAGAAAAGACACATTTTAAGGGCACAGAGAGTGCATCAGTGGGAGCAGAATCCAGAAAAAGGGAAGGAAGAATTTGGATCAGTACTGCAAAGCCAGATGCTGAATTCATTAATAGATGCCTTTAGGAGAGTTTTCAGAAGCACAGTATTATAAGATTGGGACCCAAAGTTGAATGAGAAATAGAAAGCAAAAACAGATTGCATTATTCGTCCTCAAAAGGTCATACTTCCTGCCTGCAGAAGTAACTGGAGTTTTAATTTGGTCGCATCGTATAGGAGCTATGCGGATGCCATGAGACTCTTGATGTCTACTCTTTCTACTGCACCCCAGTTTCCTCTCGTTGCTGTCTTGTCAGATTCAGACTTTTCTCTTTCATTATCATCCTTGGTTATTTGACAGTGCTTGGCATTCCCCCTTCTCCATGTCATGCCCTCTCTTGCCTTCCGTGACATCGTAAATCTGTGTCTCACTCTATGTTGCTGTGTAACAAATAAGCCCCAGACCAAGTGGCTTAAACACCACATATTTCTCACCTCATGGTTTCTGAGGGTCAGAAAGCCAGGCACAGCTTTAGAGGGTCTTCTGTTTTAGGTTCTCTCACAGGCCACGGTCAGGTGCTGGTGGGAGCCGCAGTGCTCCCCGCTAGCCTGGGTCTGCTTCCATGCTCATTGTCTGGTTGTTGGCAGGCTGTGGGTCCTGTGGGTGGTCAGATAGACACTTCCAGGCGTCACTGGTTGAGCCCGGCAGACAGCCCTCAGTTCTACACACAGGCTCCCATAGGAAGCCACATCAGAGCAAACAAGGGGGAGAGCCACAGCATAACAAAGTCATAGTCTTCTGTCCCTCAGTCATGGCAGCAACATCCCACTACTTCTGCTGTATTCTATTTGTTTGTAGGAAATCACTAGACCCAGCCCACACCCCAGAGGAGGGGACTGCATAGTGTGTGAAGAGTGGGAGGCAGGGACTATTTGTAGCCATCTCAGAACACTGCCAACCACAGAAGTCACGAGCACCATCTTTTTATTAGCATCACATCCTAGACATCAAGATGCCCTGTGAAGGATGACCACGTTGGCATCACACCCCTGCTCCCCTATCTCTCCTGCTGCCTTGGGTCCACCCCAAGAAGATGGAGCAATTACTATGACATTAGGCATTAAAAAAAGTAAGTGTCCCTCCCACACCCTACTCCACACACACACATTTTTTCAACTACTGGGAAGCCACAGTAGTCTTTCTAAATCCCAAGCCTGATCACCTCTTGTTCAAAACCTTTCAGTGGGCTCCCAATGTCCTTAACATGTCCTTATCATGGCTTTGGAGGCCTTTCATGGCAGACCCAGACTGCTGCCTCCAAACTCATGTCTCTCCACGTTCCTCTCTCCTTTGCTGTCTCAGCCACACTTCCTTTGTTTCAGTTCTTTCAGCTTGCCATCTTCGGTCTCACTACTCTGGGCCTTTGCTGAATATACTGCCTCACTTCAAGTCTGTCACCCCAAGAAATGGGATTCCTTTCTCTTATCTGTTGCCTCCTTGAGGGCAGATATCACACCTGAGCTAAGTTTATCACTCCATCCTCAGTAGCCAGCACAGTGTATGGTGGCAGAGAGCAGCCACCAGGGAGAGACTGAAACCTATGGAAGATGATAGCAAAGGTTAAGTTTGCCCTGACATCACCCCATAAGTCGATGGACTGTGGGCCTTGATGGAGGGCCATTACTGCTTCCCAGCACCTGCCTCCCAACTCAGCTTCATAGTGGGATGTCCTCTTTCAGAAGAGAAAGAGGTGACATCATTCATACCTGCATGGCACTGCCTTTTAATAGCAGCCAAATGCATGAAGAAGCATTTACATCAAGTGCCTTTGTACCAGGTGTTCTGATATGTTCTTCTGAATGAATAAATGATGTAAAAGATCCAAATACAGAGAAGACCCATCAGTCTTGCAAATGACATTAGCCAGCATTCATGAACTATTTAAGGTAGGTCAGGCATGGTACTAGGTTTTTCACAGGTAATAGCCCTTCATTTAATATTTACAACAGCACCATGAGTAGATGGGATTATTCCTGTACCACCAGTGAGGAAAATGAGGCTCACAGAGGCCTAGTTAACTGTCCACAGTCATAAAGATAATAAGTAAGCTGAATTGGGACAAAATAATGATAACGCCAACCACTGTTAACTAAGCTTTTACTAGAAACTAACCTTTTACTAGTACTTGATATGAGTTCTCTTACTTAACACTCCTAGTAACCCCTTATAATGGGTATTGTCAGAATTCCTAAACAAGAGATAAAGAAACTGAAATTTAGAACATTTAAGAATACTGTTGTGATTCCACAGCTAGAAAAAGGCAGAACTAAGATCAGGACATGCTTTAGTACAGTGATTTTTTTTTTTTTGGATGTGGATCATTTTTAAAGTCCTTATTGAATTTGTTACAATACTGTTTCTATTTTATGTTTTGATTTTTTGTTGAACAGGCATGTGGGATCTTAGCTCCCCAGCCAAAAATCAAACCTGAACACCCTGAATTGGAAGGTGAGGTCTTAGACACTGGACCACCAGGGAAGTCCCTATTACATTGACATTTTAACAAAGAATTTCATTTCCAAATATGAAATGCATCAGTATGTTAAGACTATAAGCTGGTAACTGAAGCTACTTTTTTCTTAAAGGGAGAATAGTAGTAGTAAAGTCGCTTGGTCGTGTCCAACTCTTTGTGACCCCATGGACTGTAGCTTACCGGGCTTCTCTGTCCATGGGATTTTCCAAGCAAGAATACTGGAGTGGGTTGCCATTTCCTTCTCCAGAAGAGAAAAGGCTAATGTAAATGTTTAAGAGGCTCAAAAACATCACTTTAACAAAAACTTAAAATATGTCTTGCCATGAGTTTTACATGTAGTTGATAGAAAAATTAAGGTTGATTTAAAGCCAGATATAAACATGCGCCAAAGGATTGATGCTTCCGAATTGTGGTGCTGGAAAAGACTCTTGAGAGTCCTTTGGACTGCAAGATCAAACCAGTCAATCCTAAAGGAAGTCAACCCTGAATATTCATTGGAAGAATTGATGCTGAAGCTGAAGCTCCAATACTTTGGCCACCTGATACAAAGATCTGACTAATTGGAAAAGACCCTGATGCTGGGAAAAATTGAAGGCAAAGGGAGGAGGGGCAGCAAAGGATTGAGATGGTTAGATAACATCACCAACTGAATGGACACGAATTGGAGCTACCTCTGGGAGACAGTGAAGGACAAGGGAGCCTGGTATGCTGCAGTCCATGGGGTTGCAAGAGTTAGACACAACTTAGAGACTGAATAACATTAACATGCTACTCACTTGCATGTTATTCAAGAAAAGGAAAACCTGTCAAAACACGAGAACTGAAATGCTTTGTTTTTATTTCCCATTGTCTTGTAGACAATTACTAAAACGTAAGGCAGGAGTTTATTTTTCCAGCCTGGCTTCTCACTTGTGTCATGAATGTGATGGCACAGACAGGAATCCTCAAAATACCATGATCCTCTGTGGTTTTCTACTGTCATGTGTTAGGCCTGCCTGGTGCCCCAGCTTGGGCTATAATCACTCCATAAACCACCCACCCAGGCCACTGTGCCAACCGCAAAGCACAAGGAAAATGTGTCCCTCTGATGCTAAGATGTTTGAAAGCTGTTGGGTGCTTGTGCAAGGAAGGGACATAAACTCTCTGGATTCCAAAAATTATTACCAGGTTGAGTCCCTGCTGCATAATTCATCCGCAAAGTTTTCCAAGCTTTCCTGGAGTTATGAAGTCCAGCAATTTTAAAAGCAGACATCAGCATCAGCTGAAAGGCCTATAAGATATACACTCCCAGGGGCCATCACAGACCTACAGACCCCAGGCCTGGGGCCTAGGTACCTGACTCCAGAAGTTCCTCCAGGTCAGAAGTGATCCTGCTCCATCTGCTTTCTAGAAGAGCCACACTTCACAAGGCCCCGAAACTTGCCACCTTCTGCTCTTATAAACTGGATGATGCTCTGTAGCCAGTTGGTGATCAAGAATAAGCAAGTTCAGCCTAAAGAATAGGAGGAATATTTCACATTTCTTTGGAGACCTTTATCATTTACCCACACTGTCACAGGTCAGGTCCTACTGCCTATTTCCCTTGATTCAACTAAAATGCACTTTTTTTTTTTTCCCCAGACTCCACTTACAAACTCTAAAGAAAAAAAAAAAAACTGAAGTATAGTTGATTTACAATGTTGTGTTGATTTCTAATGTATAGCAAAGTGAACCAGTTATGTGTGTGCTTAGTCACTCAGTCATGCCTGACTCTTTGCAACCTCATGGACTGTACCCTGCCAGGCTCCTCTGTCCATGAGGATTCTCCAAGCAAGAATACTGGAGTGGGTTGCCATGCTGTCCTCCAGGGGATCTTCCCAACACAGGGGTTGAAGCCAGGTCTCCCACATTGCAGGTAGATTCTTTATCATCTGAGCCACCAGGGAAGCCCTAAGCAGTTATACATATAACTGTATATCCTTTTTCATATTCTTTTCCATTATGGTTTATCACAGGATATTGAGTATGCTATACAGTGGGGCCTTGTTTACCTTTTTTATATATAGTAGTTTGTATGTGCTAATCCCCAAATCCTAATTTATCCCTCCCCCACCCTCTTCCCCCCTGGTAATCATAAGTTTGTTTTCTATGTTGATGAGTATGTTTCTGCTTCATAAATACATTTGTGTCATAGTTAGATTGTGCATATTAGTGATATCTATGATATTTATCTTTTTCTTTCTCACTTATTTCATTTAGTATATGATAATCTCTAGGTCCATACCTGTTGCTGCAAATGACATTATCTCATTCTTTATCATGGCTAAATAATATTCCACATATACACACACACACATATATATCTCACATCTTCTTTATTCATGTATCTGTCAATGGATATTAGGTTGCTGTCATGTCTTGGCTACTGTGAATAGCATTGCAGTGAACATTGAGGTGCATGTATTTTTAAAAATTACAGTTTTCTCTGGGTATATGCCCTGGAGTGGGACTACAGGATTGTATGGTAACTCTATTTTTAGTTTTCTAAGGAACTCCATATTCTTCTCAACAGTGACTACTCCAAGTTACATTCACACCAACAGTGTAGGAGGGTTCCCTTTTCTCTACACCCTCTCCAGCATTTGTTATTTGTAGACGTTTTGATGATGGGCACACTGACTGGTGAGAGGTGGGACCTCATTGCAGATAAACTCCCTTTTTGAACATTAAATATAAGATGATGATGATATGTATAGCTGTGTGCTTTATATATGTTATCTCCAATCAGAGTAACTCTACAAGGTACATTTTATTCTCTCTAACTTGCACATAAGGAAATCAAAGCTCAGAGAGATCAAGTAACTTGTCCAAAGATGTCCATCCAGCAAATGGCAGAACCAGGATTTGAATCCAGATCATTTTAACTCCAGAACCCAAGTTCCTTCCATTCCCCATTAGCTGGGTCATCTTGGGCAAGTACTTAACTTCTCAATCCCTTAATTTTTCCACCTGTGCAAAGAGGGACACAGAAGTACTTAACCCAGAGTGTGTTGCTTAGATTAAAAGAAGTAATTCATGTAAAACATTTAATACAGTAGCATTAGCTATCACCAGAGTTGGTTTTTTCTTCTAACTTTTTTTCAGGGTTTCTCAAACATATCTTAGAGGGCATTCATGCCATCTGAATACATAGTGGCGAATAATTTCAATGTGGGCTGCAAGAGACATCTACCTCTCAGTTGTTCTCAGAGCTCATTCACAGGTTAGAGGGTCTGAGTAGTTCCACAGTAAAGAATTGGGTTTCGCTCTTCCCCAAGCTGGAAGATACAGATACATAAATTACTGAATTTTCACCTAATATTTTGGTCCTACCAAGAAAGAAAGGGGTCTTTTACGCCTGATTTGGAATGGAATTGCTTTGATAATCTCACCCTCCGCCGGCGTGGGGAAAAGGCCCTACTGGAGAAACACCATTAAGAAGGACTTGCTTTGATACCGGCTGTTAATCCCATGGCCCAGCTTGACATTGTCTCTTAGCAACCTCCTGTCCTTTTCCCCTTTTCATTCTTGTGCCTCTAATGACACTTCCTCTCCTCTGGTTTCTCTTCAGACTTTCATGGGCCCCTTTAAGCCTCGTTTACCCAGAGAGAAGCTGGAGCTGAAGGCCCAGCACACATATTTATGTTAATAGTACTGAGGGGAGGAACAGCCTGTTCTGGGGGCTGCTTTCCAACCATCACATAAATCAGTCAGGGAAAAAAAAAAGTTACCGTTTTCACAAAGACAGTGCTAGAGTGGAACAGCAGGTCTTGGCAAGGCATCACCCACACACATACCCTCCGAAATGTCCCCCTCATTCATCAGGAAGCAGTGGTAGAGGTGGGAGTCTTGGATGCAGCGGATTTCCAAGTCAGAAGGGATCTTTGAGGTCATTTAGTGCTAAAGCACAAGGAAACATCTAGAAATGCCTCTGTCTAGGTCTTTTCCCCAGAGATTCTGGTGCTGTTATTGGGAGGTGGGACACAGGAGAGATTCTGAAAGCTTTCCAGGTGACGCTCCTGTGCATGAGGGCTGGAGTACTGATGTCATCACAGATCAAGCAGGGACTTATTGGTACAGCAGGGCCCTGACGCACACCTGCACTTCCTTCCATGATGTCATGTAGTCACTGAGCTCCGGGGAGCTGTGGCAGAAATACTAGATAGTGATGATTTGAGTCATGTATCCAAATCAATTGGGGTGCTCTTTCAAACTTTGCCCCTCCTTGGATGGCAGAGGATTAGATGGTTGGATGGCATCACCAACTCAATGGACATGAGTTTGGGTAAACTCCGGGAGTTGGTGATGGACAGGGAGGCCTGGTGTGGTGTGATCCATGGGGTCACAGAGTCGGACACGACTGAGCAGCTGAACTGAACTGTGCTTTTTCTCTACCTGGACCAACTGAATCAGAATCTCTCAGTGGAACCTAGCACATATATTCTAATAGAACTCTTAGAAAAAATTTTGATCTATATCCCAGTCTAAAAAAACATTAACCTGATAAACCACTCATTTCAGAGTTAGAAAAACTAGGGTTCATCTAATGTGTTCTATGGTCAAGTTATGTGACCTTTAGCCTCAGTTTCTTCATCTGCAAAATGGGACTACACAGTAACTCTTACTCATTCTTCAGTGTTGTGGTTCAAAAGCCATTTCTCCTTGGAAGTCAGGGCTGACCCTCCCAACCAGTCCAGGCACCCACCCACCCAAGGTAGACCCTCACAAAGAGCACGGGAAACTTCCCCTTTGAAACACTGATCACAGTTCACCAACTGAGTAGTATGAGACTGAACACGTGGTTTCTGAATAGGTGAATAAATCATTAATAATGATTAAATACATGTGTAATGGACTACTCATTCTCAGTCTCCACCACCAGTATTTATGGTCAGTGAGACAAGGGGTTGTACTATCTTGCTCAAGGCTACATTCATGGTGCCTGGTGTGAGGCTGCACTCAACACACTGAGTAAAACAAAGGGCTGAATATAGGACTGGACAAGTCATGCAACAAACATCAGCTGTCTTAATAATTACCTTCAGAGAAGCCCAAAATCTTGCCCATAGACACAGCAGAGTTGAAACCTGAACTCAGTCCTCTGGACTGCCAGCCTCATTTTCGTCCATTATGTCAATCAGCCTTACTTTTCACACTGAAGAGAGGGTTTCTGGGAAATAATGGCAGGCTGGCTTTGCCCACTAGAGTGAGCTGGAAACCCGCAGCTTCTTGCATACTCCCACCCTTCACTGAAGCAATCCACACACATGCACACACATTTGCTGATGACTATTGGCATGGTGCTCCTTGGTCCTCTCTTGAGAAGGTTTTGGGTCAAAAGCTCCTTGAGGACAGAAACTGTGATTTTGGCTCCCTTCACACAGTAGGCCCATAGGAAGTCTATTGTTTGCTAATGACAGATTCAAGGGACAACACTGTTTTGATCTCAGCACCAGTCAAGCCACATGCATTGTGGGGCCAAATACCTGTGATGATTTCCACATTTCCCCGTTGACCATCATGCTATCTGAGGTTTAGGGGCAGTTGACCCTTAGAGGGTCACATAGAGAGGGCAGAATTCACATCATTGTCTGCTTATGCACTATTGGGGAAGGGAGTTTCAGAATAAGACCAGGGTGACTATTTTGAGAAATGACTCTGGAGGACCTCTTGTCTGTCTGCACTAGCATGGGTATCAACTCTTCAAAATTTCATTTTAGTAGATTTCATTTACTTGAAAGTTCTATACACTACCATATGTAAATTAGATAGCCAGTGGGAATTTGCTGTATGATTCAGCGAGCTCAGATAGATGCTCTGTGACAACCTAGAGGGTGGGATAGGGTGAGAAGTGGGAGGGAAGTTCCAAACGGAGGGGACATATGTCTACCTACGGCTGATTCATGCTGAGGTGTGGCAGAAACCAACACAATACTGCGAAGCAATTATCCTTCAGTTACAAATAAAATTTTTTAAAAAAGCTTCTATGACCCAGATCCTATGCCAAGTGCTTTATAGATACAATTTCATTTAATTGTTTTGATTCTGCGGGATTGTAATCATTGTCATTATCTTACACAAATGGAAACTGAGACTGAGAATAATTTTCTAAAGGTCACAAGCAACAGTACAAGCCAAGACCAGCACTGGAACCAGGTCTAACTAATGATTCCAGGGCACTATGTGCCATGTTTTCCAGCTGCAAAGAATATACAGTTAGCACTCCATACCTGCGAGCTTCTCATCAGGAGACACAGAGGGCCAACCGTGTATTCACTGTACTATGCCATTCTATATAAGGGACTTAGTATCCACCAATCTTGGTATCCAAGGGACTCCTGGAAGCAACCAACCCTCTGGGGATTCCAAGGAATGACCGTATTACAGACAAAGCTCTATGTCCTATGGGACTTAGTTTCTGTCAGGAGGAGACAAACCATAAATAATAAATCTAATCACCAAGAAAAGTAATAATGCTTTAAATAACAAGTGCTGGAGAGGGTAGAGAAAAGGAAATTCTTCTACACTGTTGGTGGGAACATAAGTTGGAGCAGCCACCATGGAAAACAGTATCCAGGTTCCTTAAAAAATTAAAAAGATAGTTGCCATAAGATCCAACAATTTCGTTCCTGGCCATGTATCTGGACAAAGCTGTAATTCAAAAACTAAATGCAACCCTATTTTCATAGCAGCACTACTCACAATGTCTAAGACATGGAAACAACGTAAATGTCCATTGAGAAATGAATGGATAAAGAAGATGTGATACAGATATAGATAGATATAAAAAGAATGATATAATGCCACTTGTAGTAACATGGTTACACATAGAGATTATCATACTAAGTGAAGTAAGTCAGAAAGAAAAAGATAAATATCATAAAATATCACTTATATGTGGAACCTAAAATAAGACACAAATGAAGTTATTCATGAAACAAAAACAGACTCACAGACACAGAGATCAGACTGTAGTTGCTGAGTAGGGGAAGTAAGGATAGGGGCTTTTGGACCAGCAGATGAAAACTATTACATATAGGATGCATAGACAACAAAGTCCTACTGAATAGCAGAGGAAACTATATTCAATATTCTGAGATAAAAAATGAAGAAAATGGAAAGGATAGACAGATAATGTATAACTGAATCACTTTGCTGTACAGCAGAAACTAACACATTATAAGTCAACTATACTTCAATAAAATTTGTTTTTCCAGTTTTTTATTTTTAAAATAAGTTTATTCATTTTAATTGGAGTCTAATTACTTTACAATATTGCAGTAGTTTCAACTATACTTCAATAAAATTTTTTAAAAGAAAGTGATGGTACTCTAAAAACTGGGGTAGTGAAGAAAGAAAGAGAGTGGCTGGAGGTATATGGGGAAGGGAGGCTGTGATACAGGTTTGCAATTTAAAATAGGGTGATTAGGACAGGTCTCAGTGATGAAGTCACATATTAGAAAAGAAGAAAAAGAGTCTAAGTTATATACCATGTTAGAACTGGACATGGAACAAAAGACTGGTTCCAAATAGGAAAAGGAGTACGTCAAGGCTGTATATTGTCACCCTGCTTATTTAACTTCTATGCAGAGTACATCATGAGAAATGCTGGACTGGAAGAAACACAAGCTGGAATCAAGATTGCTGGGAGAAATATCAATAACCTCAGATATGCAGATGACACCACTCTTATGGCAGAAACTGAAGAGGAACTAAAAAGCCTCTTGATGAAAATAAAAGAGGAGAGTGAAAAAGTTGGCTTAAAGCTCAACATTCAGAAAACGAAGATCATGGCATCAGGTCCCATCACTTCATGGGAAATAGATGGGGAAACAGTGGAAACAGCATCAGACTTTATTTTTGGGGGGCTCCAAAATCACT
The DNA here is from genome assembly GCF_014754425.2 of Oryx dammah. Lineage (NCBI taxonomy): Eukaryota > Metazoa > Chordata > Mammalia > Artiodactyla > Bovidae > Oryx > Oryx dammah. Next base: position 23,893,108 of record NW_024070193.1, read on the forward strand.
GCAGATGGTGACTGGGGCCATGAAATTAAAAGACGCTTACTCCTTGGAAGAAAAGTTATGATCAACCTAGATAGCACATTCAAAAGCAGAGACATTACTTTGCCGACTAAGGTCCGTTTAGTCAAGGCTATGGTTTTTCCAGTAGTCATGTATGGATGTGAGAGTTGGACTGTGAAGAAAGCTGAGCGCCAAAGAATTGATGCTTTTGAACTGTGGTGTTGGAGAAGACTCTTGCGAGTCCCTCGGACTGCAAGGAGATCCAACCAGTCCATTCTGAAGGAAATCAACCCTGGGATTTCTTTGGAAGGAATGATGCTAAAGCTGAAACTCCAATACTTTGGCCACCTCATGCGAAGAGTTGACTCATTGGAAAAGACTGTAATGCTGGGGATTGGGTGCAGGAGGAGAAGGGGACGACCAAGGATGAGATGGCTGGATGGCATCACGGACTCGATGGATGTGAGTCTGAGTGAACTCCGGGAGTTGGTAATGGACAGGTAGGCCTGGCGTGCTGCAATTCATGGGGTCACAAAGAGTCGGACACGATTGAGTGACTGAACTGAACTGAAAATGAATGGATGTACAAAACAGTGAATGTAACCACTACTGATGAAGCACTTGATATGTGTCAAGGGCTGTGCCAACCATTTTATCTGCAATGTCTCACTGAATCCTCATAATGACCCAATAAGATGAAGATCATATCCATTTTTCAGATGAGGAAACTGAGACTCAGAGATTATAAAAAATACTGTCCAAAATGATTGGGTTAATAAGTGATAGGGCTGGCATTTTAATTCAGCTCCTCCAGCTCCAGGCCACTGCCCTTTTGATGACCAAGATGCTGATGATGCTATGTTTTATTTCCACATGGTTTTGAAATTCATTTTTTTTGTAGTTGGAACATTTAGACGTAGAGAAGCAGTCCCCAAAGAGCCATTTGCAATGTCAGAAAATGCATGCTTTCCGGAAGCTCCCTAGGAAGGCTGCTCTTTCATGGAGGAATAGTGATACCCTGGGTACTAGAGGCCAGAGGTTAAGCATCTTTTTAGGGTGTGTTAGTGGAAACCATTTATAAACTTAACAGAACTTTGTTCTTGACTTGGCAAGCTTGGCTGTCATAAGTGATTCCCGTATTGAGTCTGACGTCATGCCCTCACACTGCACTTTATCTTTCCTCTTGAGATCAGGAGCTCAGTGGTCTAAAAGGACTTGATGTGTGGAATGCAGATCTCCCAGCCTACAACGTATTCAGTCCTCCCCACTACCCAGCCTCACAAGGATACCAATGCAGCCTTGCCAAGTGACATTCAATTGGAAGTCTGTGAACAAAAGAGGTGGGTCACTTGAGGGCCTTTGGTCACTCAGTAACAAACCTACTGAGACAGTGAAATGACTGATGTGTGAGTGCTCTGAAAAGTTAGGGGCACCATGGAAATACACTTGGAAGAGAATGAGGAAGTAGAGAAGGATGCCTGAATCCATTCTTTCTGGGAGACCCAGATTTCACAGCCTCAGTCTACCCTTTGACCCTAAGCCAACTCAAAAGTATAGATTCTGTCATTTACATCCATTGCATATACATGTATTGAATATGTATGTGTAACAATGACAACTAGTATTTGTTAACATGTTTTTTATGTTTTGAAAGCACTGCGGATGGGTATTGACTTGTTTATTCTCATTCAAGTGGCATAACCCAGTGAATGTGATGTGGTGATTTAAATCTCTTTTTGTAAATGCGGAAACTGAAGCAACAAAAGTTCAATGACTTGACAAGGTCAGGGCTGGCGAATGATGGGGAGGGTAGGTGAAGTCCAGGCACCCTGAGTCAAATACTCAACTTTCCTCTCTGACAGGGAAAGACTGTTTGGTACCAGATTCATCCAGCACAAGAACAGTAGGGTCACACTCTGCCTGTCTCTCTTCTTCCTGTATCCCTGTTTACTCAGCATCTCTCCTCTCTCCTCTCTCCCTTCCCCTTCCCCTCCTCCTTCCCCTTCTTCTCCTTCCTCTCTCTGTTTCAACTTGGATTTTGGTTTATTCCAGGGTGTTTTGTGTTGTTCAGTAGCTCAGTCGTGTCTCACTCTTTGTGACCCCATGAACTGTAGCCCACCAGGCTCCTCTGTCCATGGGATTTCCCAGGCAAGAATACTGGAGTGGGTTGCCATTTCCTTCTCCATACTCCAGGATGAAATATGCAGAAAACCATCATGATGATGTGGTCTCACCTGCAGCATGATCCTGTGGCAGGGACCCCAAGAGGGATACTGTAATGAGACTTTTATAAATTACTCCAGAGCTCTGAGTTGGCTGCATGCCCTGGTGCCTTATTGAAGCTAAAACTGTCATTGGGAGCAGCATCGAGAATGGTGTCCCATGACCACATAGGCTCACACAGAGCCAGTGATGATCCAGGTCATGCAGAGTCAAGGCCAAACCCAGAGTCCAAACCCGGAGTCCCTCAGGGCCCTTCCTGGTGACACCTTTACGTTTATCACACTCCGTCCAGCGTCTTTCTCCCCCTGTAACTGGGTGATGTAGGGTGTAAGGACCACAAGGACTGTGTCTGCCTTGTTAACCACTATCCACTGCACAGTGCCAGGTTCTGGGTAAGCCCTCACAGACAAATGATGGGTTGATGCAATAACAATAGCTTAACATTCTCCCAGCTCACTTCTGTTTAGAAAGAAGATTCTAATGAAGGCTGTGTCTTAATCTCAGAATTTTCAGAGAAGGAGGGCCCTGGAAGCCTCATTCTAGAGTGAGTGTGGTGAGGAGGGCATCTTTCCAGCATTTCTGAAATGGTACCAGCAGATGCCCTGGCATTAAATTAGTCTCACCCCAAGAACAAGAGTGATTGGACCTCAAAGAACAGTTGAGGAAGCCAAGGAAAAAGGCAGCTGGGGTTTGACTTTATCCCACCCAGACGTCCCCTCTGTGAGGCTCTTGTTATTCTATCCTGAATGCAAGGTGAATGTGTAGAGGTCTGGAGTCACGGCCTAGGAGGCCAAGTTCTCGTGGGACAATAAAAATCTGAACCAACTGCCGGCCCTGCTGGGTCTGTCTGTTATTGGAATTAAGCTCCCCATTTCATTTCATTCAAACTGAAGAAATTTTCTGGCAGGGTGTCAGGTTTCAAACAGAAATGTCAGCCAAGGGCGCGTGAGGCCAAAGTCTGATCAGAACAAACTTGAATCAGTTTATGCACTAGGTAGAAACTCATAGTAGTCTGGTGGGCCTTTCTGTTGAATAGTCCTCATTTGCATGTTCAGGACTAAAAACCTGCAAGGAGCTACGTACAAAAACAACATCTGAGGCCAATGTGACTTCTATACAAAGTGAGCACACATCTGTAGATGAATATGAAGGGCCCACTACAGTGATCTTCTTCCCCAGTAGAGGAGCAGAAAAGAATTTGAACATGTTCTCAAGTCAAAGTTGATCTTTGACTCAATCAAAACTAACCCTATTAATAATTATAATAATAATCTTTGTTGAATATTTAGTATATGCCAGGGTCTGTGCTGTGTTTATTGATCAATTAATTTATTAATCAATTAATTCTCTTGATGATTCTATAAAGTAAGCCTTACTCTGATAGAAAATAAAACAGAGGAACACAGGTTCACAAACACGTCCTGGTTTGCAAACCAGCAAAAATCAGGATTAAAAGTTGGTCAGTTTACCCCTAGACTCTCTGCCCTTAATGTTGGTCAGGAACAGGTTGGGTAATGAACCCAACATGCAGGAATATAAACTGGATGCTTATTGCAGATTTAGTTGTAATTTCATACCCTGTACAGGATGTATTTCAGAACTCAGATCCCACTTTGGTAGCAAAGATAGATAAGCCAAATAGTAGAACTTGGTTTGTTCCTTCCAGTTGCTGGCATAAAAAGCAAGCACCGGATAATTAACTAGAAAATCCAGTCTCCAGCGGATTTAGCAGCGGATTTAGCTTTGTATCGATACACTAGACAGGTCAAAATTCTGCTTGTCCCCTGGGATGTTGAAGAAATATTTAAATCATTTCTTTACACCCTTAGCATGTAGGCAGAGATATAATCAGAGATTGTTTGGGATTCCTATAGTCCTGAAGACCACAATAATGAATAACATGGCCATAAGTAAGTACCTTGATGGGGATTGATGGATTTCATCCACCCACTAAATTATTTTCAACTATACACTTGCTCTTTGCAGAGGCTTGAATCAAACCCTAACTAAAACAAATACATGGATAGATGCCCAACTCCAGTAATATGTATAGGAATACAAATTAAATGACATTTTTCACATATCATTTTGGCAAAAATTTCAAAATTTGATAATATTAATCATAGCAGTGGTAAGGAGAAGCAGGTTAGCATCTGCTCATGACATGAATTGGAAGAGTCATTTTGGAAGCGTTAAAAATGTATACCACCTGTGAGTCAATAAGCTCCTTTTACATATCTGCTGCTGCTGCTAAGTTGCTTCAGTTGTGTCCGACTCTGTGCGACCCCATAGACGGCAGCCCACCAGGCTCCCCCGTCCCTGGGATTCTCCAGGCAAGAACAGTGGAGTGGGTTGCCATTTCCTTCTCCAATGCGTGAAAGTGAAAAGTGAAAGTGAAGTCGCTCAGTCGTGTCCAACTCTTCATGACCTCATGGACCGCAGCCCACCAGGCTCCTCCATCCATGGGATTTTCCAGGCAAGAGTACTGGATTGGGCTGCCATCACCTTCTCCACCATCAAGAAACATTTATACATATTCATAAGAATGCTCATTGCACCATCATTTGTGGTATCAAAAATTGAGAGATGGCTGAAATGTAACAATCCATATCACGGAATGTTACACAGTGCAAAAAAGATAGACCTTCTCTATATACTGACCAACAAAAATGCTTGACATACCCTTAACTTAAAAAATTCATAAAGCATGGTATAATCCAATTATATTATCACACACACACACACACACACACACACAGTGTATTTTTTAAAAAGAGAAAGGCACACATCAGAACCAGAGATTAGATTACCTCTGGGGAAGCTCCAAGGTTGGAGAGCAATGGCCATGAGGACCATCCATCATTCATACATTCTATGGATGATGTTTAGCACCTTCTAGGTGCTAGACATTATGTCTAGCAGGCAGGCATTGGTGCTGCTTTGTGATCAACAGAATAGACAAGAATCCTTGTAACCATGACGTCTACATCCTAGCAGTATTGTTTTGTGAGGTATGTTTATAGGATGAGAATGTATGGCTTCCCTGGTGGTTCAGACAGTAAAGAATCTGCCTGCAATGCAAGAGACCCAGGTTCAATCCCTGAGTTGGGAAGATCCCCTGGAGAAGGGAACAGCTACCCACGCCAGCATTCTTGTGTGGAGGATTCCATGGACAGTAAAGAATCTGCCTGCAATGCAAGAGACCCAGGTTCAGTCCCTGGGTTGGGAAGATCCCCTAGAGAAGGGGATGGCTACCCACGCCAGCATTCTTGTGTGGAGGATTCCATGGACAGAGGAGCCTGGTGGGCTACAGGGGTTGCAAAGAGTCAGACAAGACTGAGTGACTAACACTTTTACACTTTCACTTTCTGTAAATAAGTAAAAATAAAAGCAAATTAAAGAACAGATTTTTATATTAATAAAATGTCAAGTGACTATTCTGGCTTTTGAGAGTCCTTGCAAACTGTCTCAACCGTAAACGCTGTATTGGTAACCGTCACGTGGCTACCATATTCCTCGAAGAGTCTCCTTTTGACGGCTGGCACAGAGGGGTGCAGTGACAGTCTCTCTAGCACAAGGACTTGCATAAAGTTGGTTCTTTTCCCTTCTCATCATCTTTCGAGGGTATCATTAGGCGTTAAACTCTGTATGTATTAGTTGCTCAGTCATGTCCAACTCTTTGTGACCCCATAACAGTACCCTGCCAGGCTTCTCTGTCTGTGGGATTCTCCAGGCAAGAATACTGGAGTGGGTTGCCATTTCATTCTCCAGGGGAATCCTCCTGACCCAGGGATTGAACCCAGGTCTCCTACATTGCAGGCAGACTCTTTACGGTTTGAGCCACCAGGGAAGCTCAAGAAGAAAGGCTTCCCTGACTGGGAACCGGACCGGGCCATGGTCCTGACAGCACTGAATCCTAACCACTAGATCATCAGGGAGCATGAGTCAACTCCAATTCGATTATATATATTCACCAAAAGACATGTACAGAAATGGTCTTAGCACTACTAGTCATAAGAGCCCCAAACTGGAAATAATCTAAATGTCTACCAGCTGTTGAAAACACATACAATGTACTATACTCACGGAAAAGAATGCTACACATAAATTAAAATCAATGCATTAAAACTACACACAGAGACTTCCTTAGTGCTCCAGTGGCTTAGACTCCACACTCCCAATGCAGGGTGCCCGGGTTCAATCCCTGGTCAGGGAACTAGACCCCACATGCCACAGCTACGACCTGGCACAGTCAAATAAATAAATAAATAAAACTATATGCAAATATGTGAATGAATCTCACCAATATAGAGCTGAAGGAAGCCAGGTGCAAGAATAACACACTACATACTTCCATTTATATGACCTTTAATAATAGGCAAAAACAAGACATGATATTAGAAGGCAGGATAGTGTTTATCCTTGGGAGGGAGCAGAGGCTACAGTACATTATAGAGGCTTTGGGAAGGACTAGGAATGCTTAGCTTCTTGCTCAGGGTGCTGGTTATGTGGTTATATAGGTATCTCAGTTTAAGATAATCTGTTGAGTTTCACAGTTATGATTTGCCTTTTCTATAAGTATATTGTGTTTCTACCAATAGTTTACTCCCCCCCCCGCCGACAAAAAAAAAAATTAAAACATAAAACCCTAAAATCCAATCTGTGTTGTTTGAATCTCATATTTGGCAAGTCATACACATTTTCCAGGCTTCCGTCTCAGCCTGTAAGATGGGAGGGGGATTTGTTAGCGGATATGTATGGGGCCTTCCAGCTGTATCACCTGTGTATCCAACAATCAATTTCTGAAACTAGGGGAAATGAGAATGAGGTTTGGGTCATTTGCTGTCTGAAATTATAGAAGGCTTACAATATCATATGTGTCCCATTTTCAGGACATTTGTTGTAAACTGAAGACACAATCAAAGAGCAAGGGAAATCCTGCCTTCCAAGAAAATGCACGTAGCTGATTCCTTCCCAATTTGCTCATGGGATAAGTGTGAATATGCCAAATGCTGCTTCTGCCAAGTCTCTTGGTGTGATGTCAGTTCACAGACCCTGCAATGGGAGAGTCAGCAGCTGTAGAGGTGGGGCTATTCCTGGTAGGAAGGAGGCAGCTGCCATGCTTGCGCCTGCTGACTGGACTGCTGTTTCAATAGGAACTTCCTCTCCAGGGGTGCTGGTTCATAATTTTCTCCTTACTGCTACTGGAAGTCCTAGAATGGCCACATCACAGCCTGTACCCATTCACAACAGGAAAGTTTGACATCAGCAGACAATCTTGGCATGAGAGGAGGAAAAGTCCAGGCTTGTGTGTCAGCTTCTATATTAGGACCACAACAATCATTTGTATGGTATAGACCATGTTGTCACCTTCATAAGAGATGTTGGGCTCCAAAAAGGAAAATGTACTCTAGTGAAATTCAAGTGTGATGTCTGCAAGCAGGGACCCCAGAGAAGGCAACACTTTGAGGACCCTGAACAAAAATGCTGTGGTGACTCTAAGTCCAAGGAAAGGTGCTTTGATAGTGGGAGACAGTTTCTGGTGCATGAGGTCCTTGTACGGTGTTATCCTACGTGTTCAGGACAGCTGGCCCCGTGTGAACTATGGGTCCTCACAGGCATGCTGAAGTTAGCAACTGAAATTAACCACTCACAAAATCTGATAGGCATCTTACCTCCTCTAGCTTGGTTTTTCTCAGATAAGCAGAGGTAAAGGGCCTGTTCTGTTGTTTGATTTGATTTTGGTTGGTTATTTATTTCTAATCACTCACTGGTCAATACATTTATAAAAACAATAAAAAGGATTAAAAGTAGAATAAAGAGATAGGCAAAATATAGGTCCAATTCTTGCTTATTATTTTCAATAGACAGTATTCTGTCAAGTGGCTAGAAAAGTTCATAAATGTTCTGTCCTGAGCTGGGCACTGGTCAAAGAGATGCTTTTAGTTTATGAAAATGTGTTGAGCTGTATACAATGTCTGTACAACATGGTGAACTGCTGGTAGACTGTGGATTTTGTGTTTTTTTTTAATTTTTTATTTATTATTATTTTTTTATGTTCATGTGTTTATTTATTTATTTATTTATTTTACTTTACAATTATGTATTGGATTTTGGAATTGCTCCTCCATGGAGGTTTTCTCACCCTTCTTTGGGAGTAAGTAGTTAACACAATGCCCCAAACGAGGAAAGGGCCAGGGAACAGGATATTGTGATAAGGATGGAGACCCAAGAGAATGGGAGAACAGCTAGGAGAGTAGATTTGTCTTTAAAAAAAAAAAATCACGATTGTAGTGATGAAGTAAGTTTTGGTGAAGATGAAGAAAGTAACCTGCTGTTTTTAGAGGAGTAGCCCCAAGTGACATGAGTAAATAACCAGAGTAATTATGTAGAAGGAGGCACAGAGATCTCTACTTATGGTATTCAGCCAATCCAGATGCTGATCAACACATATGGATCATGTCAGATATTAAAGTTCTCATTCGGGTCAACCAGGGGACATGGGGCGGGAAAAATGTCGCTTCTCTCCACTCATTTCCTATTCACACATGGCAGATGGAAAACCGATTTTTACAAAAGCAATTTTGCTGTTTCACCAAATGCCAAATATAAGGACTCATGTCAATAACATCACTGTTCATGATTATTGAAGGCAAATTTAGAATTAGGGACAATTACCAAGAAACATGAAGAGAACAGGCTATAAAACAATTTATATAAAGTCACGGGAATAATGTTTCACTGAAGCCAGCCAACCATTCTTATACTGTTTTGGTATTTTTGGAAAAAAGAGAGATTTAAGTAGGTAAGACAAAAGGCTGAAATTCTACAAGTATTTTAGTTTCCAGTCCAGGACAGCTGTTGGGTGATATCACCCATTGTGAGAACAGCCATGCGTGGAGGGAATTGGCAGATGAAAAGCCAGCAAACTCGACAAGAGGTATGTAAACGTGCTTTCTCAGTCTCTTTCGATTCTCCTTACAGAGGCACACACCTAAAAGTGAAGTTACATGTGTGGATGTTTATATGAAACAGAAAAGACACAAGAAAGGGTCTGAGACATGAAAAACGGTGGAGGAAGATAAACATTTCAAGATTCATATCACACTGCTGCTGGCCCGATTCAGAGTCTCTAAGGAAATAGCCAGAAGGGCTGCTCAACACTCACTCCTCCCAAGGAATAAAGAGTTTGCTACGAGCCAAGGAAGTGCCAAGAAAATGCCAATTTATGTCACACTAACATCTTTCTTAAAGCTGAACGTGGACTTCAGAAATGTAACCTTTTGGCTCCAGTGAGCACAGCCAGCCTGGAGGGATTGATAGGTTCTTCTGAAGGACTGAGGGAAATTTGAGAAGAGATCAAATTAGACACCCAGTAATTAGAAAATGTACTGACACCAGAGTTTTATTCACAAGAGTGGTGGGGTCAACTTTTCCATAGCACCTGATGTGAACTCAGAAAAATGGCAACCTGAAGACAGTGTTTGGAAATGATTTCACTGGAGACAGACAGAGACAGCAAAAGCTGGAAGGAGAGGGAATAAGAAGCAAACTAAAGTGAGATTCTGTAATTGAGAAGACCTGCGGGAACTAGCAGAAAAAGTTTCCTGCCACAGACAAAACAACCTTCAAAGGCTACCTTCCTTCTCTCGTTGCTGGGGTAAAGTTGCTTTTGGAATAACCACCAATGCATTATACATATTTAAAACTCTCCTCTCTGGGTTTATAATTTTTACAGAGACAGCTTCCTGCCAACGTAAGTTGTGAATGTAAGATGACGCTCCTTTGTGGGGTTGCAAAGACAATCTAAGAACAAGTGATTTCAGAGTCACAGACTTCACAGCTGGGGAGCATTTCCATTGCCTAATGCACTTTCCCTTGAAGCTTTCATTGTTTTGCTCTTACCCAGTGGTGTCATTATTTGACTTACCTCATGGGGAAATCACTGTTTAAAAACTGAATATATATGGTGAAATAGTTTTGTACTTATCTTTTCCAGGATAATAGCTTCCCTCCCCGCCGCCCGCCCCCGCCCCCCGCCGCCCCGCCTCCAGTTCCCGCCACAGAAGGGTTAGGCCCCTGTGGGTGATGAATTGTTCCAAAGAGTTTGACAGTTCCAGGGAGAGAAATGAGAGTAAAAATAACTAGCTGATTACCAATAGGAAGCAAATTGGCCACTTGAGAATTCAGTGGCTAGAAAGATGACAAATGAGAAAACGAAAATCCTCATCAAGAGATGAGGCTTTCTGATTAGGCCAAGTGCTTTCCACGCCTCTCCCTCCCTGCTGTGTGATGATGTACATCCGATTGGACATCGTTTTGTATCAGGGGCAGTCACTTCCAAATGGGTGTTTGGAAGACTTTGAAGTATTTCATTATAACCAGGAGGCATTCAGAGGCTGAGCAAGTAAAATGGAAGATGCTCTATCTTGGGCTGTGGAATGTACATTTATAGAAGGAACCTACGTCTGGTTGGTTTGGTCTGGCTTTTTATTCCATCACCCCATAAGGCAGGCTTCCAAGATTTTCTGGACTCTGGAAGAAAATAAAAGTGAGAGTGTTCTTGGCCGAGGAAATTCACATTCAAGGCAGATTCAAGGATTTCAATATGTGGATAGACTGGGTTTTCTCTGTTAAGAGTCAACTACTAAAAATAGAAATAATTTGGGAATCCTTTAAAGAGAGGCCATTTTTGCAAGTCCTCATTTGAATAAATCCATAAAGTGACAGAGGGTATATAATGAACTATAGACATGCTGCTGCTGCTGCTGCTGCTGCTAAGTCACTTCAGTCGTGTCCGACTCTCTAACACGCTGGCTGTCCTCAAAAACCATAAATGTATCAGTGGTATTAAGTCATTTGTGCATGAAGAGATAAAACATTAACCATTAGCCTCCAACTAGGCACAGCCATAAGAATTGCAGAAAGTAAGAAGAGAAACTGGGGAATTTTGAGTTAGGTAATAAGAATAGAATGCAGGAAGGGTGGTAAGATGCAGGCCTTGAAGGATGAATATGACTATAGCAAATTTCTGGGTGAGAACTGTTTGAATGGATAACAGCACTATTTAAAAAAAAAAAATGGTTTGTTAAAAAGTGACTGCAAGTGGTTTGTCTTGAGTAAAGGGGTTTGGAAAGATGAATTGGGATGTAGGTTTCCACGAACGTGATGTAGGTTTCTACATCACACGTATGTGTGGGTCTTCCATACCAGGCACAGGTGGGTTTGATCTTAGGAGCAGTAGAGGAACATGAGTGGTTCTGAGTAGAGTTCGAACTGTTTTAGAGGTGTGTTATCCCTGTCAATGAAAAGAAAAGGCAAAAAAAATGTTCTCTGGGGCTTTACCAATCAGTTAAGTCAGTTCAGTCGCTCAGTTGTGTCCGACTCTTTGCGACCCCATGAACCACAGCATGCCAGGCCTCCCTGTCCATCACCAACTCCCGGAGTTCACTCAGACTCACATCCATCGAGTCAGTGATGCCATCCAGCCATCTCATCCTCTGTTGTCCCCTTCTCCTCTTGCCCCCAATCCCTCCCAGCATCAGAGTCTTTTCCAATGAGTCAACTCTTCGCATGCAGGGGCCAAAATACTGAAGTTTCAGCTTTAGCATCATTCCTTCCAAAGAAACCCCAGGGCTGATCTCCTTCAGAATGGACTGGTTGGATCTCCTTGCTGTCCAAGGGACTCTCAAGAGTCTTCTCCAACACCACAGTTCAAAAGCATCAATTCTTCAGCACTCAGCTTTCCTCACAGTCCAACTCTCACATCCATACATGACCACTGGAAAAACCATAGCCTTGACTAGACAGACCTTTGTTGGAACTAGGTCAGATTAAAAGATCAGGCCACCATTTTGATTCTTCTTCAGTTTTGACACCTGTGCTATGGAAGAGAAGAATGCATAACACAGTGCTTGGCACATAGAAGGGCTCAACCAATACTGCTGAATAAGCCTGAAGTTTCTCAGAATCAGAGTATTATCATTTCCTAGAATAGCTGAGGAAGACCTGAGATTGCCTCAGCCCTCTGAAGAGGTAGCAATGAATGATTTGAAGAAGACCAGATTAGGAGTTATATGAACTTGAGAATTTAAATTAACCTTCATGGGTCTGTATTATCTCAGTTAAGAAGACAAAGGTAAGTTTTGTGAATGAACGCTAATAGCAGAAAGCTTTTTGTGAATATTTTTGGAGAGAGAGCCATGTATACCTTGAGTTGAATGCTTAGAGAACTCTGTGATCCAACTCAAGGTTAAGAACCTAGGAATTATGTTCCCTTTAGAAAACAAGAGTTGTGATTCTGAAAGTCCAAGGATGATTTTGCTCTCTGGAAGGACAACTGGGACATCTGGAACTATAGCTCTGCCAATCTTGTCACCTTGGAGGCCTGTGACTGATTGTTTTGACTGAAATGAGGAGGAAAGGATTTTGTTTCTAAATGTCAACCCAGCCTCAGATTCCCCAGCAATTTAAGGAGTATTATTGATCTTATCAGGCATGCTGGGGTGTGATTGACCATCAGAAAGAGAGAAATCATTGAAAGACACTTGCCCTCAACAGGAAGTGACATTGGCAAAGTGTAATCTCTGACACCACCTTTTTTTTTTGTAGAATTTGTTTTCCATTTCTGCTTCCTTTCATAACGGCCTCTGTCATAGGGTTACTGGAAAGAATAACTAGTTAATGGTGGGGGAAAAGTACTTGGGAAGATGATGTACTTTGGCACTTAAGTCTATTGTTCAAAAACAATATGAAATAATATTTTTGTTGAATGGACATGTTCAGTAGGTGCTCTGATTTGGGGACTTGTCAATAACGACATGATGCTGTTTGCCAGAAATATGAGCAGTTAAAAAAGTGTTATCTTTCTCTAGAAGCTATTTTCAGTGTAAAACTCCAGCATGGAAAGCTAGTTCTTGCAATTTTTAATGAGGCAGGGCTCTTAATAATGATTTTTGGCTTAATGTGTTAATGAGTAGAGATCTGAGGGATAAAGGACTTACAATGTAATAAGGAAACTCAAAGAAAGATTAGGCTCTAATAAAAATAAATAGTTTTAAAATTGATTTTAATAAATTCAACTCTGTTTCCTTTAATTTATACCAAAAAGAAATGCACCGTGGTAAGCTGATTATAGCATTGATAAAAGAAAGAATGGATATTATATGTTACTATAATATTAATAAATTACAAATGCCAACTTACAAGAAGAAATCATATATAGGCAAGAATATATATTCTTGGTGAGAAAAAAATGTTACCTATAAATGTAAGTAAATTTATTTTCACTTTTTGAATAGCAGCTGTCAGGTTTAATTGAAAAGCTGATTAGTTCCATAGAAAAACATCTAAGATGGCAATGCTATGGATAATGGCAATACAATTTAAGAGTACCTTTCGATTATTTTGCCCTGCTGATGTCTTCTACTTTTCCAAGTAGTAATGATGATCCTTATTCTTCAATGCAAGTATGAAAGTATTAGTTGCTCAGTTGTATTCAACTCTTTTCAACCCCATGGACTGTAGCCCACCAGGCTCCTTTGTCCATGAAATTCTCCAGGCAAGGATACTAGAGTGGGTTGCCAATCCCTTTTCCAGGGGATCTTCCCAACTAAAGGATCAAACCCAGGTCTCCTGTACTGCAGGCAAATTCTTTACCAGGGAAAGAATCTGAACCACCAGGGAAGCCTACAGGCAACTTAAACTGAGAGAAGGCAATTTCCTCTAAGAAATTTCTTTAAGAACTCCAGTTTACTTCACTGAGTGTTATACGGAGAATACTGTCAAATGACAAGATCACTCTATTTCCTACCTAACTACTCTGCTGCTGCTGCTGCTAAGTCGCTTCAGCCGTGTCTGACTCTGTGCAACCCCATAGATGGCAGCCCACCAGGCTCCCTCATCCCTGGGATTCTCCAGGCAAAAATACTGGAGTGGGTTGCCATTTCCTTCTCCACTGCATGAAAGTGAAAAGTGAAAGTGAAGTCGCTCAGTCGTGTCCGACTCTTAGCGACCCCATGGACCACAGCCCACCACGCTCCTCCATCCGTGGGATTTTCCAGGCAAGAGTACTGGAGTGGGGTGCCATTGCCTTCTCCCCCTAACTACTCCAGACTTGTCCAAAAAGAGAGCCCTTTATGTAGTGTTGGTGGGAATACACGTTTGTGTAGCCACTATGGAAAACAGTACAGAGGTTCCTTAAAAATTAACATAGCGTTGCCATATGGTCTAGCAATCCCACTCCTGGACATACATCCAGACAAAACTGTAATTCAAAAAGTTATGTGCACTCCTAGTTCACTGTAGCACTATTCACAAAAGCCAAGATATAGAAACAACCTAAACGTCCACTAACAGATGAGTGGATAAAGACGATGTGATATACACATACAATGGAATACTTCTCAGCCACAAAAAATAACTAAATAATGCCATTTGCAGCAACATATATGCAGCTAGAGATTATCATACTAAGTGAAGTAAGTCAGAAGGAGAAAAACAAATATCATACATCACTTACATGTAGAATCTAAAATATGCTACAAGTGAAACTATGAAACAGAAACTGGCTCACAGACATAAAGAACAGATTTATGGTTGCCAAGAGTAGAGAGGGATGGAGGAGGGATGGAGTGGTAGTTTGGGGTTATTAGATGCAAACTATTACATATAGAATATAAACAAGGTCCTACTGTACAGCAGAGGTAACTATATTCAATACCCTGGGGTAATGGAAAGAATATTTTTTAAATGTATATATGTAGATAACTGGGTCACTTGCTGTACAGTAGAAATTAACACAACATTGCAAATCAGTTATACTTCAAATAAATACATGAATAAATAGATTTGTCCATATCTTAAAAATCTCTTCAACATGGAAACAGAGACTTCTACCCCAGATATAATTTTCTTTCTTCCACTGAAAATAATTTTTAAAAAAATGTACCCAGAATCACCCAAAACTCTGTCTTCCACTGAGCATAGTAAACTCTTTCCAGTTGCTTGGAAATGAAAACTATAGGTTAAACTCTAACTCTGGAGTCCAGTGCAATGCCATAAGCTAGTATAGGTTCTGAGTAATATAACAGTATTATATCCTGTTCATATATATTATATATTTACATATTTTATTTATATATATTTTTATTATGTATTTATATTTTGTATATAAATATATTAATTTTATTGTTAACATATATTTTCTATAGGCACATATAAAATATATATTATATAAATTATATATTTATTTTATATTTTATATTCTATATATACTGATCTTGCAGTATCAGCAACGGGAAGTACTCAAGGAAAACTTGTTAAATAAAACTGAAAAATGGCCCAAACTGAAGTCACTCTGCATTTGCAAATTGTGCAGGATTCTATGCTTGGGACCCTAGTGCGGGTCCTGTGGCTCCCCAAACCACCTAATCTCCTGTATCATTGCCCATATTCTGAGAAGAGTTGTCTCAATGATACTATGATTTTGATCTCTTATTTCAAAAGTGATTTTGATCTCTTATTCCAAAAATCTAGTTCATGTAATAGATTTTTTAAAAAAACATACTGTCCAGACTCTACCTGGGTAACAATGGGATCAGATTCTCATCATAGTGAATACCAAGGGGGACGACATGGAGACAGTTATGAAGAATATAAACTAAGCTTATCCACACTGAATTCTCATTGGCATCCTGAGGACAAGAGGGTCTGACTAGATGGTTTATCCGAGTAAACAACATATAAGGGTATTTATTAAATGCCTTTAGACATTTTAGGTTCAGTTCAGTTCAGTAGCTCAGTCGTGTCCGACTCTTTGCAACCCCTTGAATCACAGCACGCCAGGCCTCCCTGTCCATCACCAACTCCCGGAGTTCACTCAGACTCACATCCATCGAGTCCGTGTTGCCATCCAGCCATCTCATCCTCTGTCGTCCCCTTCTCCTCCTGCCCCCAATCCCTCCCAGCATCAGAGTCTTTTCCAATGAGTCAACTCTTCTCATGAGGTGGCCAAAGTACTGGAGTTTCAGCTTCAGCACCATTCCCTCCGAAGAAATCCCAGGGCTGATCTCCTTCAGAATGCACTGGTTGGATCTCCTTGCAGTCCAAGGGACTCACAAGAGTCTTCTCCAACACCACAATTCAAAAGCATCAATTCTTCGGTGCTCAGCTTCTTCACAGTCGAACTCTCACATCCATACATGACCCCTGGAAAAACCATAGCCTTGACTAGACGGACATTTGTTGGCAAAGTAATGTCTCTGCTTTTCAATATAGCTATCTAGGTTGGTCATAACTTTTCCTCCAAGGAGTAAGTGTCTCTTAATTTCATGGCTGCAGTCACCATCTGCAGTGATTTTGGAACCCCCAAAATTAACTCTGACACTGTTTCCACTGTTTCCCCATCTATTTCCCATGAAGTGATGGGACCAGATGCCTTGATCTTCATTTTCTGAATGTTGAGCTTTAAGCCAACTTTTTCACTCTCCACTTTCACTTTCATCAAGAGGCTTTTTAGGTTATCACATGTTTAAATGCCAACAAACACTTTTTTCTGGGTATGATAGGATCACTGGCATTTTCATGTCAAGACCATGGTTGGATGTTAGTCCCATGGTAGATGTTAATTCCCTGTTGGCTCAGATGGTAAAGAATCTGCCGGCAATGCAGGGGACCCAGGTGCAAACCCAGGGTTGGAAAGATCCCCTGGAGAAGGAGATGGCTACCCACTCCAGTATTCTTGAATGGAGAACTCCACAGACAGAGGAGCCTGGCAGGCTACAGTCCATGGGGTCACAAAGAGTTGGATACAACTGAGCAACTAACACTTTCATCTTTCAGATGCTAAGTAATCCTATATTATAGTTATAATTGCTGCTGGAAACTGGAAATTTTGTGATGGCTCTTCTTTGGCATCTGAAACATAGTGTGGTGTTTTTACTGGACTCTCCAAAATTGCTGCTTTTTTACCCATGGAGGTAAGTTCCCACTGCCTAAGTTTTTGTCTTGAATGTTTTATGATGCCCTCAAAAGATGGAACAGAGACCATGGATTCCAAACCAATTTGATGGGCTCCTGAAATCCAGGTAAGCTCTAAGAGATCTGTGCTCCTCATTTATTCCTAGTAATTATACCTCCAGTCTGAGTGTCTCCCTCAGAGAATTTCACTTCACAGATGATGAAACCAAAGTTGCAGAAAGGAAGGCAATGGCACTCCACTCCAGTACTCTTGCCTGGAAAATCCCATGGATGGAGGAGCCTGGTAGGCTGCAGTCCATGGAGTCGCTAAGAGTTGGACATGACTAAAGCAACTTAGCAACAGCAAACAGTCATCTACAAAGACATGATGAATATCAAATCAACCCAATTTGTATCATTGATTTAAAATCCTGACAACTTACTATCAAGGTCCCAAGCTGGCTACATCCCTACAATACTACGGTAGAGCTCTCAAAACAACAAAAGTCTTAGTATGTAAGAAGGAAAAAGTAAGACAAAGCGTCTCTAATACTGCTGTATGGGAAGGGGTGCTTGCGGACACAGGCATATACACGTGACCTTCTAAGTTTCAACTCTGTTACTATGTTTCTCTAACTTTGGGAAGTCACTGTTCAGTCTTTACTTATTCCTCAAATTGGGGCAGGAAAAAGAGTGAGTGGATCAGTTCAACTGAATGTGTTCTTAGGGCTGATGCTGAAGGATTCTAGAGTGTGTACTTGTATATCATGATCTATAAAAGCCTGGAAAATTATTATAGGTTGGGAGTCTCCTTTTCATGATCCTTCCCCTCTCTCCTACCTCTAAACTTGAAAATTGCCAAAGTTCCACCCAAGCTCTCTCTTCTTCTCTAGCACGACTTTCTCCTTGGGTGGTCTCACCCATTTCCAGAACTTGTTTTTAAAGCCTATTTTATCTGTTAATAGTATAGCCATTTCAAGTTGCTTACAGTTGCTATTTACATGGTGTATCTTTTCCCATCCTTTTGCTTTCAAGCTGTTTCTATCTTTGAATCTAAAATGCCTCCTGTACACAGCAAATAGTCAGATCATGTTACTTTTTCAACCTAATCTGATAATCTTTCAGCTGGACTGTGTGATGATCCATATTTTAGTATCATCCATAAACTGTATTACTAATATGGTTGAATTTACCTCTGCCAGTTTGCTTTTGGTTTTATGTCTCAAATCTCTTTGTTCTTCTGTTTCTCTTTTACTGCTTTCATTTGTATTTAATGGATATTTCCTAGGTGGAGGACTAGAGGCCCTATTCTTTCTGAATAAAGGTTCTGTAACACACGACAATTGAAGAAAGATGAAAAATGCTGCCAGCCTGCCCCTCGCATGGTGATTCTGAAGACAAAGCTGGGAGGGAGGTGTCATGGCTCAAATGTCAGAGACTCTCACTGTTCTTACTAAGATTTACTAAATTTACTTGAATGAATATTGCTCTAATTGCTGTTTGCCCTTAGGAAAGTTATCAGAGAATATATACAATTTTCTTTAGTTAAATGGTCATTGGGGAGAATGTTTGCTGTGTTTCTAGCTCCATCATTCCAGAGGTTAATCACTTATCCAACCTCTTAAATATCATCTATGAGCTAATGATGCCTGTGTGTCTATTGCCAGCCCAGGCTTTCATCTGGATACCAGACTTCCATCTCTAGCAGACTGCTTGTCATCAAGTAGATATAGTTAGTTTTTCTCAAAAAGGTTCTTTATAGGTCTTTTTTATTTTAGTAAATAAACCTACCACTGACCTAGTTAATCAAGTAAAAACCCTGAGCATCAGCTTGGATGCCTCCCTCATCGACCACATGTAATCCATCAGCAAGTCCCATGGGTTCTTTCTATCAACTGCATCTAGACATTGACCATCTCTCTCCACATCCCTGTCTAATGGCTGGATCTAAATTACTCCCCGTCTCCCAGTCTACTAAAATAGTCTTCTAATAGACTCCACTTTCATTCCTGCTACCCCTCCAACATGTGCCTCACACAACTCCCAGAGTGATCATTTTATATATAATAATAATATATTACCCTTGGCACATAATTTCTACCACTGGCTTCAGTCCTGTATGAACTGGCTGAATTGTATCTCTTCTTCCAAACTTATCTAAACCTCCTCCATTGCCTGGTCTGTTTTAGTTACGTTGACCTCTTTTATTTAAAATATTTATTTATTTGGCTGTGCTGGGTCTTAGTTGCAGCATGTGGAACCTTTTTTTTTTTTTTTTTTTCCAGTATGTGGGATCTAGTTCCCTGATCAGGGATCAAAGTTGTGTGAGGCACATGTTGGAGGGGTAGCAGGAATGAAAGTGGTCTATTAGACTATTTTAGTAGACTGGGAGACGGGGAGTAACTTAGATTCAGGCATTAGACAGGGATGTGGAGAGAGATGGTCAATGTCTAGACGCAGCTGATAGAAACCCCCAAGCCCCCTGCAGTGGGAATGTGGAGTCTTAGCCACTGGACCACTAGGGAAGGCCCTGTCCTCTTTCATAGTATACTTTCCTTTGCTTTAGTATACTTTCCATAGTTTTCTCTCCGCCCTTTCCATAGTGGCCATTTCTCTCTCTCTTTTTTTTTTTTTTAGCTTAAATGAGAAGTTTCCCAGGTAGCTTTTCCATTATTATTCTGTTGGTTCATCCCATTCATTTATTTTGCAACCCTTGATACAGTTTGTAACTATTAACTTGTACAGTGATTTATCGTCTGCTGCTCCCACTAGCTGGGAAATCCCAGGAGAGCAGAAGTCATAGTTGTTTTTGTTGATCATAGTTGTTTTGTTGGTCTGTTTTTGTTTATGATAGCAGAAATCATAGTTGTTTTTGTTTTGCAATAAATATCTACCACTACTAAGAGCTCCATCTTACCAAGCACTGAATATGCATCAGAAACTGATTTAAGGCATACATGAAAATAAATGTATATGTACATCTACACATACAGACATATATAGACATACATACACTCGCATATATAGACACACGTACACTCGCATATATAGACACAC
>NW_024070193.1:23913352-24075636 GCF_014754425.2 Oryx dammah
ACATACACTCGCATATATAGACACACGTACACTCGCATATATAGACACACGTACACTCGCATATATAGACACACATACACTACACTCGCATATATAGACACACATACACTCGCATATATAGACATACATACACTTGCATATATAGATATACACATGTACACACACTTATATACATAGTCACACAAGTACACATATACACACACACCAATTTAATTCTCATAACAAACCTACAAGATAATTTTTATATTCACTTTACAGCTGGTTAAATTAAAGCACAGGGAGGTTAAGTGACTTGTCCAAGGTCTCACAATAAGTGAGCAGTTGAACCCACTGTTGCAGAGTCTGGGCTCTTAGCCATTTCATATTTTTCTGAGAGCATTGCCAGCAACAAAGTAGGCACTCGGTTAATACTGTAGGATGTGTAAACAAAGAGTGAAACAAAATGAACATACTACCAACTGCTAGAGCAGGGCTGTCCAAAAGAACTTTCTGGGATGATGGAATTTCTTCATCTCTGTTCTCCTATACAGCAGTCACAAGTCTCATACGGCTGTTGAGCATGTGAGATATAGCTAGTGTGACTCAAAAACTGAATTATTCTTGTTTAATTTCAAGAAATTTGAGTGTGCATAGCTACATGTGGCTACCGATTATCACGTTGGATAGTACAGTCCAAGACTTTTAGGAGGTGGTATCACTTTTGATGTCGTGAGGTTTATACAATCTTGATGAATTTAACTCCAAAAACAGACCACAAAATTCCCTTCTGCATTTCTTTTTTCCCTAGTGCCTTCCACCCACAGTTTTGCAAACATCCTTCATCCTCCCACTATACTTCATTCCAGTCTAGAGAATGACGCTCCTACCCTTCACGCGTAGCTCCAACAAAGTCATTTTCCTGCCTCCTCAATAGTGCTTTAAACAGTCCTCCAGAAGTATTTAAGTAGCCAACAAACAGGTAGAGCCTGCTTGGATGGAATACTAGCCTGGGCACTGGGAAGGGGTAGAGGGAGTTGGAGATGTAAAGAAAATTAAACAAGGTCCCTGCCTAACAGTGTGTGATAGGGGGAGGGAGGTGGGGAGAGCAGTTAGACTGATAAACTGATACATTTTAAGGATTCAGTCAGAGGGATAGGGTTGGGGAAAAGGCTTGTAGCCTCAGGAGTTTGCACTTCACAGAAATTGCTCTAAAATGGCACTGATTCCACTCACACCTGGACCGCAAGAGTAAATGGATGGAGATAGATTTGCTTTCAAAACCAAGTTCAGGATGGATATAAGAAAAACCTTACGATGTCTAAAAAGAAACAACTGGCCCAGATAAAGAGAACTGTTGTTACATTTCACCCTGATTGCCTGGGCTGCGGGGGGTTGGATTCAGTTCTTAGAACAGCACCACACCTTTTACAGCAAGAGAAATAATCAAAGAAAGAGTAGAGATGAGACTGAGAGCAAATCTTAAGGAACAGGAGGAAGAGGAACAAAAGTGGTGCACATTACCCGCCCAACTCGTGGGCAACCACTACTCACATTCTTCCACAATCTCCAATAACTCGGGTAGGGAGCACGCATTTCTTCCCTCCCACTATTGGCATACTTGGAATCTCACTTACATTGTATGTAGGTTAGGGCAAAAGATGTTGCTTTGTTTGGATTTTGCTTCTTCTGTGGAATTCATTATAAAGCAATGTGCTTTTGTGTGCCAAAGAGCAGAAAGGCTTCACTTCCTCTTCTCAAAAGGATTTGGGCAGAAGTCAACTACTCTATTTATTCCATGCAGCTCTCCTTTTGATGACTAGATGTGTGCTGGTTATAGATGCCACAGAAAAGCAGTGGATTTTCTCACCACAAAGAGCTTTCTATCTTAGGATGTGTCTCACAGCATCATGCTTTTGAGAGTGCAATTTTTAGTCTGTCCTCTAAATGTCACTCCATCAGGAGAAAGCACTTAAACATATAGAAATACCCAGATGATGCCAAAGTGCTTCATTTCTCATCCACAGATCTGTTATGAGTGTGAGTGTGAAATGATCGTGTTTTCTATTTTCCCCAAACTTCCTCTATTTTATTCTTTTCAATTAAAGTAGTTTGCTAAACACAGAATCAAATGGGATTTCATTGTGGTGCTTTCACAACACTTTTCTGATACAGGACATCACAGATCAGAAAATCAAAATATAAACAAACAGAGAAGGTCTAGATCAACTGTCCCCAACTATTCTATTCTAGACTGATGGGAATATCACCTAAGAAATTAACTCTCTGCTTGTAAATTAACTCCAGACTTTCCCAAGGTGTGTTCCTGAGAACATTGGTTCTGTGAACTGTACCGCAAAGAAAGCATTTCATGGCAAATTGCCCCTCAGCCCATTTGATACACAAAATGGTTGGACTCTTTGCATAATGATTTTCAGCTTTCATGTGTATGCTCCACCTCACATCTCTACTACTGAGTAAGAAGTCCTTATGCAAGCAAGCCTTAGACCAAGCTCTGCCAAACACATATGAAGGAAAGTGTTAGTCACTCATTCGTATTTGACTCTTTGTGACCTCATGGATTTTAGACTGCCAGGCTCCTCTGTCCATGGAATTCTTTTTTTTTTTTGTCCATGGAATTCTCTAAGCAAGAATACTGGAGTGGGTAACCATTCCTTTCTTCAGGGGATCTTTCCTAGCCAGGGATCAGACTCAGGTCTCCTGCACTGCAGGCAAATTCTTCACTGTCTGAGCCACCAGGGAAGTCATATATGTAATAGCAGATAAACACAAAGTATGGAAATGCCTATTTCTTGTGTAAACCCTGGGAGATCCCAGTCTGCCTTGAGGTTGCTGCGTAAGTCCGTTTCATAAAATGTTCACTCTGCTTAAGACAGGCTGAGACCATGGTCCTCTGATGGCTGAACCAGCCACTATAGGGTTGTGCCAAGTGACAGAACCCTCCATGAAGTGTGGGCATAGAGAACCAGAGATTAGGCTACCCTGGTTCATACACTTTATTCACAGAAGGATAGGTGGGGCAATACAATAATTCTGGCTCTTAACATAGCTGAACATCACTAATTTTAACAATCAATAAAGCATTTCTATTTCTCTTTTGAAAATTAATAAATCCTGTGATGTGGATTATAAGAGGCACATTCAAAAGTTCTGAATACATACCTTTGAGGTTGGATTTTTGCTGAGGGCACTTCAAATGGAGCTTTCTCCTACTGGGTAGGCTGACAGTAGTTTACACGTGCCTGTGCTCACATAGAAAACCAAAACAGTATTGTAAAGTAAAAATAAAAATTTTAGTTTAAAAAATATAAAATAATAAGTATAAATGAAATAAAAAAAAAAAAGAAAACATGACCCTGTTTATGTTAAGTGATTTCCGAAGTGAATCCACACACTGATCCCATCATGCATGCTTGGGGAAGTTTGGAAATCCTCTTGGGAATTCACAGAACTAATAAACACACTAAAGATTCTCCCCAGTCCTACAAAAAGAAAATCTTGGCTACATTTGAAAGATTTCCATGTATTTGGCCTTGGAAATGTCAGGACATATGCATTTGAAGAAAGTACTGATTCTGTGTTCAAAGCAATCTACTAATCTAAGCATCATTTCCAAACTGGATTCTGAATAATAGCTGATGTTCAGTGTCATTCCAAGTCCAGTCAACTCTCTACATGTGAAGAAAAAGACATTCCGATTCAGAAATCATTCTCCTGTGAGTCTAATGTGCAAGGATCTGTCCCCTAGAGTCTAGTATCTTCTAACATGGTAAAACTGAGGTCAGCAAAATTCACAGGTCATGGCAACCCTTCATTAAGATCATAGCATAGTACATACCAGGGCTGTATTATTACAAGGACATAGCATCTATCATTTCATTTTTTCTTTTCAACAATGTATGCCAAAGATATCATCATCATCCTTTTATAGACAAGGGCACTGAATTTTTGAAAGGCTAAAGACATTTTTAAAATCATTGAGTAATTAAGCAGCAGCATTAGGGTTAGAATATATAGAAGGCCTATTCAAAAGTGTGGACTCAACCACCACGCTGCCCCTTTGAGGAGCAGATCCTACACCGATGGCCGACCTCTTATGTTCTGCCTCCCCTAAGTTTAGGTTTCAGTAGCCAACCAGTTGCCCTCAGCTCCAGCCAGCTTTGTAGATATGTAATCTGTGCAATTGCTTGTGCTTAGCCCTGTGCTTGGCTTGGTGCTTTGCTGTGCCGTCTTGAAATTCTTAATAATTTTTGAACAAGGAGGCCTACATTTTTATTTTGCAGTAAGCTTCACAAATTACATGGCTGGTGCCATCCATACCACATAAGCTATAATTGACATAAGCTTCAAAAACAATTTTTTAAGGCAAATTAGCTGCATAGAGTTCAGCTGATTTTGGAAACTAATTTGAGGATATACTGCCCAATCTTAGATTATGAAAAAATATTTTGGCTTATTACAACTCTAGTGGAAACAGATAAGCCAATTATTAGTCTATTAATTACCCTGGGAAGAGTTTTCAAAACTCATGAGCAACAGGGCAGAAACTTCACACCCTCCAACATGTGACCCAGTTCTATATGATTAATGCCAACAATGACCAATTAAATGATTGTAAGGTTGCAAACCACTGGTCACAGCACTTGTATCGTTAAGAATGCTCCAGGTGTATCACACTCACACTGTGGCAGAAACCGCTGACTTGATAATACAGAGGCGTTTCTATCTCCCTTGTTAATCTTGCCCTAAAGAGGATGGAAAAAAGCTGAAGACTTGCTTGTTTTCCCAACTTCCTATACAGTGAAGTATCATCGTGTCACTTAATGCTGGCCAATGCGATGGAAAGGGAAGCTTTCCGGGAAGCTTCCAGAGAAAATGTTTTCCTTTGTTAGAAGAGAGTTCCATTATAGGAAAAGAAGTTTTTCACTATCACACCTTTGTCCACTTCCTACTTTAGTTTTATATGGCGCTACAGCAGCCGTCTTCTGACAATGAGGTAAAATCATGAATATGAAAAGCCAACAAGTAAGATGGTAGAGTAGACAGATGGGATATTGCTGATCTCATGGAACAAGTGACCCAATCCTGATGATCTCTTGATTAACCCACCATTTGTTTAAATTTCTGTTATCTTTTATTTTCAACCAAGAGTATTCTTAACTAAGCACACAGTTTTTCAAAATCTGATCCCTTTAACTAAAGGACAAGACTTCCATTAATTTCATAGGGAAGACTCTTCATGGTAGCTCAGACCAAGTCCCCAAACCATCTTGGCCTTCCCTCTAGTACTTCAAAATTCAACACACCCCCTAAACTTATTTGTACACCTATCACCAAACTCTGCACCTTCTTGTCGCACTGCCTGTGTCTTTCCACACATTCTAGTGTCTACCACAGAGCCTGACACCTTTACCTACCTTGGGAAATGTATTGAATTGATAAGCAGCATTCCGCTACTGTATTCAGTGACAAAATCTCATTCTTCAAAAACTTTGTGCTTTTACAACTGAATTTAAAAGTGAAATACCTACTGCTCAATGTTCTGATAGGTGATGGCCTTAAAATTTTAAAATGGAAAATCCTGTATAATAACTGAGGGATACTAAGTATTAATATAAAGTTGATTGGGTTCTAGTAAGCCATCAGTGATCTTGGCAATGACTGACAGGATCAGCTGTGATGTGATGTGATATTGTGTGGCATGGAATGGCATGGCATGGCATGGCGTGGTATGGAGAAGCATAGAGGTCATGGGCAAAGACCGTGGAGTTAAACTACCTGGACTCAACTTCACCTCCATCACTTACTAGATGCCTACTTCAGCTCCATCACTTATTGGATGCCTTTAAGCAAGTGTCTTCCTTCTGAACTTTGGTTTCCTTATTCCAGAATGAAGAATTACGTGACTCAGGAAGGTAGTATGAGAATTAAATGAATAAGAGAATGAAAACATGAAGTACTTAACACAAGACACGCCTCTTAGTAAGCACTCAATAGGTTTTAGTTACTGTATTTCACCTTAGGTGCTATCTGGGAGTCACTTTTCAAAAATTCTCAGAGCACTGCACATATCTAATATCTAGGACATAGAAGTCATATAATACATATTTAAAGAAAAATTTAAGAACAGTAGATAGCACACATATTAGAATGGCCAAAATCTGGAACACTGGCAACACCAAATACTGGTAATGTTGTGGAACAACAGGAAGTCTCATTCATTGCTGGGAATGAAAAATGGGAAAGCTACTTCAGAAGACCATTTGGCTGTTTCTTACAAACTAAACATACTTTTGCCATGCAATCAGCAATCATGCTCCTTGGTATTTACCCAAAGGAGTTGAAAACTTAGGGCCGCAGAAAATTCTACACGTGGATGTTTACAGCAACTTTATGCATAACTGCCAAAACATGGAAGCAACCAAGATATCCTTTAGTAGGTGAACAGGGATAAATAAACTGCGCTATAACCTGATAATGGAAATTACTCAGCACCAAAATGAAATGAGCTATCAAACCATAAAAAGACAAAGAGAAGACTTAAATTCATATTACTAGGGGAAGGAAGCCAATCTGATAAGGTCACATTCTGCATGGTCTCTACTTTATGACATTCTAGAAAAAGCAAAGGAAACAAACAATTTAATGATTACTGGGGTAGTGAGGAGCAGGGCAGGGATTAATAGGTAGAGCACAAAAGGCTATTTAGGGCAATGAAAATATTCTATATGCTACCATAATGATGGATACTTGTTGTTATATATTTGTCCAAACCTATGGAATACACAACACCAAGAGTGAGCCCTAAGGTAAAACTATGTACTCTAGGTGATTATAATGTGTCAATGTAGTTTTCAGTAATACAAAAAATGTAACCTAGGGTGTGGAATATTGACAATGGGGGAGGCTGTACATGTGTAGGGCAAAGAATATATAGGAAATTTCTGTACTTTCCTCTCAATTTTGCGACTAACTCAAAACTCTTTTCAAAAGACAGTCTTTAAAAACAAACCAAAAAAGCAGTCACGGATAAATTCTGAAGAGTCAAAGTGTTAAACTTTCAGTCATATCCAACTCTTTGTGACCCCATGGGCTATAGCCAACTGGGCTTCTCTGTCCATGGAATCCTCCAGGCAAGACTACTGGAGTGGGTTGCCTTTTCCTTCTCCAGGGGATCTTTCCAACCCAGAGATCGAACCTAGGTCTCCTGCATTACAGGCAGATTTCTTTACCATCTGAGCCAGGAGAAAAGCCCCAAAAGAGTCAAACTGAGCTTCATATCAGACCTATGCAGGATGTTGGAGCTTGGGGCCCAGGTCCAACAGCTTAAGGTTCCCTCATTGTCCAGCTCTGACATCAAAGGCAAGTCCATTAACATCAAGTTCCTCAGTTTCCTTAGGTGTAAAATGTGAATTATAAACACCCCATTGGGTATTTGGAGGAGTGATGGGTTCTGCACAGTGTCTGACACCTAGCAGTCAATAAATGCTAATTCTTTTAAATAAACCCTAGAGAAGGCTCTGTGTGCTATGCTGAATGAAAATACACACTTGATTTTAATGTCTCTTTTTCCCCTGAGGTTCTTTCTAAACCTTGTGACATTCGGCTCTCTACTGAGCACTGAGTCTTAGAGTTCTTCGACCCTGTGTGCAACTCTGAACCTTCCCATACTGAGTACACAACACACACTATTGTCACCTCTAGTTTATTAAACAAATGGCTCCCTGCCGGAGTGGTAGTCCTCGATTGCAAATTCCTATCTGTTTAACTCTCTAAAAGCAAAGTGTAAATTGGAGCCAAGCATATCATTCCTGGCATCCTTGCTCTGATGAATTAAGGTGAACTATGGGCCTCTTCCACAGTTTGCCCAAGATGCTGCGTATGTTTGCAAAAGTACGTCCCTGGAAACCCAGGGAATTTTAGCAGACGTTCTTCCTGGATGCATGCAGCTATAAGCACTGTCCTTCCTCCCATAGGCAGAAATATAAAGGGTGGCCAGATAAACAGTATTTGTGGGAAAGAGGTAGATCTCTTGTTGGTTGGTAGATGAGGATGGTAAATAGAAGAGTCTTATGCAGGCCAGGAAGCAACAGTTAGAACCGGACATGGAACAACAGACTGGTTCCAAATAGGACAAGGAGTACGTCAAGGCTGTATATTGTCACCCTGCTTATTTAACTTCTATGCAGAGTACATCATGAGAAACGCTGGACTGGAAGAAACACAGGCTGGAATCAAGATTGCCGGGAGAAATATCAATAACCTCAGATATGCAAATGACACCACCCTTATGGCAGAAAGTGAAGAGGAATGAAAAAGCCTCTTGATGAAAGTAAAAAAGGAGTGTGAAAAAGTTGGCTTAAAGCTCAACATTCAGAAAACGAAGATCATGGCATCTGGTCCATCACTTCATGGGAAATAGATGAGGAAACAGTGGAAACAGTGTCAGACTTTATTTTTCTGGGCTCCAAAATCACTGCAGATGGTGACTGCAGCCATGAAATGAAAAGACGTTTACTCCTTGGAAGAAAAGTTATGACCAACCTAGACAGCATATTGAAAAGCAGAGATATTACTTTGCCGACTAAGGTCCATCTAGTCAAGGCTATGGTTTTTCCTGTGGTCATGTATGGATGTGAGAGTTGGACTGTGAAGAAGGCTGAGCGCCGAAGAATGGATGCTTTTGAACTGTGGTGTTGGAGAAGACTCTTGCGAATCCCTTGGACTGCAAGGAGATCCAACCAGTCCATTCTGAAGGAGATCAGCCCTGGGATTTCTTTGGAAGGAATGATGCTAAAGCTGAAACTCCAGTACTTTGGCCACCTCATGCAAAGAGTTGACTCATTGGAGAAGACTTTGATGCTGGGAGGGATTGGGGGCAGGAGGAGAAGGGGACGACAGAGGATGAGATGGCTGGATGGCATCACCAACTTGATGGATGTGAGTCTGAGTGAACTCCGGGAGTTGGTGATGGACAGGGAGGCCTGGCGTGCTGCGATTCATGGGGTCGCAAAGAGTCGGACACAACTGAGCAACTGAACTGAACTGTTATACAAAAACTGGGCAGAAAGAAGTGACGGCAAACAGAATCTTGATACAGAAGCAAAGGATGTAAGGCATTTACTGCATTTCCCTGTCCAGTGTTTATGCCTTCCTTTTTTGATATCAATGCCTCAGTTTCTTTGAAGTCTTCTAGTCCTTACAGTTTAAGGTGGGCTTGGGAAAGACCCTGATGCTGGGAAAGATTGAAGGCAGAAGGAGAAGGGGATAACAGAGGATGAGATGGTTGGATGGCATCACTGACTCAATGGACATATGTTTGGGTAAACTCTGGGAGTTGGTGATGGACAGGGAGGCCTGGGGTGCCACAGTCCATGGGGTCACAGAGTTGGACATGACTGAGCGACTGATGTGAACTGAACTGGGAGGGAAAATGACTCAGTTTCAGCAGAAAGAAATTTTCAGAACTTCTGCTGAAACACTTTGGAAAGTCACTTTTTTCCCATCTGGATGCCAAGATGACAGGGGGAAGCCTGCCTGAGAATAAAGCCGACACAGAGGAGCAAGAGTGAGGAGGTAAGAGGTGTGGCTTTGCTGGGTCACTGGTCAAGAATCTGTATCTAGCCAGCCATGAATCCGCTGGACTTTTCCGTTACAAGAGCCAGGGAATTCCCTTTTTGCCTATGCAAGTTTCAATTATTTCCTGTCACCTGAAACTGAAAAAAAGTGCTTCATTACTGAGGTAAAAGAGAAAGTCACATCTACTTATCATATGTCATACTTTTCCTTCAAACACCAAGTACTTTCCATGTGATCTCTATATTGCCCTGTGGTGGCTGTATTTTCCCAACCACTTACTCACAAATTCAGCATAACTGCTCAGACAAGCAGAATTTTACTCATGGAACAACAGAGCATCTTGTCTGAAAATCAGAGTTATTCTGAAAGCCAGGGACAGTTGGAGAAAACACATTTCCTGATAGTAATAATCACACAGTCTCGTTCCCCGGGTGAACTTTGGAGGCATGCATTTCAAACTCACATTCCATAATTTAGTAATCAGGCTAAAAATATCTTTGCTACACTCTCTGAGTAAAGATGGAAACACATTGCTGAAAGCCACTTATCTGCAGCAAACTCTGAGCTGCTTAGTCAATATTTGGACCTCGTGGAAAGAATCTGAGTGGGGAATTCAGTCTACACACCCCCTCTGCCATCTTGCCTCTTGGGAGTGAACCACCCTAGTAACTTGGCTCTTCAGCATCCCAGGAACCACTTTGCTATATGCAAGGGTAACACACCTTATATGTTATAGGAAGTTTCTCCTTAGAATCTGTGCAAACTCAGGTTTGTTCACTCCAGACCTAAGGCCTATGCATTATTACACATGATCATTTCAGAGATGACGGGTTACTAATTATTGTGGATTGGCAGCTGACAAGGGGTTCCTAAGGCTGTGGCTTCTACTGTGACTGTTGGAATTATAATTTGTTTTTGAAATCCAGAGGGATTTCAAATACCGCTGGATTTAACCCTTCTATGTTCCAGGCCCCAGATTAAACATTTTACGTACACTGACCAATAAACTACTTAACAAAACTCCATAGCGTAACATCTATTGATATCTCCAATTTACATATGAGGAAACTGAGGCTTAGAAAAAGTTGAACAAAATTCCCAAGATCACATACTTAGTAAATGATGGAACTGGGGCCAAATTCTAGGGCAATCCCCTCTGTCCCCATAATTCATGTTCTTGCATGCCTTTCTACATTTAGGTTTCTTATGAGAACTTTCGTATTTTAACCTGGGAACATCAGTGTTCATTCTGATAACTTGAAAATACTTAATAAGAGAATGCAAAGATAATACGTTAAGCACACATGTAGCAGGAATACACAACAGTAAGAGTAACTCAGCATCTCCCCTGGGGCAAACACAAGGCTTGGGGAATACAGCAGCCTCATGAAGCCCCACAGCAAAAGCAATGACAAAGGAAGGCTCGTGGATTTCTAGGAAAAGCTGAGAGTTGAAATCAGAAACTTCTGTTCTGGCATCTGCACTGCTCTGCGACCCGCTGGTTATCTGCACCTGGCAGGACTGTTCACCTGTTGGGAGCTCAGTTTTCTAATCAATAACAGAGTAAGGCTAGATGATCTCCAAAGTCTCTTCCAGCCCTGAAATCTGTGGAGCTTCATGCTTTCTTCCTGGATCCCTGAAGGGAACAGTAAGTAGACAGATACATGCAGGAGCATAGTTCTTAAATCCAGTGAACAGTAGAAAAACCTGGGGAACTCGTTAAAACAAGATTTCTAGACCTACAACTGGAGGGCTCCATCCAGAAAGATGCAAGATCTGCATTTTTAATGAGCCTCCCAGAGGATTTTGCTATATGAATTGTGATTGGAAATGCTGGTATTCAAAGCATCAGCAGTACTCGGGAGTTTATCCCCAGTGGACCTTGGATCCTACCCAAGATGAACAGAATCAGAACCTGCATACCAAGGTCTCTTGGTCATGCTCATGTAAGGGACCGACCTGGTTAATCTTTTTATTACAATAAAATTATTGGAATATAGTTGCTTTACAATGTTGTGTTAGTTTCTGCTGCACAGCAGCAACCTGGTTAACCTTGATACTGTGCTCAGTTTTGATACCAAAGAAACCGCAGCAGCCCCTTACCTATTTGTTATTCATTCGATTTCTCCTGTGGTGGATGTTTTTATCCAGGAGAGATATAAAATTACTACTTCGAAAAGCATCATCCGGAAGAGAGTTGTCAAGGAAAGTTTGGCAGAGCCAAAGACTTCAGTCCTCCAGGGCCATCTGGGAGAAGGGATTGTGTCAGGCAACCTGGACTGAGCCAACCTCCAGGCCGCAAACCTCTCTTCAAACCGAGCTGCCTCACTTTAATCAGTTTTAGAAATTGGGATTATAGTTTGATTTTCTTTGAAAAAAGGGTTTCACTGTTTTCAGTTTTTTAAGCTCATGCTCCACAGTGTGCCTAAATACCATCAGTACCTTCTCCATGTTAGCCAAGAGATGGGCTTAGAGAATGAACCTGGTTCTGTTTTCCTACATGCTTCCCTTGGGAGCTGAGATCTGACCTTCAAAATGTCAAAACGTGCCCCTGTTCCCAGGAGGGCTGTTAAGTTACTTTCCTATCTTACTTTAATATACGATGACCGTGAAAGACACTAATGTGGAAAATTCTGAATTTGGCTCACATGCCGGTCCTAGTTTGTCTCATGAAAGCTCCATGTATCTTTTCTTATAATGCAAAATGTTCCCACCAGTCAATGGGAACTTGATCTTTAAGGTAAATATAAGCAGTCCAGATCCTTCTTTAGACCAAGTATTTTGGGGACATCTTTAGTGATTAACATTGCTTGGTGGCTCTAGAGTTAGAGTCTCAGAACTCAATTAAAAAAGTCACAAGAGGCCCAGGAAAAGATAACCCCAGTTTCACTAACACCTAACGAGTGATTGTCAATGGGGATGCATGTGAGAATCACCTGGGGAGCTCTGAAAAATCTTGATGCCTAGGCCACATCTCACTAAATCAATTTCTAGGACTGGGTCTCAAATTTTAATGGGGCCCTAGATGATTCTAATGTGCAGCTTCATTTGAGATCCACTGACCAGCACACTAGATATGGGAGTCCTGGAGATGGAATCCTATCAGACACGTGCTCATTGGCCCTACGCCACCCTCTCTTGTTCCTCCTCTCCCCCATCTAGATAATTCAATCACTTAGCAGTTATTTATTGGAACTCCACTATATACTCATTTGGAACTGGAAATCAGAAATGCACAAATCCTATCCTTGTGAAGCTAAGAGTACTACAAACAAAAGTGAATTAGAGTGAAGTTAAGTCAGAAAGAGAAAAACAAATATCGTATATTAATGCATATATGTGGAATCTTGAAAAATGCTACAGATGAACCTATTTGCAGGGCAGGAAGAGAGACACAGACAGAGGAAAGACCATGGACACAGTGGGGGAAGGGACTGGTAAGATGAAATGGGTGATTAGGATTGACAAATACACATCACCTTGTGAAAAATAGATAGAGAGTGGCACATGCTATAAAGCACAGGAGGCTTAGCTTGGTTCTCTGTGATGACCTAGATGGGTGGAATGGGGCTGGGGAATGTGGTGGAAGGGAGCCTCAAGAGGGAAGTGATATATGAATACACAGAGCTGATTCACTTCATCGTATAGCAGAAAGTAATACAACATTATAAAGCAACCATACTCCAATTAAAATTTTTTCAAGTATGAACAGGCGCTACAAAGAAGACAAAATAGGGTGCTACTGTGTAGGAATAGCCTCTCTGAGAAAATGGCATTCGGGTTCTGAGCTGACATATGAATTGAGATAAGAACAGAACTATAAGACAAACCGAGGTAGAAGCTCTTATGCACAAGGAATAATCAGCGCAAGAGCCCCCCTCCCTCCATAGGAGGGAAAGAACTTGGTAAATGGAAAGGACAGATAAGTCAAGGAGGCTGGGGCAAAGTGAATGGGAAGTGAAGGTAAAGGAAATGAGATCAATGTGGGCTGAAAATGAGATGGTGTTTGCCTTTACAGGGCATAAAAAAAGAGTGGAAGAGAGAGTTTGATAGATAAATTTAACAGTGGGAAATAGCTATACAAAAGACTATATGTATCACATGAAAAATGGCCTATACTCTAACATGAGGTTGCATTTTATTTTAGCTTAGTTTATGGCAAGGAGGGAGAGCCTGGAGACAGATACTAGAATTGCGTGGGAAAGGGGTTCCCTCAATATTCATTCCTGAATATTTATTGGAAGGACTGATGGTGAAGCTGAAACTGCAATACTTTGACCACCTGATGAGAAGAGCTGACTCACTGGAAAAGACCTTGATGCTGGGAAAGACTGAAGGCAGGAGGAGAAGGGCATGACAAAGGATGAGATGGTTGAATGGCATCACTGACTCGATGGACATGAGTTTGAGTAAGCTCCGGGAGTTGGTGATGATCAGGGAAGCCTGGCATGCTGCAGTCCATGAGATTGCAAAGAGTTGGATATGACTGAGTGACTGATCTGAACTGACTGAGGTTCCCTCAAGATAGATGGCACACTTTGTCCCTCTTCACTGTAAGAGCAACTCTCTTCCACTCTGTCAAGGATGTGATTCCTACCCTTCTGAGCAGCTACTACTAGCAAGGTGGGCTATATTCCATGGTTCAAAACACAACAATAGGCACACTCAGCATTTTCAGGTGTACACCTGTCTAATTCATTCACCCTGAACTTTGAACACCTGTACCCTCTGACAAAGTCTATCAGGATGTCCCACAGCACCTCAAACGCACCATGACCAACAGTGAACTCATCTTTCTTCATAAATAGACTGGTATCTCCTCCTATAATCTGTCTGTGAGTTGATATCAACAGATGGTCATTGAGGCTGGATCATCTCATGGTTTCCTCACTCACAGGTCTGCTGCTTGGGCTGGGTTGGCCAGAAGAGCTGAGTGGGAGCTTAGTCAGTTCCGTTCATTCTCCTCTAACTTGGGCTTCTTCATATCATGGTGGTCTCAGGACTGTTAGATGTATGCAGTTACTGCCTTCTCCCTAAATGAATGTTCCAAGAGGCAGGAAGTAGAAGTTGCCAATCTGTTAAGGTCTGAACCTGAAAACAGTCACAGCATCACTTCCTCCATATCTATATCTGCTTGCTCAAATCAGTGTCTGAGCTCATGGGGTAGGAATCAAAGATTCACCTCTCAGTGGGAGGACTGTTGATTCATTTGTAGTCATGTTTTGTCCATCACACATATAAAGTACACACACACATACATATGCTCACTATATATATACATATATTTATAAACATATACAGTGTCTGATAATGTTAAGTTATAATCTTTCAAATTGAATCTACTCTAATAGTAACTAAATGCTATCCTTATTACCTTACAGGGATACCCTTCAGTCTTTTTATAAACTTACTAGACCAGCAAATGTTGGGAGAAGGCAGGGGAAAGCAACCAATACCAGTCTTGGAAAGAATCGTTAACTTCCCTGTCAGAGGCATGAGTCACCCTCCATCTATTGGACACTGTAGGGTTGCAGGAAGTTCCTATCATAATCTTTCCAATGTAGGCATTGTGTAGTCCCAAAGAAGAAGGGGCAGGCAGGGAGACTCATCTCACTGCAAATGCAGAAACTTCTGTGTTCTTCTGTGTAAAAGGTGGACCATCAACAGAGAACAGGATATGCCAGTGTGACCATGAGTCATTAAGTGAAACCATGGCTGCTTAGGTTGAAATGTCTGCCAAAGCTGGAGCAGTAAAACTTTCCCAGTCTCCCACTCCCTCCCAGGAAGGATCAAAGAACTTTCATCTCAAGACATACATGATGAGAGGAAAGAACATGGTACCTGAACTTTTCAAATAAAGATATGGTTGGATCCTTTATAAGGGCAAGGATAGAATCACAACTTTTCCTGAAATACATTATGAGGAAAAGGTGAAAATGAGCCAACCTAAGAATATATTAGATACATAATATGTAATATAATTGTCTTCAAATCTAATATACTAGACAGAGTAGATCTGAAGATAATTCATTATGACCAAGTTGGGTTTATCCCAAGTATGTAAAGCTACTACACATTGGAAAATCTAGCTGATGTAATTCACCCATGAATATATTCCTACAGTTGGTATCTAAATATGACCTCTTGCCATCTTGTCCTTATGTTGTCCCTCTGGACCTGAATCTAGGCTAGCCTGTGATATACTTTAAACCACTGAACATGGCTATGCTGATTGCAGGAAAATGCCTTAAAGCCTGGAAACTCCTGCTTCACACTTTGGGCCACCATGGAATACATCAGCTACCAAGCTGGAGAGACCTTGTAAAAGCCAAATATAGAGACCATACAGAGAAAAAGGGCCCTGAGACTGTGTTGGGAAAGACAGGAACAGCATTCCCAGCATGCCAGCTGCACTGGGACTTCCAGAAACCTCCAAGGAAGTGCAAGGCATTTAATGAGCCATCTGGGACCTTTCAACATCCAAGCTGAGAATCCAGATGAACCCAGAGCCAGAGCTACTGCCACTGCATGAGACCACCCAAACAAGAATGGGAGAGAAACACCTTGCCGAACCCTCTTAATCCACAGAATGTAAGGGACAATAAATGGCAGAAATCTGGGTATGGACTGTTATAAAACAATAGATGAAAGAGGAAATTCATAAAACAATAGATAAAAGAAAAAAGATCATTTCAAAAATGTAGAAATGCAGAAAAAACATTTGGGATCAATTCTATATTCATTAATGATAAAAAATAACAGAATGGACCTAACTTCCTTAATCTGATAATGGAAATCTATGGGGAAAAAAAAAAGAAAACCCTGACAGTCATCATATTTGAAGGTGTAGTCTCACTTTGAGTTAAAAAACAGACAAACTTTCCCACTGTTACCACTGTTAATGAGAATTACATGGAAGGTTTCAGTCAGTGCGGTGAGGCAAGGAAAATAAAAATTAGAAAAATAAAATTAATAAGCAGAGGAATTAGAAAGCAAGAACAAATCTGTCATTTAAAGATTATATTTAAGAATATAAAAGAAACCAAAAGAAGAATAAAAACAAAAAGTCACCAAAAGAAACTACAGATATATAATGAGACAAATATATTCTCTAGATATTAGTATGAAAAAGTCAACAATACTAAAGAGTTGCAAACACAAATAAAAATTTTAAATAGCACTCAGAATAGCATCAACAATATGTAACAATAAATCTAATAACTGAGTTAAGACTTCCACCGAATAAATTATAAAATTTTATTAATGGACAGTAAAAAAAAAAAAGAGACCTAAATAAATATTCATAGATTTAAAGCCTCAGTACTATAAATATATAAATTCTCCTCCAATATAAGCCCAACTAGATGTCCCAATTTTTTAACATAATAATTTGTTGATGTTGTTTAGTCGCTAAGTCATGTCTGACTCTTTGCAAACCCATGGACTGTAGCCCAGCATACATGTAGCCCTGCTTCTTTGTCCAGGCATAAACTGAGTATCAAATGTGTTGGAATAGAAAAGGATGAATAAGATGAACAAGCAACGAATAAGCACCAAGAAGAACAGCAATGTGGGAAGTGTGCCTTATCAAGGACCAAGAATTACCATGATATGAGAATTAACTGTGGATCAGTGATGCAAACAGGCCAATGGAACAGAATAGTGAGCCCAGAAACAGAATCGGGCATGTAATATGGGCATTTGCTGCATGACAGAGGTATCATGGCTGCTTGGCAGGGAAAGGACAGATATCAATAAGTTTTGCTAGGACAATTGCGTATCCATGTGTTTTTTAAAAAAGAAAAAAATTATACCTCTACCTTACATTATATATAAAATAATACCGATTAGTTTATGATCCAAATAGGAGAGTATAAACTATAAAACTTATAATACAGAAGAATATTTTCACAAGTGCAATGTAAATAAGAATGCCTTAAACAAAAATGCAAAGAATCATAGGAAAAGATTGCCTATTTCACTACATTAAAAAAAAAACTTTATCAAAAGACACTATTAAGAGACTGAAAAGAAAAACTATAGGTTGGGGAAACAACCAACCAATGAAGGGCTTGTTTTCAGAAAATTAAAAGAACAATTCCAAGACAATAAGACAAAATGACACAATAGAAGAGCATCTGCAAGAGATTCAAGTCTTTTGTTTTATAAAAGATAACATAGACCAATAAGTATATGAGAAGGTATTTGATCTCTTCAAGCTGGTTTTAGGAAAGGCAGAGGAACCAGAGATCAAATTGCTAACTTCCGCTGGGTCATTGAAAAAGCAAGAGAGCTAACAAACCCATGAAAAGATGCTCAACATCACTCAATCAGAGAAATGCAAATCAAAATCACAATGAGGTATCATATCACGCCAGTCAGAATGGCTGTGATCCAAAAGTCTATAAGCAATAAATGCTGGAGAGGGTGTGGAGAAAAGGGAACCCTCTTACACTGTTGGTGGGAATGCAAACTAGTACAGCCACAATGGAGACCAGTGTGGAGATTCCTTAAAAAACTGGAAATAGAACTGCCTTATGACCCAGCAATCCCACTGCTGGGCATACACACCAAGGAAACCAGAATTGAAAGAGACATGTGTACCCCAATGTTCATCACAGCACTGTTTATAATAGTCAGGACATGGAAGCAACCGAGATGCCGATCAGCAGACAAATGGATAAGAAAGCTGCGGTACATATACACAGTGGTGTATTACTCAGCCATTAAAAAGAATATATTTGAATCAGTTCCAATGAGGTGGATGAAACTGGAGCCTATTATACAGACTGAAGTAAGCCTGAAAGAAAAACACCAATACAGTATACTAACACATATATATGGAATTTAGAAAGATGGTAATGAAAACCCTGTATGCAAGACAACAAAAGAGACACAGATGTATAGAACAGTCTTTTGGACTCTGTGGGAGAGGGAGAGGGTGGGATGATTTGGGAGAATGGCATTGAAACATGTATATTATCATATGTGAAATGAATCACCAGTCCAGGTTCGATGCATGATACAGGATGCTCGGGGCTGGTCCACTGGGATGACCCAGAGGGATGGTATGGAGAGGGAGGTGGGAGGGAGGTTCAGGATGGGGAACATGTGTACACCTGTGGCGGATTCATGTCAATGTATGGCAAAACCAATACAACATTGTAAAGTAATTAGCCTCAAATTAAAATAAATATACATTAAAAAAAAGAAAAAGCAAGAGAGTTCCAGAAAAACATCTATTTCTGCTTTATTGACTATGCCAAAGCCTTTGACTGTGTGGATCACAATAAACTGTGGAAAATTCTGAAAGAGATGGGAATACCAGACCACCTGCCCTTCCTATATGCAGGTAAGGAAGCAACAGTTAGAACTGGACATGGAACAACAGACTGGTTCCAAACAGGAAAAGGAGTATATCAAGGCTGTATATTGTCACCCTGCTTATTTAACTTCTATGCAGAGTACATCATGAGAAATGCTGGGCTGGAAGAAGCACGAGCTGGAATCAAGATTGCCGGGAGAAATATCAATAACCTCAGATATGCAGATGACACCACCCTTATGGCAGAAAGTGAAGAGGAACTAAAAATCTTTTTGATTAAAGTGAAAGAGGAGAGTGGAAAAGTTGGCTTAAAGCTCAACATTCAGCAAACTAAGATCATGGCATCTGGTCCCATCACTTCATGGGAAACAGATGAGGAAACAGTGGAAACAGTGTCAGACTTTATGTTTTGGGGCTCCAAAATCACTACAGATGTTGACTGCAGTTATGAAATTAAAAGACGCTTACTCCTTGGAAGGAAAGTTACGACCGGTAACCTAGACAGCATATTGAAAAGCAGAGATATTACTTTGCCGACTAAGGTCCGTCTAGTCAAGGCTATGGTTTTTCCAGTGGTCATGTATGGATGTGAGAGTTGGTCTGTGAAGAAAGCTGAGCACTGAAGAATTAATGCTTTTTAGCTGTGGTGTTGGACAAGACTCTTGTGAGTCCCTTGGTCTGCAAGGAGATCCAACCAGTCCATCCTAAAGGAGACCAGTCCTGGGTGTTCATTGGAAGGACTGATGCTGAGGCTGAAACTCCAATACTTTGGCCACCTCATTCAAAGAGCTGAATCATTGGAAAAGACCCTGATGGTGGGAGGGATTGTGGGCAGGAGGAGAAGAGGATGACAGAGGATGAGATGGCTAGATGGCATCACTGACTCAATGCATGTGAGTTTGGGTGAAGTCCAAGAGTTGGTGATGAACCAGGAGGCCTGGCGTGCTGTGATTCATGGGGTCACAAAGAGTCAGACATGACTGAGCGACTGAACTGAATTATCTGACACACACAAATAAAAAACAAAATTAAATAGCTCTGTACATCTACTAGGAGAAGGCAATGGCACCCCACTCCAGTACTCCTGCCTGGAAAATCCCATGGACGGAGGAGCCTGGAACGCTGCAGTCCATGGGGTCACTGAGGGTCAGACACGACTGAGCGACTTCACTTTCACTTTTCACTTTCATGCATTGGAGAAAGAAACGGCAACCCACTCCAGTGTTCTTGCCTGGAGAATCCCAGGGACGGGGGAGCCTGGTGGGCTGCCGTCTATGGGGTCACACAGAGTCGGACACGACTGAATCGACTTAGCAGCAGCAGTACATCTACTAGATTGACAAAAAATGTAATGCTCTGAAAATGCCAAATATGGGGGGAGTGTAGAATACTGAGAATTCTCATACACAATTGGTGTGAAAAATGTAATCAGTTATTTTGGTGTTATGTACTCAAATCGAAGATATATTTATTCCATTAATCAGTGATTTCAATCTTAGAGAAATAGGTGCACATGTGCCCCAGGATTATTGTAGCAGTGTAAATCTGGGATGTCCATGCTGAGTATAGTAGAAAAATCTTGGTATATTGATACATTAGTAGGGCTTCCCAGGTAGCACAGTGGTGAAGAATCTGCCTGTCAATGAAGCAAGAGGCAAGAGATGCAAGTTCGATCCCTGGGTTGGGAAGATCTCCTGGAGGAGGAAATGGCAACCCATTCCAGTATTCTTGCCTGGAAAATTCCATAGACAGAGGAGCCTTGGCGGGCTACAGTCCATGGGGTTGCACAGAGTCGGACATGACATTGCTGCTAATTTGTTTCAGTCGTGTCCGACTCTGTGCGACCCCATAGACGGCAGCCCACCAGGCTCCCCCGTCCCTGGGATTCTCCAGGCAA
The DNA here is from genome assembly GCF_014754425.2 of Oryx dammah. Classification (NCBI taxonomy): domain Eukaryota; kingdom Metazoa; phylum Chordata; class Mammalia; order Artiodactyla; family Bovidae; genus Oryx; species Oryx dammah. Next base: position 23,934,151 of record NW_024070193.1, read on the forward strand.
GAACACTGGAGTGGGTTGCCATTTTCTTTCCCAATGCAGAAAAGTGAAAAGTGAAAGTGAAGTTGCTCATTGGTGTCTGACTCTTCGAGACCCCATGGACTGCAGCCTACCAGGCTCCTCTGCCCATGGGGTTTTCCAGGCAAGAGTACTGGAGTGGGTTGCCATTGCCTTCTCCGAGGACATGACACACAGGCATATATAATGGTATGTCCTGTTGTACTGTAAATGAATAAGCTACATGGATAAATTTTACAAACATACAAGGAGCCAAAGAAGTCAGAAACAAAAGTAAGCTTCCATTTTTTTTTCAAGTTCAAAAACAGATATTTTAGGATGTTCATTCATATTTAGTAAAACTAAGTACAAAAGATGAACTTCACAAGGGTGGTTACCTCCAGGGAAGCCTGGGGAGTCCTGATAGGTAGGAGCTCATGGGTTGCTGGCAGTCATCTTTTCCTGGTCCAGTGTGGTAATTATACTAGTGTTCTCTCTTTTCTTTTTTTCTTGTCTTGTGTTTTTGTGGCAAAGTATATATTACCTAAAATTTACCATTTTAACCATTGTTAAGTATACAGTTCTGTGACCTTAGGTATATTCATATTGGCATACAACCACTGCTATTCCTTTCTGCATCGACTTAATGAACTGTAAAAATGTTTTCTGTGCTTTTCTGTATGTTGATTATCTCTCACAAGAAATGACACCAAAACTGTACAAAACCAAGGAGGCACATGTTTGAAGGTTTGGTTACAGCGGTATTAACCTTAACACTGTTTGTGATAGGAAAGAAAAATCTGCAACACTGAACCACTGTTTTGGATCACAGGAAGTGATGAATCAAATATCTCATGACATCTAGAGCCACAGAAGGGAATTCATGCAGCTTCCAGAGAGGAGAGCATAGAACAATATTTTATGGCATGGCATCTAAAGACAACCGAGGGATTCAGTAGGTGGGATAAGATATTTACAATACACCGTGCGCAAATAGTCCAATGTTTTAAAATAAACTACAAATATTTATGCAAGGAAAAAGACTGAGAAAATTGCATTATAATGTTAACTATGATTCTATGTGGGTGATGTTTCATGAGTGATTTCTGTTTTCATTATTTTGCTCATTGGTATAGTTTCAGTTTTGAGCAATGACAATGGATGACTTTTTAAGGGAAATCAAAAGGAGACAATACAACCTATTGGAAAACAACACTAACAACAACAAAAGACTAGAGCAGAACCATTATGATAAAACAAAGAAGAAAATGAACTCTTTCTAGGGGCATAAATTCATTTGTTTTTTGATAGATTAACAGTAACAATAAACACTTAACTACATGCAGGGGGTGTGAGGGAAATGAGAAACATGGTACTGGGTGTGAGGTGTGTTTATTATAGAACAGCAGGTGTGTCCTATCCACTCCTATTCATCCATTTGAATATAACTTTTCCATGACAATTACTTTTTTCCTACTTGGTCGCTATGTTCTCCAGAACCCTAGCTCTGATAGCAAAATCTATCTAGCACATCTAGCTGTGTGCTTTGGAAACAAGTAGGCAGCAGGGGGAGGGAGTCAGGGGAGTGACCCTCTAGAAGAGTCTGCTCCTAATTAAAAGCAAGTGAAAACCTCCAAATGTTGCAGGGAGGGTTGATAGATGGTCCTTTGGTTCTCATCCATCTGGTCTGCCGCCTCTTACAGAAACCAAGAGAGGAAATAGAAAGTGTATCTAACACAGCAAATGAGGGGAGTCATTTGGGTGATACAGTACCAGCTCCCCTTAGAATGTGTGAGGTGAACTGAGCAGTGAAACAAAGGGCACCAGTTACAGCGTTCACATCATCTGATTCGCACTGGGTACCTAGGTACCTGAGGACACAAAGCAATGGGCGTATATAGAAGGCGCCACACTTAACACACACATATTCCTGGTAGAAGGGGTGGGTTCACCCTGTGCATCCCTGTTAGTTCATCAGAATGAAATGTCCCAAACAGCAGGCTGTGGTATACTTTCCCCACTCAACTGATCCCCTTAGCTCCTGGGGCTATGGTCACCCTCCTGTCTGAGCCAGCACTTCATACATTCACAGAAGGATTCACAGAATACTTACTGTGGGTAAAGACAGTCAAATATCATGAAGTAGACAAAAGATTTTCATGATCATTCTGGATATATGAGGCATGCAACTATTATAATTTTTATTATACGTGTCTATGGGAGGGATTGGGGGTAGGAGGAAAAGGGGACGACAGAGGATGAGATGGCTGGATGACATCACGGACTCGATGGACGTGAGTCTGAGTGAACTCCGGGAGTTGGTGATGGACAGGGAGGCCTGGCGTGCTGTGATTCATGGGGTCGCAAAGAGTCGGACACGACTGAGCGACTGCACTGAACTGAACTGATGGATGTCATGACATAAAAAGATAGCAAAGTATTGGAACTACTATAGGTCATGCTTGCATTAAATAAAATCTGGAAAAAAAGAGCTTGTGGGGTTGGGGGAGGGGAAGTACAAATGGGATTATATACAAGTTGTGGTACTATTTTTCAGTGGAAGTTGAGTTACTGTTAACAGGTGTGCTGTAAAATAGGGGTCAAATGAATCTGTAGAAACTTACGTTTAGAAGAGTATACATTGTTTCAGGAATACCTAGGGTCTTTGATGAAAATGCACTGTGATTCTGCTGCACATTTCTACTATGCAAATAGAAATAAGATTGAGTTATTGTGCACAACATTTGTGACCACAGAATAGCATCTAAGGAATACGCTTTGGACATTTCTTCCGTAAAGAAATCCTTCTCTTGCTGTTTTATCCACTCAAGAGACACAGTGTGCTCTTCATTTGCACAGCCTTCACCCAGTAAGTGAAAGAAAAGGGATCTCCACACAATGCTTAAATACTTCCCTATCTGATTATATGACTTTCCCCACAATGGCTTTTCCTTGTATTGAGGGCTAGTGATAAACCTGATAAAGCTCAAACTACTAACAAGTATCAGAGGTTTTCATCAACCAGACTAGATCCAGAGTCTTTGCAAAATGACCCCCCAGAGCTCAGAGGTAATCCACTGGTGAAACTGTTAATACTTTGCCAGAAAGTACACTTTGTCTTTGTTTTCAGTGTATTTTCTTTCCTGGAAGAAAAACACAAACGGGCTCAAAAGAAATAAATAGAGGAATGTATAGAATACCTTAAAATGGCAGCTCTATGACTTTACCAAAAAAGAAAGAATGAAGGTATAATTTACCTATGTTCACTGACAAGCTTGCCACACTTAACAGTCACTTTCTATGGCACTCTTGATCTTTGAAAACAATGGAATATAAATATTCAGTCAGAAGGATTATCCTATACATGGAGTTAAGTTATAATAAGGACTAAATAAAGAACATGGTGAAGAATTATGCAGCCTTCTTTCTTTACTTTTTCTGAGCTTCCAGGTGCCCCCTCCCCTCTTTTGGCAGTAACAGAAACTCAAGGCACAAGAGCAAAATTCAACTGAAGTCTATATGCCAAAAGAAATAGAACTTAGCATTTATACTCTGTTCCTGCTTCCACTTGGAAATTGTCTTTCCCCCCTAAGAAACATATTTTAAAAGATATAAAAGTGGCTTTCTATTTTTGGCCAGAAGTAGAAAATGAAAGACAATGGAGGAAAAAAAAAATATTAGCTTTTCCAGACTTGAAATAATGTGTGATTTTTGCTGTTTTTCCAACTTTTGAAGCCAAGTCTGGTAAAATGCTTAATTCATTCAGCTGGTGAATCACCTTTCCTTTGTGGGGATATTAATGCCAAGCTAAAATTTCTCCATATGAGGAAGGAAAAAAAAATTTTAAACGAGGTAAAGCTGGAGTAGATTGGAAAATACAATCACTCTGTCTTGACTTCATTACTTCTCCCTTCATTGTTTGGAGGTCCTATAGCAATGCATCATTGAAATGGTACCTTCAGGTGTTTCACTGAGACATAATTAAAATTGACACTGTCATCTGGTGTTTCCTTGTGCAATTTGTCTAACTCCTGGCAAAAGGCAAAACAGAGATCTTCATTATGACTTTGTTCAAGAAACTGTCCAAGATTTCCTTGAGGTGCTCTGGAAAAGTGTTTGCCCAACTGGAAGAGAACTTAAGTGTCACCAAGTTTCCTAAAGGGATTTCCTTAGCAAAATATATAAGTGGTCCATTTGAATGGACCTGCTGTGACAGGCAAGCTTGTATCCAAGATATTCCACGTCAGAGTTGAACAGCACTAATGAATTTTTAACATCTCCCTTATATTGATTTCTTCCTCCCAAAGTTCTGCTATATGGTGCATAATATGAACTTCCCATTGGAAAGAAGGCTATGCTAGGGAACAAGATTCTATCCCGATAGAGCCGCTCATGGTCTAGAAGGAAGGCAGACATCTAGCTAGTAATTAACAACAACATGACAGGAAGTAACCACTGTTGTGGATTTAACCTAGGGGTCAGGAAGGCCATCCTCCCTGAGGAAGCAAATTCAAGAAACCTCCTAATGAATGCTCAGTGAAGAAGGGACAGAGGAGGGTACCAAGGTGAGGAAGAAACCTGAGCTGTAGATCATCAGAAACAAAAGAGCTACACATTCTTGTTTCCTGTCTTTCGTATTTTGGTCCAAGATACATCTTTAGTTTTACATAGCCTAAGCCCACTTACTTCTCATACAAGACTGGTAACAAGACTGTGTTTTCTACTATTTTCATTTCTTCTCTTTCTTTAAAATAGGATGAATCTCAAAATAAGAGCTACTATTTGCTGAGCATTCACTTTGTGCCAAGCCTACTGAATCCTTATAAAATCTTTTATTTTATCCACTTATTTTGAGGGCAACTGGGATTTAAAAGGATACCCAGCCAGGCTATCCCTGAGCTAGGATTCAAAGCCATATCTGAGACTTTTGAGGTCAAGATTTTCACCACTTTACTGGGGTTTCTTCATGTTTGGCTCTACAAAAAATTTCATTAAAACGATGGGGGTGATGTGGAGGGGGTGCATATTTGTTAAAAAGACAGATTCCCAGGACTTAACCAGCTGTTTTGAGTCTGAATCTCCGAGGATGTGGTCTGGGAATTTGCATTTTAACAAAGTCCCCAGGTGCTTGCCTTGCATTTTAGAACCACTGAACTTCATCCACTTGTGAGAGAGAAGGGGGTGTTGGGGAGAGAGCGAGAGAGGGAGAGAAAGGAGACAGACAGCCAGCCGCTGCAGCAGTTTACTGTATTCTTGCCCATGCTCTTGGAATGCTCTCCTGGTTATTTGATGAAATACTGCAATGCAGAATGGTTATAATTTTCAGACTGCAACACATTTAGCTTTGCATTCTGGCAAGATGTCTAGGCAGGGCGCAGAGAGCTGCTTTATTCAGCCTTCAGCCAAGCTGTGAAAAGTGAGGCTTTTTCAGAGGAAGTGAGATAAGACAAAAACTTACAAAAACAAACATCCTGAGGCCCGTGTTCAAAAGGCCACTGGCAGAATCTATAGTCTAATGTGAAGTGAGCTAAACAAAACACACTACAGGGCCATCCAGGAAACGTGAAGCAGATGCCTGGAAGCAGGATTGTGTTTTCAACCTGGGTAGAAATATCCTGGGGAGTGATGATATGGAATCAGACACAAAGTTCAGATAAAAACAACAAGGTTTGGCGGGGGGTGGGGGTGGGGTGGAGGGAGGTAATTCAATAGGCAGTATACCCACGATGGACAGGAGGTACTCTAGAGCAAGTTCAGGATAGAAGGGAGACCTACGGGTGCTCCAGTCTTAAAGGTGTATGTCTTACTTTTCTCCTCATCACGGGATGATCTGATGGCAACTAGTCAATGGAGGAGTGACGACGAAGGCCCAGTGGCCAGGGCCAAATCTGCAGAGGGTTTTTTTTTTTTTTGCAGAGTTTTTGATATTGAAAAAATGATGGTACTAGCCCCATCATCCTATTATGTACTTTTGATAGTTTTATTTCAAGCTTTAAAAAAAAAAAAAATACCAATTCAAATTATGAAAAGGGTAGTTCAGCCTCAGGCCAAGTTTTCTCCTGAGACCAAGTCAATGATTTTTGAAAATGCAAAATATATCTGTGTCCAGTAAAGAAAGAGAAAAAAGTTCTGTGTACTTCACCGTTACACTGTATAGAAGCTTAGTCTGATGAGAAAGATTCTGGGAAATGCTTATCAGACTCCTTAGCATAGATGAAATACTGACTCAATGCTACTTGTTATTATTTTTAATAATAGCAACCTATGTTCCCTAATTATGTTTACTGCAGCTTCCTTCCCTTTAAAGAATGCTAGGGCTCTCCCTTCTGTAGACTCATCTGTGCTCGTATTTTAGCAGTAGTAGTGTTAGTCAGTCAGTCAGGTCCAACTCTTTGTGACCCCATGGACTGTAGCCCAACAGGCTCCTCTGCCCATGGGATTCTCCAGACAAGAATATTGGCGTGGATTGACATTCCCTTCTCCAGAGGATCTTCCCAACCCAGGGATCGAACCTGGGTCTCCTGCATTGCAGGCAGATTCTTTACTGTTTGAGTTACAGGGAAGACCTTTGCTAGTATTTTACTCTGGGGCATTGTTAGAGCTTGGCTCTGCAGACACGAGGAAGTTGATCTTTGCTTCCCTTTCCTCAAAATCAGTCCAGTTCTCTGACCTGGTTTCCCACTGAGATGTTTCTTTCCTACACTTTCCCTGTCCCATCACGACATTTAATTAGTTATCATTTTTTGCTTGCACTTAATTAAAGAAACACTGTTTACACTAACCTTGGAATCATTCAGTGAATGCCATTTAACTCCTGACATTTACTTAGGAAACGCCATTTTGCAGAGTTTTTATAGCATGAATATTTGATGATTAGAGTAATCCAGACCCTCTCCAATTACAGGATTATTCCTCTTCTTCTCTAAGATAATACCAGTGAGGTTGACCTTAAAATTTGTTATGACTCTGTCACACTGAAATTTCAACTGCATTCTGCATTTACGTCATCAGTAATAACTGAGGAAGTTATAGTGTATTTTAGGATAATATACATATTTTTGTTATGCCTTGAAAATTTTCATGTATTTTTTTTCAACAAAAAATTTTCCTTGGGAAGTGATTTATTTTGCAACCAACAATTTTAAACACTTCAGTTGTCATGGTAGAGCCTAATTATTATTACAAGTAACTTTTTCCAGATCTGGATCTGGGTACAGGCAAGATATACTCTATGAAAAAAAGAGCAACAACAAAACTCTTAGCCAATATTTCCTTTGTTAAAAAGTTGCATTCAGGTCATTTAGTTCTGTTCATGACATCAAGGATGCCTATTTTTATGAAAAGCTGGTTTTACAGCAGGAAAATTGGCCTTTTTGTTATGATGCCTAATGACTCATGGTTGTTAGAGAACTCTTTCATAGAACAAAGCAGATTGGATTTGCTGGGGGAATTTGCATTCCACAGCATCTCTAAGGATCTCTATGGAGGCCAGGGATTTAAATCCTGGAAATTGTGTTTGGGCTCCAAGTTATTCAGTTCCATTTACTGCAGTCTCTAAGGGCAATTGTAAAAACTGGTAAAGAGGCAACAGTGTGACTTGATGCAAGACCACTGCCAGCAAAAAAGACCCAGGGGCCACCAAGGGTCTCAGCTCTCAGTAATAAGGCAGAGATGCTCACTAAGATTGGAAAGAAACACGGACAGCAGAGAAATGTAGCCATAAAAGAGGAACCAAAATGCACATAGAATGGTTTAACTTTTAAAAATTACATTAAGAATTGTGGATTAATAGATACCCACTACTATGTATAAAACATAATCAACATAATCAATAAGGAACTATGGTGTCGCACAGGAAACTATATTCAGAATCTTATAATAACTTGTAATGGAAAAAAATCTAGAAAGAATACTATATATATATATATATATAGTGAAATACTATATATATATGCACAGTATATATATAGTAATATATTAATATATTAATCCTAATATAGTAATATAGTAAAATACTATATATATACACTGTATTTATCTTCTATATATAACTGAATCATTTTACTATAGATCAGAATCAAATACAACATTGTAAATCAACTTTATTTCAATAAAAACTTGTTTGTTTTGAAATAAATTTCATACTTTCTATGTCTGCATTGGGATAGCCACAGTTTTCAAGCCTCAGAAGCATCTCATTGAGCTGTGAGAGGATTCTTTCTTATACATACTTGCTCAACTCATCTAAGTTCCTGATTCTTCCATTTATGCCTACCTAAGTGCCAGTACTTTGGCCACCTCATGTGAAGAGTTGACTCATTGGAAAAGACTGATGCTGGGAGGGATTGGAGGCAGGAGGAGAAGGGGATGACAGAGGATAAGATGGCTGGATGGCATCACTGACTCAATGGATGTGAGTCTGAGTGAACTCCGGGAGTTGGTGATGGACAGGGAGGCCTGGCGTGCTGCCATTCATGGGGTCACAAAGAGTCGGACACGACTGAGCGACTGAACTGAACTGAACTGAAGTGCTAGTTATTAGTAATCTTGGGCCAGATCATGTTTTATAACATTTATTCCACACATATATTATACCAAGAGTAATAAATATCCTATTTTCTGAGTTCTACAAAGTTCACTCATCAAGTTAACACCGGGTTGTATGGAGAATACTGTATTGATACAGTAAGGTGTATCCCTACTTCATAAACTTTATTTAAAATATAAAAGAAGAGAATTTATCTTAGAATAGGGTGCTTGTGGAACATTTAAGAACACAGTTTATAAGCATATGGCTTTAAATCGTATTGATTCAGGTTTAAATCTGGACTGCCATGGGTGAGTGAGCTGAAATAAGTTATTTAAACTCCCTATGTTTCAGATTCTCATCTTTACATCAGGATGATGGAAATTATTTCACAATTTTTTGAGAGACTCAAAATAATGTTAGCAAAACACCAATACAATTGCCAACATTATCATTCTTCTAGGTTTGAGCTAAAGGTTCAAAATGTGATGATTGTCAACATATAGGGACTTGGTGAGGGAGTAAGACTAATGATTAAGAATTTGGAAAGTGATATGTGGGTTTCAATCTCAGCTTTACAACTTCTTAGCTGTGTGACCTTGGGCATACTCACCCTTCCCAGACTTCAATTTTCTCATTGGTAAATACGATTAACAAGAGCACCGATCTCCAAGAGTTAACGGATTAAATGACTATATAAAAAATGACCAGCCCAATGCATGGTACATGGTAAATATTCAATAAATACTAGCAGTTTTTCTTGTTATTATTATACTAAACTTAAAGATTTTTTCTACTGCAATAGAAATATATACAACATAAAACACCATTTTAACCATTTTTAAATGTATAGTTCAGTGGGATTAAGTGCATTCATATTGCTGTACAACCATCATCACCCTCCATCTCCAGGTGAAAGTCACTCAGTCATGTCCAACTCTTTATGACCCCATGGACTGTATGTATAGTCCATGGAATTCTCCAGGCCAGAATACTGGAGTGGGTAGCCTTTCCTTTCTCCGGGGATCTTCCCAACCCAGGTATCAAACTCAGGTCTCCAACATTGCAGGCGGATTCTTTACCAGCTGAGCCACAAGGGAAACCCCTCCATCTCCAAAAATGAGAGAAAAAGCCCTAGGGAGCCCAAACATTTAAAGAGAGAGCAATGGAAGACTTACTCTCTTAAGAAAGTTAGATTCTTTGAATGGTGTTAAGTAGAGGCAGGGTTTGGTCTCAATAGTGGGGTGTTGCCAAAACATGTCAAGAATCTTACTTAGGACAGTGGCATTGAACACAGTATGTTCAAGAGTAGATACATGCAGACCAGGGAAGTCTCACAAACAGAGATCATGCTAGCACGAACAGTCTAATCAGAGCCTCACAGCCCCTTCGAGAAGGATTTGCTGTCCTCTGGAGAAGGCAATGGCACCCCACTCCAGTACTCTTGCCTGGAAAATCCCACGGATGGCGGAGCCTGGTAGGCTGTAGTCCATGGGGTCGCTAAGAGTCGGGCACAACTGAGCGACTTCACTTTCGCTTTTCACTTTCATGCATTGGAGAAGGAAATGGCAACCCACTCCAGTGTTCTTGCCTGGAGAATCCCAGGGATGGGGGAGCCTGGTGGGCTGCCATCTCTGGGGTTGCACAGAGTCGGACACGACTGAAGCGACTTAGCCGCAGCAGCAGCAGCAGGCTTCAAATGTACCTTGCTCTACATCACATCTGTAACCCTCTGTGCTGCCCCCAAAGAGTGCCATCCGCAACCAGCATATGACGAGACCAAGCATCATCGCATAAAGGCCATAATTTCAGAGACCTAGCTGATGGTAGAGCCAGCATTTCAGTCTGGGCATGCCTTCCGCTAACTCCTAATTCAAAAGCAATATGCTCTGTGCCAGTCCTGAATGAGGCAAGAACTCCTCCCACATTCAGCCAGGAATCCTCTGAATCCTTGTTCTGGCTTGGTCATCTCTTGGAACTCCGTGTCTTTAAGACTTCTGCAGAATCAAACAGTGTCCTTCAAGTGGCTATTGGACTAGACACATTCTTGATCATACATTTTTAGCTTGCCAAGGAAATTCAAACAGTAGCTCAGGCTCTGATTTCCCAGTCTCTTCACTAAATGTTCCAGTGATGCTTTATGCATCACAGCATAGTACAGCCATACACAGAATAGATCACAGGCGAGGAACTCTCCCTGATCATGACCCTCTTATATTTCAGGTTCTATAAAAAGGTAACTTAAATAAGGAAATCACTTCTAATATCTTTTTCTGCCTTCCAAAAATATGATTTTTTAATAAATTAGATGTGTGGCACACTTGTAGCATACCACATGATTTAACACTTCAGTCCCTAAAGCTCTATTTTTCTCTGGGGTGAGTTCACTCATCCCAAGTGAGAGACATACAAGTAGCCCATATCCTGAGTACTTCCTTCTAGAAATAACTGTCATGATTTGATGGTGACTCCTCAATAATTAAGGTGTTATCACAAGTTGAAAAGCCATTTCAGGAGATTTGAAAGGCAAAAACAACTCCCTTTCTATACAATGATTAGATACCAGCTATAACCCTTTAATAGGGCTGAAGCAATGATTAAACATGTGATGCATGTAAATATATTTTGCATTCTATAATGGGCCTTACATATGTAAGGGATTACTGGTATTTTTATTACAAATGTATGTTACACATCTGATATTAAACTTTAAAGTACTTAGCATAGCAAAGCTATTAATAAACCATGTTGAAAACTAAATTAAATGCTTAGTTTATTCTTTTAGCAAGCTTGCCAGCCTGAGAAGTTGGTATATCTGATTATGGAGTTAAAGAAATGATCTAGATCTGATTTTTTCAAATTTATCACTATCAACATTGTGGTCCAGATAAATTTTTATTGTGAAGGTTGCCCTGTGCATCGTTGGATGTTTAGAAGAATCCCTGGCCTATGTCTACTTCCAACTCTGACTCATGATAATAAAGAAGTATTTAGACACTGCAATGTTCCCTGGGAGCCCAGACCGAGAACCGCTCTTCTAGACAATGAAGTTGGAACGGTGTGTGTATCAGCGTGGAGGCTCAGTTACATATTACTTTTAACGCATTTTTATTTTTATTAATGTTATTTATTTGCTTGTTTATTTTTGGTTGCCCTGAGTCTTTGTCACTGCACCCCGGCTTTTTCTAGTTGCAGCCAGAGGAAGCTATGTTTTGTCACGGTGCATGAGCTTTTCGTTGCAGTGACCTCCCTCTGCGGAGCACAGACTAGGTGCATGGGGTTCAGTAGCTGTGGCTCGCAGGCTCTAGAGCTCAGTAACTGTGCTCAGTAACTGGGCTCCACATGGTTAGTTGCTCCGTGGCACGTGGGATCTTCGGGGACCAGGGATCAACTCCGTGTCCCTTGCATTGGCAGGTAGATTCTTACCCACTGGAGGACCAAGGAAGTCTGAATTCTATATTATTTTAGATCTTTTGGTACTGTTTCTGCTTTGTGGGACAAATACATTTTCATCCTTCTCCTTGACAAATCTGAGAAATTGAATGAAAGATTCTGTAGAATGCCACTGAAATCATGTGGCAGATGGCTAAGGCTTCTAGGAGATTAACCATAATTGGCTAAATTAGCATTTGGAATTATGTCATCATGAAAACCCAGAAATGAGCAAAAGTAAAAGCCAATAAGGTGGGGCTTTGTTTCCTCTGTTCCAAATGTTTTATATTTTTGGTGTAAAACAAGATTGCCAGCACTGCTCACACACAATTCAACATAAAACTCTTTCTCTCTCCCCAATCCCCCTGTCTCCCCTTCACTCTTTCTCTCTCAAGCCCCCAAGATCCTGTGCTCTTCTCTTATAGGTGAAACAATAAAAACATTCAAAAGAAATCAGGTTCTTAAGCAGTAATTCTTTTTGTTTTGTCAACAGAAAACTTCACCAAGTTTCCAACCTCTGAGGAGAACTTTATCAAAATTACTTGCTACCTGTTAAATAAGATACCAAATCTTTGGAGCTTATTCATTTCAGAGAAATCTGAAATATAAATTACATGTCATACTTGGCACTTGAGCAACACCTTTCTCTGAAAGCCCACCGAGAACTCTACAGTTTAGTTAAGTCTGCGAATTTAGATAGGGCAACAAAGATATAGATGAAGTGGTCTACCCAAAGCGAACACCAGAGGGATTTTTCCTAAATTATTTTTTCTCTCTCTCTGCCCTACCATCTATCTTTGCCCCCTCGTTCTGCTTCTCTTAGCTTGTTACTGAGGATTCTGTCAATATAATGTTTGGCTCATCATGGATGCTTGAGAAATATTTATAACTCAATGAAAGAAAGACTCATACCATAGATACCAGGGAAATAAAGCAATTTGCCAGTGAAGATACTGTTTGCCTTAGAACAATAAGGCACTGTGACGCTTTGAACATAAAAATTCTGGTTGACCTCACTTTAAATTCATGGCCACAGATCTCAGATGGAAGTTCACCAAGGCCTGGTAATCCTGCTATATAGGACATTCAGTTCTCCACTTTATCCCAAATCATAAAGCAAGAACCTTAGAAACCCACAGAAATCTTTGGTAGACAATCAAATACTAAAATAAAAACAAATTTACAGAGAGAAGAGAGCCCAATGTGGCTTTAAAAAAAAAAAAAGTCTGCCTTAGATGAAGGCTATCCATAAGGAGAGGAATATCTAAAGGCCAGTCGAAAGTCTTCACTGGAGCTTGAAAATTAACAGCTCTGAGCCTCCACGCACAGTCATTTGAAACCAGATGTCAAGCCCTCCATTCTTTTCAGATATTCTGTGAGTATACCCACAGAAAAATCAGAAACTCATTAACGCTGGTTACTCTCTGCCTTCTCCATTCGATCTCATGCCAAGGAAACAGAAAAGAGACCTGGGCCAGTGCATCTCCTCCTATCCTTGCCAGAGAAGCTCACTACCATGGCAACCACACGCACAGACAGGCATTTGCAGAACCCCAGAAGTTCAAGTGTTTAGCACATGCCTGGAATCACAGATATAGGCACTTTGTATGCTCGTAATCTCTGGCAAATGACAAAGTTTAAAGCACCAGTTGTAGCCTTCCAGCTTCCTTAATTGTTATTTCCCCTAAGAATGCTTAATGGAATTCATGCAATGTAATCAAACTTATACAAACATTTCACGTTCATGTCAGCTTTGACCAGGGTCCAAATGACTGCAGCCAGCGACAAAGGAACAGATAAATAAATACATCTCACTTGTGTTCCTCTGCCCTGCTGCACTTGAACTATTGTAATTGCCTATTATCTCAACCCCCTGCTTCCACTCTACTCCTTTTCCAACCCGTCTCCTCCCCCAGATTGAGTGAGAACATTGCAGCCGGAATGATACTTCTAAAATGTAAATCAGATCATACCACATTCCCATTTAAACCTCCCCAGTGCCATTTCATTGTCTGGGACTGCTTGGCCTTTGTTCGAGCTGCCCTTGCACTGTCCAAGTATGCACTCGCCACTGCCTCCAGTCAGTCCAGGTTCTTCCCATGAGCAGCTCCCAGCCCAAGAAACTTCACCCTGGTCTCACTGTGTGCACACAGCCCCATTCAGGCGGTGGTTTTTCGCACACATCTCCCCTGAGGACGTTATCTACACAGATCTCCCCCTTCATTCTGGATCAGAATACCCTGATCGCTTTCTCCACAGCAACTGTCTCAGTTTGCAAAACTTGTTTATAAATAGTTGTCTTTGCTTATTTCCTTATCTCTTCCCTCAAAGACTGGAAGAGATTGCGTCTGTCTTACTCTCTGCTGTAAAGCAAGTTTCTAACTGTGCCAGACACGGAGTCAGCACAATAGATTTTGCTTAAATGAACAAACATCTATCATTATGCAAAGAGGATGACAGCTATCGAGGGGACACATCTGCCCCCAGAAGAGACCAAATTGAAGCCTGTTGCCCAGTGATTACATGTACTCATTTAGCCCTCTTTCTCTTTTCTGTTCTGTTTTCTTGCCCTTTGTCCAAGTTTGGGATTTACAGGAACTTGGGACTTTTCAATGTGGTAAAACCCTAGGAAACTCAGAATCAGTCTACTGCTTATTTCATCCTGAGATTTTTTATCCCTGTGTATTTTAAGAGAAATCTAACCTTGATTCATTTATACATGATGAAAATGATTTCATCTAATTGCCCTCTAAAAAAATTTTTTTTTAATCAAAACCTTTTGCTGATCTAGGAAGTCATATTTTGTTAAGACTTGATAACTTGAACCCGGAGAGGTTTGAATTCTACTGCAACCTCAAAAGCCACAAAAATGGAAGAAATTTGGAGAGTCAGATATGTCCTTGTGCCATGTCGATAGGGCCTAACATTTTGTTCATCTTAGGAAGATTTGTGTGTTACCAGTTACATCCCCACTGTGGTTTCTTGGTACAGACACGTGATGCAATGTGGTGACTCTGATGTTAGAAGGCCGTTTTCACAGAAACCCTTTTTAGCCTTTGGAGTTTCTAATGTAACCTTTGAAAACAGCTGGTCCAAATTCCATCTTGCCCTGGACCCACACATCCCTCCTCTGCACTGTGCTCAGATTGAGGACAAAGGAAGTTCAGGAAGGAGCATGGAGCAAGATCTGATTTGGCCAAGTGATTACAGCTGCTTTGTAAGCAGCCACCCAGAATGCAGATTTTATTGTTGTGGTGGTTTTTTTTAAACTTTTAATGACTTATGGATCTGTACACTTTGATACTTTCACCCCCAGAGTTGAGACAGAAGGCTTAACCCTACCGGGTGTTTTTTTCTACCCAATAAAACCTTAGACATTCATGAAGAAATCCCCCTCATGGCCTGGTTAATTCCAAAGATACATAGAGATTGTCATAGCCCCGAGTTTCACTCAATGAGGTCCAATAAAATTTAATTTAATGATGGATGTGACACTTTCTGACCTTGAATAAGCAGGCAACAGAGTATAAGAGAAAAGAAATCCAGCATTTAGCTTGGAGTCCAAGAGTCTTAGCTTATGTCTCAGCTTTTTCTCTTGTAAATTATGTTACCTTGACCTCACAGTTCTCATACAGAAAGCAGAGCTAAGTAATAGAAACTTGTATATCAGAGGATTACGATGAGATTCAAGTAAGTTAATGTAGATAAGATACTTAGCAAAGGGCCTGACATATATCATATACTCAATACATAAAGCCAGTATCATTATGACATTTTTTCCTTCCTTCAGAATGAGGAACAGGTGGCAGTAAAGCTTTCTGAGGTAGAATCTAGGCATTTAATTGGGGAAAACCCCATGGACGGAGGAGCCTGGTGGGCTGCAGTCCATGGGGTCCCTAAGAGTCGGACACGACTGAGCGACTTCACTTTCACTTTCCACTTTCATGCATTGGAAACGGAAATGGCAATCCACTCCAGTGTTCTTGCCTGGAGAATCTCAGGGATGGAGAGCCTGGTGGGCTGCCATCTAATGGGGTCGCACAGAGTCGGACGCGACTGAAGTGACTTAGCAGCAGCAGCAGCAGTGAAACACACATGGGTATGCATCCACCTTAGCACGTACAATTCATATTACTACTACAGCAAAATGGTGAGTGACTTCATGGCATGAATCTTAGGGACTGCTTTGGAACAGACTTTAAACTCCAAGAATCAAGTGTCTATGATTTAAAATTTTTATTTACTGGAATTTGAGATATGAAATGAATTAGAATTCAACTACATATGGAAATATTTTTTACCCCAAAATGAAGTTTTCCTTAAAATCCTATGTTAGAGAGATAAATATATCTTGTGAAAATAGAACTTGGTATAACCATTTTGGAAAAGAGTTGCAAAAATATTTATTGAATTCTTTGAAAGTTTATGCAATTTCACTTTCCTGCATTTAATATGAGAGAAACACTTACCTGCAGAAGCATGTACAAAATATTAGGAAAAATCTGATTTGCAATGGTAAGAAATTAGAAACAACCAACAGTCAAAACCTAGCCTCTTTTAACTAAAAGAGGCTAATTCTGCAGGAAATAACCCTAAATATTTCAAGAGGTTAACAGTTTGATATGGGGTGCACAAGCAGTCAATATGATGATTGTAGGACCCAGTTTTATTTCATCTGTGGCTCAGCCATCACTTAGGACCTTGGCATCTTCTTCTAAATCCTTTGCATCTAATTGGCACATGAGCTATGTATGAGAAGGCATGGAGGACTTCATAAGATTTTAACAGATGGGGACTGTAAGTATCACACATCACTTCTTCCCACAATCCAACTGTCAGAACTTGGCAACCTAGCTATTTCTAATCATCATGTGGTCTAGGTACAGGTTCAGGAAGAAAGGAAACAAGGGCTTTAGTGAACAACTACTCAGTTTCTGACACAAATACTATGGGAATATTAAAGATTAGGGCAGATCTAAGTTACTAGTAAGTGAGCCTTCCACGACTCACTATTGAGTGAAAAGGTTGGCAAGAGACATGGCATAGGATGGGTTCCCTGAGGAGAAGGCTATGAGTTTACTGCTTACTGTTCAGGATATTTATTAGCAAACACTTTTGCCATTAACATCTGAGAAAGCATTTGGGGCAAAGGGAGAAGATGAGCTACAGTACAGAGGCAGCAGCAGCCTCAGTCACCCCATGCAGAGCTCTCAACCTTGAAAGGTCATTCGGAGTTGGCCCAAGTTAGGTCAACGTGGCAGAATGTTTTACAGTCTTGCAATGAACTTGCACGTTGGAACTGGATCATTCATTGGATGTTGGCTGACTCTGGAGAGGCTGAGGGTGACACGCCTCTGTGCCACTGTGGTAATCTGTGAAGGGCCTGACAGCTAAAACTGTCTGCTGACAGCATTTCCTACTGAAGCAACGAGTACTTCATTTAAGAGGGATTTGGGCAGTCTTACAGTGTCTACCACATAGCTAAACAGCATAGTCTATTATTACTGTAAAACAAAACAAAGGCTTGCTTATGTTCTTTGGCTAAATTTCTACATAAGTACAAAGAAAAAACTCTGGGTAGATAAAAAACTGGACACTTTATGTAATAATAAGTAGATACCAAGATTGTAGTGTTCCTTTTCAAAAGAGATTGAGATTGAAGCTAGAGGTTAAAAAAATTCAGTCATATCATAATATTTAGTATTTTAAAACAAGGAAAATGAATTGATATTTTTACTCATGTAATAGGAATTGAATAAAATTGTATTTGAGATGTGCTAGTACAAATATCGGAGAAGGCAATGGCACCCCACTCCAGTACTCTTGCCTGGAAAATCCCATGGACGGAGGAGCCTGGTAGGCTGCAGTCCATGGGGTCACTGAGAGTTGGACACGACTGAGTGACTTCACTTTCACTTTTCACTTTCATGCATTGGAGAAGGAAATGGCAACCAGCTCCAGTGTTCTTGCCTGGAGAATCCCAGGGACGGTGATGGGCTGCTGTCTATGGGGTCGCACAGAATCTGACACGACTGAAGCGACTTAGCAGCAGCAGCAGTACAAATATATCTGATAAAGGTATCAATCAAAACAATAGTCTACAAGGAGCAGGAACTTCCAGTTGGTAAAGTGAAAGTGAAGTCGCTCAGTTGTGTCCGACTCTGAGACCCCATGGACTGTAGCCCACTAGGCTTCTCCATCCATGGGATTTTCCAGGCAAGAATACTGGAGCGGGTTGCCATTTCCTTCTCCAGGAGATCTTCCCAACTCAGGGATTGAACCCCGGTCTCCCGCATTGTAGGCAGACGCTATACTGTCTGAGCCACCAGGGAAGTTCCACATTAAAAGAGTTCTATTTTACACAAGGGCTGATTGACTTTCCTTCCCTCTTCTTCCTCCCACAGCTTTTTGGCCATTTCATTGCTTACTAATATCTCCATGGAAGGGAGACTGGGGCTGGGGCACTGGGTGTGGGAAAGAGAGGAAGGAAACTAGAAGCAGCAATTTCCATTACTTGCTAGCAATGCTGGTAAAGACGTTTAGTGGGGGAAATGCTGAAAATCAGGTATTTGGATTATCTGAGCCTGTCAACTGTCCATGTTCCACCCTCTTCCCAATAGCACAGACTCATGAGACTTGGTCATAATTGCATTTGCAGAGATGGCGCCTGCAATAAGATTGCTTTCAATGATTATGTGGTTCCAACATAACCTTTTTCTTCCCCTTTCAAATGGCATATCCTAACAAGGCATTCTGAAGGAGTATTTCCTATTGTATTCTCACCTGTCACACATCTATACATCTTTCAGGATGATAGTTAATCCAGACAGACCAGGACAATTTCCTTGAGTTTGAAAGGGCATTTTATCTTTCGTCTTGGTCTGATAATAGAAGAATTTATGTGGGAGGTTCAGTAGTAAAAAAGGCATCATGTCAACAATAAAAAGAAACAACAAATAAATATTTGTTGAACAGAATTAAATATTATTTATAATGCCAATGTTATAACTCAGTCTTTAAAATCTCTGTCATGACTGTTCATACAATGAGTTTTAACCAAACAACTGAAGCCAATGAAAAAGTGGACCATTTTCTCTTAGAATTACAGAATGCTGTGTTGGAAAAACCTTGTAATAAAATTTAAAAACTAGGGTTCTGATTTAGACCACTCCATCTTAACTTAGTGATTCTGAGGCATATTCAACAAACCCTGACTCTGTTTAGCGACAAAATGAATATACAAGAACAAACTTTACATTTAATGTTTTACAAACACTTTTGTATCATGATTTCTATGCTGACACTAATATTAACAAGCTATAGAAGGGTTTCATTGGTACTGAATCTCAACTTAATCATATATTGGCTGTTTGATGTTAGGGAAGTTTAGTGGCCTCTCCAAGATCCTATGTGTTCATTTGTAAAATGAGGCTACACATAACTCATTTATCACTGAATTGTTGGGAAGGTCAAAGGGCAAAACCATGAAAAGCACATAGCACAATGCCTGGGACATAGCGGTCCATAATAAAAAGGAGTTATCTCTAAGTTCCAGTTATCCCTCGAACAAGACCCACTCTGTTTTTTTCCTCTTCTCAGAAAAAGTACACGTTGTAAAATAAGCATTCTTCAAAGACAACTTGAAGACGTCTGGTAATTTCAAAGCCTGAAAATTCCATGAGTTCACAGAAGATTTCACTAATTCCACTGATCTAAAGACAAAAAGGAGAGATGAAACTGTGTGCCCAAACTCATTTCTGATGATTTCTTCCATCCCACCCTTGTTGCCTTTCTGGGGGTGATTGTGCCTGTGAAAACCATTGACATTGTCAGGAACAGAATCAGCTTTCAAGATTGGAATGTCACAGTAGATTCTTCTTTTCCTCAGACCAGAAGAGGCTTGGCTGGGTAAGAATTTTCAGGTCTGAAAGGAGACAGAGCTGGGATACAGGAATTGATACAGATAAACAGAAGAAACACCTTGGGAGGGTGATATGTCAAGAGAGACTAAAACAGAGCAGGAAGATCTGAAGCAAGATGAGATAAGAGAAAAAGACCCTGTCTACAAGTTCTAATGTGTGTTGCAACCAAAGACTGATCATGTCCTACAAAATCCCAAATTACATAATTATGATGGGTAGTGGACACTTTCTCATAAAAAAATTAGAGATTTGTTTTCCTTTTTATGGCTAAAGAGAAAAGCATGAGAAGTTATCCCATTAGGAACTACAGAGTGCCATTATGTGAGCTGGTATATTTAAGGTGAGTTAGCTTGAAAGGATTACGCAATTGGTTTGATTTTACACAGAGTAAAACCTTATTTCTAACAGTGTTGAGAGAGAAACTGGGGACAGGTGTTAGAATGTTTGAGCGCTCTCTTTTGCTACGAATAGGCCATTAAATAATACACAGTTAGACACAGAACCAAAGAAAGGGTTTCTATTCCACACTAGAATGTAGGCTCCATGAAAGAATGTTTTGTTCACTGTCATATTTCCAACTCCTAGAACATGCCCAGCCCTTTACAAGTATCTGTTGAGTTAATTAACCAGCTGAGAGGCCTTACGAAGGAATTAGCCCATCTGTGTAATGAAAGGAAAGGATTAGATCATCCTAGTTTTAAAATTTTTATGATTCTATCACAAACAAGTGAAGCATTGTCATTCCATATTTTATCTCCATCACTTCTTCATTCAATGCTGATGTGATCTACTTTAGTATGGCTAGATGTAGAAAGTGCTAGGTGGCATATAAGATGCTTTAAGTAGTCCAAAGATAGTGTTCATTTTTAAAGAGCTACCTGCTTTTTAAAATGTGTAATCAGTTCAGTTCAGTTGCTCAGTTGTGTCCGACTCTGTGACCCCATGAATTGCAGCACACCAGGCCTACCTGTCCATCACCAACTCCCAGAGTTCACCCAAACTCATGTCCATCGAGTCTGTGATGCCATCCAGCCATCTCATCCTCTGTCGTCCCCTTCTCCTCCTGCCCCCAATCCCTCCCAGCATCAGCGTCTTTTCCAATGAGTCAACTCTTCGCATGAAGTGGCCAAAGTACTGGAGTTTCAGCTTTAGCATCAGTCCTTCCAATGAATACCCAGGACTGATCTCCTTTAGAATGGACTGGTTTGATCTCCTTGCAGTCCAATGTAATAGAGAAATATAATTAGTTTTTCAATTCCATTTTTGATTATGTTTCAGAGCATACTTTTTAAACAGAAGAATAAAGGTCTGGAAATGTCACCCATTGGCAGTATGGAAATAAAATGTTATAAATATCTTAGAATACAACTTGTTAAGTAAGAACCTAAGAAAAAAAGCCTGTATCTACACAGACTGTTTATTTGTGTATGTGTGTGTGCACGCTAAGTAGCTCAGTCGTGTCTGACTCTTTGCCACCCCATCGACTCTAGTCTACCAGGCTCCTCTGTCCATGGGATTCTCCAAGAAAGAATACTGGAATGGGTTGCCAATTCCTCCTCCAGGGGATCTTCCGGACCCAGAGACCAAACATCTCATCTCTTGGTCTCCTGCATTAGCAGGCGGGTTCTTTATCACCAGGTGTCACCTGGGAAGCCCTTATTGTATATGAATATTTGTTAATACATACAGTATGAATGATTCTCAAAACCTTTTTGCATAGTGAAAGCAGTCAAACACAAACAGTACATATTACATTATTCTATTTGTATGTAGAATTAAAACAAGTAAATTTAGTCTATATTGATAAACAAAAATGTAATGGTGCCTGGGGTTGGATTGAGAAGTTGCTTGGATTGGAGCAGAAGAGAGTATTTTAGTGTATTGGAAATTTTCTGTTTCTTGATTTGGATGATGTATTTATGCATACATCAAAATTCATTGAACTGTACATTTTAAATGACTATACTCATTTTGTTGTATGTAAATTATACTTCAGTAAATCTAATAGCATATTTATATGCATATACATATAGGGCAAAGTTATTGTAAGTTTCTGCCTATACTTCTTTTTATCATATATCTTCTTGATTTTTTTTTTTCTGTATCAGATTTATGCTAGTCTGTGTCTCTTCTTTCCTACTCAGTAGGTTTTAGCTCTTCCCCCAGTATGTTGAATGATCAACTTAATCAGTGATAGCTGTTGTCATATCTTTTTGTACAACCTTCAGTTGTACAAAAAGAAAACCTCAGACTGTTTCCAATTAGATTGCATACCCATGAAAGGTTTGTGGCATACCAATTGAGACCCCAAAATCTACAATCTTCTAGTTCATATTAATAACATAATGCTTAAGCTAATTGTTCCTTATGCAGATGCTAAACAATCCTGCTTTGTTTCTAGTCTTCTCAACAGAAACTAAGGATGTTACATGCACTGAAGAAGAAAGGCAGAAAGAAGCTAGAAGCAAGAATTAACATGTCTTTGCATGATCTGAAAGCTTCTTTGGACCAAAGATAATACAGGCTGTAGGTATGGTTGCCAAAAACATCAAATTTTTGGTTTCAACTCATGATCCAAAAGCTGAAAATATGTCAACTTTCATGATATCCAGAGATAATTCAGTTCAATCATCTTTGTCAACTGATGAGCTAAATGAATGTCAACAACACTAAACAGCCAGAAAACAAAAGTACAGTGTCAGCAAGGAACAATAAGAGAATCTTAACATCAATAGATATAGCTTACAGCATTACAGTTGATGAAGTTAGTAACCTTTAGCAAGGAGACACAGAATCAATAGCTGCCTAAGAGTTTGCAGCTGTGAATGGGAATTGACCAGGAATTCAGGTGTAAGAGGTGCTGGCAGAATATTTAAACATGAGAAATAATAAGATTCATAAATAAGTGACCAAAAATATGGTATTAGAATAACAGTTTCTTTCATTTCCTAGAAAAATGGGGCCAATATTCATCTAAAATATAGCAGATTTAGAGGAATGTGCATGGATGGATTCATGGAAAGGACTTTTGAGTATTTAAACTATGGCTATGAAAGTGCAGAATGGGAAAATATATTTTTAAAATTCAATGCATGCACTTCTATTTATCAGCATGTCATGTATTTCTCTGCTTAGATTTTATGGTGTTATTGTTGAGATGCTTATCATATAGCCTACTCAATTGGACCATGCTATATCGATGTACAGAGTTCATCAACAGACTAGATAAGTGATGAGGCCTCAGGGAAGAAGCACATTAAAGCTCAGCTCCAACACAATGAGTCATCAGCCCCTTTGGGAAAGCAGAGCTGTTAAACAAAACCAGGAGGCCACATCGCTCAGTGAATTCAGTGGGATCTAATGGAGATTTCAGAGTAAATTTAGTTTTAAGATGTGTAGGAAGCTTAATAATTCAAAGTACTTTTCTATCCCAAAGCAAGTCTTTCCACCAAATCTTTTCATTTAACACTAATGGGTTTGCTTAATGGATTAGGAAGGGAAAGGATACACTCTGAGTGAACTTTCTTTAAATTTTGCATTTAAAACTCTGTTAACAGCCTCCTACAAATCTATTATTTTGGCTGTCACAACTTGAGTGTATAACCTTGACTTTTTGACAACTCTTTGCTATTTATTCCCTTACCTATCCTTACAAGTATATCAGCTTCATGCTATAGAGTAAATAATATCTCAGAGATTTTAAAAACCAGTGATCATTTCATTTTAGACACAAGGTCCAAAGACAGTTGGACCTGCCTCTGTAAATAATTGAATAACATTCCATTGAAGGGTTTCTCACTTTTCACTGTCTTAGTCAGAAATCATCAATACAACATTGCATTCAAATTAAATAAAATGAAGAATGACTTTTATGAAAGAAGACAACATTTTTAACACTGAACATTTTGATTCGGGAAAATTTGATTAATCTGTTATGCACACTCACTCCTTCTGTAAGACCAATTCTATTGTTGACTACCTACTTTTGTCCCAGTAATAATACCAGTCACAACTACAACTTTTCTCTGTATTTGAGTCACTATTCTAAATCCTTTACGTGTAAATCGCTATATTCTGTCAATAATCTGAAGCATTGGTTATCATTATCTCCAAAGAAACACAGTGAACCATTTCTTGCCCAAGATCACAGGGCTTAGGAATGCACAAAGCAGGCACTTGCACTTTGCACAAAATGATATCTTTAAAGGCACAAGGAACACAACAGGAGTGCATCTATGAAACTCCATCTGTAGAAGTCCTTCACTTAAAAATACTAGCCTTACGTATCCAGAGAACACTCTAATTTAAAAAGATACATGCATGTACACCTGTGGTGGATTCATGTCAATCTATGCCAAAACCAATACAGAATTGTAAAGTAAAAATTAAAAATAAATAAATAAATTTAAAAAAATTAAAAAAAAAAAAGAAAAGAAAAGAAAAAGATACATGCACTTCAGTGTACATTGTAGCACTATTCCCAATAGCCAAGACATGGAAATAGCCTAAATGTCCACTGACAGATGAATAGATAAAGAAGACGTAGTGAGTGTGTGTGTGTGTGTATACATACAGAGACACACCGTGGAATACTGTGCTATGCTCAGCCACTACAGTCATGTCTGACCCTTTGTGACCCCATGGACTATAGCCCGCCAGGCTCCTCTGTCCATGGGATTTTCCAGGCAAGAATACTGGAGTGGGTTGCCATGCCCTCCTCCAGGGGATCTTTCTGACCCAGGGATTGAACTAATGTCTCCCACATCTCCTGCATTGCAAACAGATCTTTACCACTGAGCCGCCAGGGAAACCCTAATGGAATACTACTCAGCCATAAAAAATTAAATAATTTGCAGCAACATGAATGGTCCTAGAGATGATCATACTAGGTGAAGTAAGTCAGAAACAGAAAGAAATACCATATGATATCACTGATATGAGGATTCTAAATATGACACAGATGAACTTGTCTCTGAAAAGGAAACAGACTCACAGACACAGAGAGCAGACATTTGGTCACCAAGGGGAAGGGCGGGTGGGAGGAATAGACTAGGAGTTTGGGATTAGTAGACGCAAACTATTTTATATATAGGATGGATGAACAACAAGGACCCACTATATAACACAGGGAGCTTTATTCACTATCCTGAGATAAACTACAATGAAAAATAATATGTGTGTATATTTATATATCTATATCTGAATCATTTTGCTGTACAGTGGAAACTTATACAACATTGTAAATCAACTATATTTCAATAAAAAAAAATACCAATTGTGTTGAAACAGAAAAATCTAAATAAATTATGGCCGGATAGTGATAACATCTTTCTATGTCCAGCTAAAAGACAACTGAAATGATTTCTCAAATAGGCAGTGTGCATGAATTTGCATTAGAGAAGGAACAAATCCCAAAAGCAAGACAGGGTACCTTTGAAACATAAGATGGAAATTTCAGAATCACTTTCTTGTTATTACTGAAAAGTGTGATCACCATCAGAAAGCAACATAAAGAAAAGTCACCAACAGTTTAATTGTGGCTTACTAAATGGCAACCAGGCCAAAAATGATGACTTTTCTGGTCTATCATTATGCAGTGGGGCAGAGTGAATATTTGCTAAGCAGGTAATGATATTGACACTTTACATATGGCATAGCATATAAGGTTAAGAATTATGTCCTTTTTACAAATTTGGAATCTAAGGCTCAAAATCCTTTCAAGGTCACGCAGTTACTAGGCAGTGTTGAGATTCATCTCCTGGTCTATCTGATTACGAAAGCTCTCACTCTTTCCACCATCCTAGGCTTTGACTCTCATCACGGAAGCCCTAAATATAAAAAAAAGAACATGTATCATTGTCCAAGATGAGTTTCAATTGTCAGCTTATTTCTTCAGATAGACATTTTGGCTTTGGAAAAGAAAATTACTGGTTAGTCCTTCACCCTATTTCAACTTCTTGTCTCTCAGCATTCACATGAGAGGATTACCTTAAAATCTTAATGTTTGCAAACAAACCACATCTGGTGATATCAGATGAGCTATATTTTCCAGAAAAAAAAACCACACACACACACACACACACACAAAGTATGGGAAGGGTGGGAAAGTAACTCGACCTTGTTCTTGAGACTGGAGATGCTGATAGGCACGTGTGAAAACCCCCAGGGGAAAATATTCACTATTTTTCACCAGTTCAGCTCAGTTTCTGTTGCCTCATCATTTTATTATCGCCAAATATTGCATATTTACACAGGTGCTTCTCTGATTTAATTGTTTGGAAGCAGTCACTGGAAGCAAAGCTATGTGACTCAGCTTTGGTGATGCAGTCCAGCTGGGGTCTGACAGGTAAATAATTACCACTAACCAAAGCCTAAATGAATTCAGGTTCTTCCAAGTCAGATGCGGGAGGGGCAAGGGTTATAAATGAACTGTGAGAAACATCAGGAGAAGTAAGAGCTGGGCAGTCTAGTCTTGGAGGAGAGCACCAAACAGAAGAGCGAACAGTGAGGTCTCCGTTGCCACATGTATTGTAGCCCAAAGACCTCTGGCTGAGTCTTTTTTCCCTCCTTCAGCCATCATTAGCTTGGGATCTTAGGAGCCTCCCTGAAAAACTGAGTCCAATGAGGAGCTAGATTCTTTTCAGCTCTTAAAGGGTACAATCTCTTGATCTCATTACATAGAATTCGGATTTCTTGACATAAAGAGGAAAAAAATTCTTTCTCTGGGCTATCAGTAAGTATAGCTTAAGACAAAAATTGAGAATGAATCCATGTTTGTTTAAGAGCAAACCATCATCTCTAAGCATTTACTAACTGAACAGATTTTAGGTGGGAGGCTATCCATCATCTAGGGTCCAGTGATTTCAGCAGAGATTTCCCCAGTTTTCAAGAAAGATACCTTCCTCGAGGCCTCAGCCCTTACATGATGTATTCACGAGCTTTGAGGATATTTGTTTAAAAGTCAGCCTGTATTGGCAGTAGAAATCCTTTCAGTCTTCTTTGTAGCTTCCTGATAATGAAGAAAACAGGTCTGACTGCAACTTCCAAGCAGTTGACAGAGAAATCTAATTCCATCAGTGTTGAGAGCCATGCCTGAAGATGCCATCTGTGTTTAGGGATAGGCTTTCATCCCAAAACACAGGAGACCCTGCAATGCAGGAGACCCTGGTTCGATTCCTGGAACAGGAAGTTCCCCTGGAGAAGGGATTGGCTACACACTCCAGTATTCTTGGACTTCCCTGGTGGCTCAGACGGTAAAGAATCAGCCTGCAATGCTGGAGACCTGGGTTTGGTCCCTGGGTTGGAAGATCCCCTGGAGGAGGGCATGGCAACCCACTCCAGTTTTCTTGCCTGGAGAATCCCCACGGACAGAGGAGCTTGGCAGGCTACAGACTGTGGCATCACAAAAAGTCGGACATGACTAAGCGACTTAGCGCACACACACACACACACACACAGGATGGCGGGATCAGACTCAAGGCTATACTTCGACTGGTTTCCATCAATTTGACTTTGGTGGGTTTTTTCTTTTTCTGTCTCTTATGAAATCATTTGGCTTTGAAGGAGAAAAAAATAATTTTTCAGCTGTAACTCAAAGTACTTTCTTATAGTCACCCATAGAATGTGAGCTGGAGGATTTACTTTATGGTTTGGCTCTTGGCTAGAAATGAGTGAGAGTCCAACATCAGGGGAAATTTTTAAATAGCCACTTGAGTTTCTCCTCTTAATTCTCTTCTCTAATCTGAAATGATAATGCATACCCCTAAGTCCTGGGCAGAATTCCGATCATAGCCTCGAATGTGGGGGTCTGGGAAAAACACATACTCTCTTGTATCAGAATGAGCACCTTGAAAATCACAACCCCAAAGAAAATTACCACCATCTTAAGGAAATGGCTCTGACCAACTAAGCTCTTCCAAGATGTAGGACTATGTGCTGACTCAGGGAAACTTATGGTCACACATTGAAAACATTTGTAGGTCTGGAAAATAACTAGTTTAATAATTCAAGATGTTTTTAAGTTACAAAGGAAAAAGAATCATAAAAACAAATCAGCCTCCCTTTCGAAAAGTAATGGTGTAGGATAAACTACTCCTGAAATTAAAAAATAAAAACAGAGCTTGCCATCAAATGCAAATTCAGCTTTATGAAACTCCTAAACAATTGACCAAAAAACCTCAGCACTCCACACCCGAAGTGGACGAATGGAAATATCTATTTTATGACTTCAAAATATTTAAACAAAAGGAAAATATTTAGTCAATACTCCAGATGTATTTTCATCCGAATGTCATAATCCCAGTGCTTCCAGAGGGATTTTCCAAGTGTTCCATATTCCTGGATGATTTTAGGATTTTTTCTTTTTTTGGTTTGGCTACACAATTCTGACTAGGATTTATACCCTGTTTTCTTAACCTCAGCACTGGATAATCCTCTGCTGGGGGTGGCAAGAGGGAGCTATCTCTGCACTGTAGGATGTTCTAAATCATCCTGAGTCACTACTCATTAGATCTCAGTGACATGCCCCCAGTTGTGACAAGCAAATTGTCACCAGACATTGCTAAATATCTCCTGGGTAACAAACTGCAACCAGTTAAGAACATACTTCTCTTACTTTTCCTGGTGGCTCAGATAGTAAAGAATCTGCCTGTAATACAGGAAACCTGGGTTCAATCCTTGGGTCAGGAAGATCCACTGGAGAAGGAAATGACAAACCACTCCAGTATTCTTGCCTGGAGAATCCCATGGATAGGTGAGCCTGGCAGCCTATAGTCCATAGGGTTGCAGACTCAGACACGACTCAGTGACTAACACACACTTTTCTCTTACTTTTACTAATTCAGTCCCAAAGACATCCTCTTCAGTAGGAGCTATTACCACCCTCCTATTTCTTCATCATTTATAAATAATGAGAATATAGCTGAGAGTGCTTTAAGAGATCTGTTTAATTTCATAGTCCAGTAAGTGGCAAAGGAAAGACTTCAACCAAATCTACAAAGCTTAGACTCTTCATCCTAATACTGAACACTCAGAATCTGAATTGAACAACATCGTAGATCTTTTCTCTATAGTCTAAGATTTCTAAAAATACAGAAATAAATAAATGAATACTTTTTAAAAAAGAGTCACAAGATGACTGTATTGAGATTTCCTCCCATTTCAAAGATGTTCATTGGAAGGCAGGGAAGGAGCATAGACTTGACCATACTTGCACGTGGGTAACTGAGTCATACGCAATGCTTCTATATACTCCTTAACATTTGCTGGTTATTTCAGTTACTTGAACAAATAGGTAAGTCAAAAGAGCCTGTCAGATTCACAACAAAGTTGATTGCTCTAACACTGGTTGGCAACAGATCCACCATGACGATGGAAAGAGAATGGAATTGGGAGCTGAGCCTATATAGGGTTTCCAGCTCACTAGCTCTAGGAATTTAAGGAAATTAATGCTCTTTATCTTCTGATTCCTTATCTGAAAAAAGAAGACAATTATAACTTTCTTACAAGGTGGTTATAAGGAGAAGTTAATATATGCAAATCCCATGGGATAAAACTTGGTATCGAATAGGTACTTGGTGTATGGTAGCCACTATCATGATTCATTTAATAGTTTTGAGTAACACAGACATAGATAACAGACTTATGGTTGCTAAGGTGTGGGTGAGGGAGAGGTGAATCGGGAGTTTGGGATTAGCAGGTCCTGACTATTATATGTAGACTAGATGAACAATAAGGCCCTACTGTAAAGCATAGGATACTGTATTCAATATCCTGTGATAAACTATAATGGAAAAGAATATGAAAAAATACATATTAATATATACACACATATGTAACTGAATCATGTTGTACAGCAGAAATGAACACTTTGTAAATCAACTATACTTCTATAAAATAAATTTTAAAATTGGCTGTGAGACAGGAAATTTTCAAAATTTTATTAGGGAATATGGGGAAGTCAGACTTCATAAAATTTATTGGGTTTTTACTATATATAATACTAAGGACTGTGCTGAGTGCTTCATATGAATTATTTGATTCATGAAGTCCATTGTCTACTAAACATTTACATTAGGCACTTCTTCTTTGGTTTGTTTACTTATCTGTTATCTGTCTCCTTCACGTACAGGATAGCAAGGAGCATATCTATTATACCTACTAAGGGAGTCCCAGTGCTTCATATCACAGGCAATGTTTGTTGAATTAATAAGTTGACAAATCAGTGAAAGAAGAAAGGTCCCACTGGGAAGGATCTTTGACTCTTCTATCAAGTACTCTTGATTGATGGCAGCATTTCTGGGATTCATTCATTTTTCATCTTCCCAGTAGCCACTAGGCTGCTCCTGTCCCTCATTACCTTGAGTCTGGACTGTTGCAGCCACATAATTCCCATGTGGTTTTAGCCACTTCTCACTGCCACCCATGCTCCCCACTGCTGCAGTGGGAATCTTCCTCACACCGCCATCAATCAATCATTTTCAGTAACCAGGTCTAGGTTAACATCTTCAACTAACAAAAGCCTTCCAAGAGCGAGCTCAGCTTGCTCTAACTCACTTCACCTTTTAACATTGACTAACGTCATCCTCTATTCCAGGCAGACCATGGTCTGCTTGAGCATTCTGGTATGTGAACCCCAAGATCATCCTGCCATTTATGTAGCATCCAGTTTATTGAGTGTCTCCTTTGATCAGGTACTACATACTATGTGTCCTACAACACCAAACATGATTCCTGTCCTTTAGAGCTTACAAGGTAGATAAGGAAAAAAGCATCGTAACAACTGCAATACAGTATCAATCAATTTGGGTTGTATAGCGTACCAGATATCGTCTATTACAAATACTTGGGAGGTCAGAGAAAGGTTCTCGAAGGAGAGAGGACATAACTTGACATCCAACAACTGAAAGATGAAGACAACTTTTCTAGGAAAAATAGTGTAGCGAGAATAATATCACATGCCAGTCCTCCAGGAGGAGGAACGTGGCTCATTGAGGGAACTGAAAATAGGGGAGAATACCTGCAGAGTAGAGCAGAAAGTAAAGGAGGTGGAGGAGAGTGGAAGGGTGGAGGACGTCGGAGATGTGAGTGTAATCACAGATACGGGCTTGCCCATCATTTGGGCCCCACTCTCCAGACAATGGGCAATCATAAAGGAATTTTAAGTAGCTTATGAAAATGTTACTATTTGAGACTCAAAAAGAGGATGGCATTTCCAGGCGCAAATGAGTTACCATTTCTTCCTTAAGAAATATAGCCTTGCAGAGCAATTCCAACTCCTGGCAGACAAAAGGAATGTCACTTATAGTGTAGCAAAAGGATTTTTGTCCTCGGAGTCTGGAAGAGCTCTGAAAAGCCTGTATTTAGGTCTTTCCTGAGCTCCATCAGCAACTTTGGTGCATCTCTGTGCTCAGCTTCCTCCTCTGTTAAATGATAGTAATTAACTGACTTTATGATCTCCCAGGGCTCTCTCAGTGCCTGCCTCCTCTGAATCCTGGCATCTTGCAGGTGGTCATTTTATTTATTTTTCATATAAATTTATTTATTTTAATTGGAGGCTAATTACAATATTGTATTGGTTTTGCCATACATCAACATGCATCCGCCACAGGTGTACACGTGTTCCCCATTCTGAACCCCCCTCCCACCTCCCTCTCCATACCATCCCTCTGGGTAATCCCAGTGGACCAGCCCCAAGCATCCTGTATCATGCATCCAACCTGGACTGGTGATTGGTTTCATATATGATATTATACATGTTTCATTGCCATTCTCCCAAATCACAGGTGGTCATTTTAAAGCTAAAATTTTTCTGAGAACTATCTGAGGGGCCTGTTAAAATTGTAGAAACACATGCCTCATCCTCTGAAATGTAGGTACTGTAGGTGTAAAGTGGGGACATTTTTAAAAAATGTGCTCCAAGTGAATCTCATGCACTAAGTTTGATCCTTAGACCAGGTTTTGAGAAACCCTGTAATGGAAGAGGGAGTCCCTTCATTTAAATAGAAAAGAGGCCTGTGGATGACCACTCTCTCAGGAACTGTCCCCTCTGAAGCTAATCAAAAGGAATCCCAAGTATCCAATTATGCCTTGAGAATGTAGAAGTCAGAATAGAATAGATAACCTTGTGGAACTGAAATAGAATAAATATCCCCTTCTCATTTCATGCTATGGCAGATACTTCTTGACACTCATTAGTTGCTCCACTTGCTCCAACCTGATAGGCAGCATCACCAGGTTTCAACATTAAGGGGCTTAAGTCTGGAAAAGGAAGTCTGTGGCATTTGTGGATAAGGAGTAAGCATCACCAGCAATGACAGCTTTGGCTATCATTTCTCATTTCCCATTATTTGGTCACCCACATTTCAATCATGTATTCAATACATTTGCCCTTTGGTTTACTGTTGCGTCCTCAGCATTTTTTTTTTTTTTGGCTTGTTTTAACCAAAACAACTATCTCATCTATATGTTATCCTAATCTATGATTGAAAATATGCCACCCTTAGAGGCAGTGCTCAAGGGAATTAAGTTCCCATCTCCTCCATTCCTGTCAGAGACACCATGAAACAGGAAAGATCAAAATAAAATGCATCAAAGAATTCAACTATAGAGATCTTTGCAGGAAATAATCCATCAACTTCTAAGATAGTCAGTCTGGCTTTTAAAATCAGGGTAACTCCCTCCATACAAAATGACAAACTAATGTTGAAATTGAATAAGTCTGACACTAGGAACTCTCAAACAAGGAAAGAAATGGAGCATGAGGAGTATTTGCTCTCAAAGGTGAAGCATGGATGCAGAATTAACCAAGGCATTGCGTGTTCTGGCGTTGAGAACTATTCCTTGTTACTGCTATCAAAACATCCTTGTCATGGGAAGATGACTCAGTAGCCAGAACAGGCTGCATACGCAAAGCTTGAAAGCAACACTTGCTTTGATTTTTGGTCACTAGACATCTTTAAGGTCACTATACATCTTTCTGCTGTAAGGTTAGCTTCCAGAAGGAACCTGCTCATCAATGTGCAGTACTAGTCGCATTGCCAGTGGAGCTCCCACAGAACAGAAAGCTCCTGTCTCAGATGACAAGGTGGCCTAAAGGGACAAATGGACCTGTCACACAGACAGACCTGAATTAACATCCTTGCTCCACCACTTTCTAGCTGTCTCTGGAAGTTGCAAAACTTCTCAGAACCTGTGCTTCCTCATTTGTAATGGAAATAATGCTGAGTACTTTGGAGACATGCCATAAAAATGAGAGGTAACATATGTAATATGCCTAGGACACAGCTTGGTAAAAGAAGGCATTTCACAGACAGTAACCGTGATAACTGAAAGGCATTCCAGTGAATTGGTTTCCTTGAGCTGAATCATAAGCACCAACCTTCCCTCAGAACAGGGGTCTGTTCAAAAGTGAGTTTCTGAACCTGCAGAGCTGTATAATGTTCTATAGAAACCCACAACCTTAATACTCAGCAAAAACAGGCTGCCACATTCAACCATCTCCAGAGTGGTAGCAAGCCTTGTATTGTACAGGAGTTTTCAACATCCTTACTGTCCAGGATTCCACAAAATTGTGTCTTGAGAAGACGGTACTTTTTAAATGATAAACTTTTTTCCCTACTTTCCTCTAAGGCATAAATCATTTTCTCACATAGGTTTTGAGTTGATAGCCTTCATTCATCAATATGCATCTATGGAATATCGCGTGTCGTCACCTGTCACATGCTGGGGAGACTGCACTGACCAAGACTTGGTCCGTGCTCACAGTTTGATGTGTAGACAGAGAAATAAAATGACTGAAGGATGAATGAGAGATAACCCAGGAAGGAGACGCAGGAAGAACGCTTTGGGCCAAGGGAGAAACCACGGCAAGGCTTCCAGGTGAGAGAACAAGGGGATTCCAATAAAGGAAAGAAGCTTGGTGTGGGTGAAGGGTGATCTCTCAATGTACTGTCTTCCAGTGTCTCATGGGGCCAAGTGTCTGATTTCTATTAGACTTACTGCAAATTTCTTTCACGTCACTCGTGCTTTCACAGACCCCTGTAGATTTACAGAATGCCAACTTAGAATAATAAAGGGCTCTGGGCCAAACAAATACAAGCTTAATTCTCAATTCCACAGCAGTCTCTGCACAACTCTGGACCGGACACATACAATCCTCAAGCCTCATTGCTGACATTTATGAATGAAAGGATAATAATACCTACATTGTTAAATGGCTGTGACCATCAGATATAACGATGATTTGGTTAAAGTACCTAAAATGCACTCTGATACATAGTAGGCACTTAATCACAACCATTAGCCATCACTGACAGCTGAAATCTATAAATTTCCAACTGGCAAACACTGATAAAGAGCTTATGATTAAAAACTAGATCTATCCAATTTAGAGTTTTAAGTTTTGGAGACCAAAAGCCCTCAATAATAATCATACAATTATAATCATACAACACTTGCTACTATTGATTACTTACTCTGGGACAGGCACCATGGGAAGCATTTATCATAAGTTCTTATAACAATCCTCTGAGATCACTTGTATTTCATGAAACACTGATCCCATTTTCTACCAAAGAAAAGAAAAAGAGTTCATGAACTCAAGCACATTTTGACATTATGGATTAAACAAAGTTAAACAGGTTTACTTCCTTCAGAACTTCTCAGGAACTTTAATCTGACAATAGGCATTATCAAATCCAAAATACAGGAAAAGAGTTTCTAAAGGGTTTTCCAAATGTACTTGACCGCTAAATCTCTTTTTAGTTGGATGAACATTAAAATATCTTTTAAACATACTTTGTAAAAGGCTAAAGTTAAGAATTATCAGTTACATTTTATACCTGAGAACATTGGGCTCAGAGAAAGTAAAGAAACATGCCTGATGTCACAAAATTAGTCAGTAGGGTGGGCTGTGATTTGAAACCACATCTTTCTAACTCTGAAAACCCCACTCTTGGCCGCAGAACAATGCTTTTCAACATTGTCCCAATTCTTAGAAACTATTTAGGCTGCAAAAAACATAGGCTGCTCTGCAAAGCTCTGAGGATTCTGCATAGGATGGCCTCTTGAACAAAACCAAAGAAAACATTAGGGTATCAAATCAGGAGTCAGAGTCTGAGAGGCTGGCCCTCACCCCCACACTAGGAAAAGGTAAGAAAGACCCCAGGTCCAATTCTCTCCTGCTGTGCAGAGCTCCTAAGCCCTGGGCACAAAGCTCAGCTGGACACCTACCTTACTGCTTCTGATTGTACCCCAGGCTGTTTCCTTCAAGCCTGAGAGCTCAGGCCCCACCTACACAGCCCAGTGGTTCCCCACGCCCTTCCACCATTCTAGTGGTACTTGGTGACAGCTCACACCTGGCAATTCCCTCAGCAAAGGCAACTGCAGCCCACCACTGAGCATATTGCTAAAGTAAATAACTCGCTGAGCCCAAACCTAATAATCCCTCCACAAAACTCAGAGACTAGGAAAAAGAATTACCCCATCTAGTTCCCTCAGCACGATGGGAACAGGCGAGACTTTCATTTATTCCAGCAGTCCATATGTTTGAAGGTCAAACAACACCTGGGTATTTCTTTGAAATAAACTAATTGAGCCTGGATGATTTACAGTCAGCCTTGCTGAAAGGCTCACTGGATCACCAATGGTAAAGCAAGATCTGTTTTAGAAAACGCTGGACCCTCCAGCCCCAGCTTTGTCAAATGGCAATGAATATTTGATGCTGTTCAAAGATTAAGAGCTGGACCAAACTGAGTAAAGAGCAAAAAGAAAGGATGGCTTTCAAACTGCTCTGAAAAGGAGTCTTGGCTCCAGGTGTTCAGGAGGTAAAGAAATCAGAGCCAGCCAAAGGAATATCAGACAGAGGGCCTAAGAAGGACTAGTTAACCACTAAGTCTGCACGGAAGGCACCTGGGGAACCCGTGAACAATGCAGGCCGTCCAGCTGGCCTTTGCCTTTTGTTCCCCTTTTGGCTGGTTTATATGGAAACTTGTTTGTGAGAACAACACAGAATTAACACATACAGAGACCAGAGTGATTCAGAATGGGAGAGAAATATCGACTTCACCTGCTGGGTTTGCGTTACATGCCCCCACTTACACCAAACAGTTGGCCTGGTTTGTGCACAGCCAGCTTCTACCTGAGAGTCAAAGGTGGGACTTGAGATGAGAACTCCCTTCCCTATTAAAGCTTAACCTCCTGAGAGCATGCACAAGTGGGACCTTGTACTCCTCCATAGCGCTGATGGCCACTGCAGTGAACTGTTTCCCTTCTGGAATGTTTATACCTTTCTCTCCACTGGACTGTCAACTCTATAAGGAACACACGCATATTGGTCACTAGCACATCTCCAGAACCCTAAATGTACATTTAGGTGCTCTGTAATTATTTGCCAAGAAAATATATGAATGATATTAGAAACCAATAACAAAGTTATTCAGAATTTCCTGGAGCAAATATTTTGGGAGATGAAGTTTTGGGGGGAAAAAATGACACATTGCACAGGCATTGATTTTCCTCTTAGAGTTCAAAAATGTA
Organism: Oryx dammah; assembly: GCF_014754425.2. Classification (NCBI taxonomy): domain Eukaryota; kingdom Metazoa; phylum Chordata; class Mammalia; order Artiodactyla; family Bovidae; genus Oryx; species Oryx dammah. The sequence goes on from NW_024070193.1 coordinate 23,970,562, forward strand.
TATCCTTGTCAAGAACTGTACTATTTAGTTTTAGCTATATTTCATCATTTTGATTCAGGGAGATTCTGGAAACTGAAATGATAATAACAGTGAAGTCATAATAATGATCAAGGACTTGTGTGCCTGGCCTGGTGCTAGGTTTTGCTCATGAATTACCTCATTTAATTGTCTCAACAAACCCCTGAGGTAGGTATCCTCATTTTAGAGAGTGAGGGACTAGAAGCTAACCATGAGAATTCCAGGCTTTCTGTGCTCTCAAACAGTATCCAGATACTGAAAGGGAATGTTCATTCATATGTGTATTCATTCCTTCAATGAATATCTGAGTACATTCTATTCTAGTACCAAACACTGCAGACAATAGCAAGCAAAAACAGATCCTGTCCTAATTCTTCTGGAGTTTACAGTCTAGAGGGCAGACAGATGTTAATCAATAAACCATACAAATAAGAAAAAAAAATACAATTGTGTTAAGCACTACAAAGGAGTAGCATAGAGTATTAAGAGGAATCAGTCACTGTCAGCTTTCTTAAGCTAACCTGAAGGAAGAGTAGATAGACATTAACCAGGGAAAGAGGAGAAAGAAAAGCTTTCAAGACAGACAGAAGAACTGTTCAAAGGCCCTGTGGTAGAAAGAAACATAATGTGAAAGTGGAAAGGGGATGAAAAAAGCCTGTCGAGGTTAGAATTATGAGAACAAGAAGCCAAATAGAGCCAGAAGATTAAGTAGGCTCTAGAGCAGTGGTTTTCAAACCTGAGAATACACATCAGAATGATCTGGAGGACTTGCTAAATCTGCTGGATTCTATTCCCAGACTTTCTAATTCATGACATTTGGGGTGGGGTCCAAAACCCTGCATATCAAAACACACACTGGGGTGATGCTGATGCATTCTGAGACTACAATCTGAGAACAACTACCTGAGACTATCCAGTACCTGGTGGGCCAGGAGATGATTTTTTTTGATTCTGTCATAGGAGAATGAAAAATTATGCAAGGATTTCAGCACAAAGATGATATGACCAAATTTATCTTTTGAAAAATAAACAATAAACCAGAGCTGCTGGTGAACTAGTCACAGGATGGAAAAATAACTATGTAGGGAGGCCAGTGTGGAAGCAGGTAGACAGTCAGCAGGTGTACTGCAGTCATTTAGACAAGAGACCATGGTGACTTGGACTGGGGTGATGGCAGTGGAGGTGGAGAGAAACAGATGGACTTCAGAGAGATTTAGGAGGGTGAAATTTATAGGACTTGATGATAAATAGGATGGTTATGGGAGAGAACAGATCCTTGGCTTCTGCTTGAGCAACCAGACAGACATTGGTGTCATTCATTGAGAGACCCTGGACAAGGACCACACCTGGAAGAGAAGACAATGAGTTCAGCCCTGGGCTTGCTGATTGTGAGGTATCTTTGAGACAGCTGACTTACAAGCCCGGATTTAAGCAGTGAGATCAAGACTGGAGATAAAAATTGTGAGTCATCTGAGTGTATGTGTGATATGAAACCATGTGAGTGGATGAAATCACCAAGGAGAAAAACTAGGATAAGAGAAGCAGAGGGCCTTAGGACCTCACACGTTTAATAGCTAGGTAGAAGGGGAGCCAAAAAAGAAGTGAGATAAAAAGTATTAAGACCTGAATCAAAGAGAACTGTGCCCTGAAGTCAAGGGAAGGGAGGCAACAGGAAGTAATAATGCAAATGCTTCTCAGAAGTCAGTGAAGATGAGGAGTGTCTATTGCATTTAAGAAGGTGGACCTCACTATAATGAGAACTAACATGGTGAAGGGAGAGAGAAGAGGTGAGGGCCAGGCTTACAGCAGAAGTTGGCAAGACAGAGTGCTTTATCTCCAACCTTCATTTGGTATTATTTTCAATCTCCTCTCACCCCAGTGATAGTCCAGACCGATTACTTCTGCTCCCCATTTTCTGCCAAATGAATCAAGAGTTTACCCTTTCTTTTTTTAATCTCTCATTTATTCTTCCTATCCCTTCAATTTGCCTTCTACTCTCATTACATTTTTAAGAATCATATTCATTTTTTACTTGTTGTACCAACCCATCAAATAGTTGCAAAAAATTTACCTACTCTTTAACAAGAAAGATTTCATCTCTTATTTTTCATTAAAGGTGATCTCAAGAATGCCAAGCCCCACTTCTTTCATTTTTCTGACTCGGCAGTGAAAGGTAAAAGCAATGGAAATTTAAAGATAAAAGAAGTCTTTTACTTAAAGGAGGAGTCTATCTGAATGTCTGTGATAGTAAATTTTTTTTCCTGACACAAATCATTCCTTGTTCAAAGGCAAACTTCAAGTTTGGAATTCAGAGCCAGCTAGATTCGAACACAAAATTCAGCTCTACAACTTCCCAGGTGTGTAACCTTGAACAGGAGATTTGGTCTGTCTGAGACTCACTATTATTCATGGATAAAATTAGGATAAGTATAGTTACCCTAAAATATGGTTGTAAAAGATAAACAGTTGGCACAGTATCTACATCATGTGAAGCAATTAGCACATTATAAACTGACTGCAGTGGAAAAACAACAAGAAGGGTGAAGAGCAACCCTACAAAGTATAATTGTTTTCCAAACTTATCCTTAAATCCTGAGTATACATTTGGGCTTTCCTACACTAGTCCATTAAAAAAAAAAAACTTTAAAATCCATTTCATTTTTAAATTCATTCACTTTGGATTGCCCTTTTTTCAATCAGTATTCTACTCCTCCAGAAAAAAAGCATGTTGAAGTTGCTTTTCACCCTTCTTGATGTTTGCTCAGTCCACTGCAGTCACTATTATAATGTGTTAATTGCTTAACATGAGTTAGGCACTGTACCGAACTCAGAGCACAGACTTCCCTGGCGGTGCAGAGGATAAGAACCTGCCTGCCAATGCAGGGGACACAGGTTTGATCCCTGGTCTGGGAAGATTCCATATGTCACAGGGCAGCTAAAGTCCCTGCACCACAACTATTGAGACCACACTCTGGAGCTTGAGAGCTGCAATCACTGAGCCCATGTGCTGCAAATACTGAAGCTCATGTGCCTCAAGCTTGTGCTCCACAACCAGTGAAGCCACCGCAATGAGCAGCCCAAGCACTGCAAGGAAGTGCAGCTCCCACTCACCTGAGCAAAAGCAACGAAGACTCAGAATAGCTAAAAAAAAATTTTTTTTAAGTCATTAAAGTACTCTCAGAAGTGAAGCTGGGGAAGGATAGATTGGGAATTTGGGGTTAGCAGATGTAAACTATTATATACAGAATAAACAACAAGGTCCTATTGTATGGTGCAGGGAACTATAGTCAATATTCTGTGATTAACCATAGTGAAAAAGAATAAGAAAAAGAATGTATAATATATGGATACCTGAATCATTTGCTGTACAGCAGATATTAATACAACATTGTAAATCAGCTATACTTCAATAATGTAATTAAAAAAATAAGATAAAATACTCCCAAGATTTTGACGTATAGCTTCTAATTAAATAAAAACAAGAGATGTGTTATAAAACAAGGGGAAACTGTATGAATTGAACAGGTTGGTTTTGTTTAGATATGCAGATAAATCAAACATAAGAAAAAAATAAAGCATGGTATACTACTATTCCTTAAGGAAAAAATAAATACCAGAATAGATAACATAAATGTATAATGTTTTCATTCATTCATTTATTCATTCATTCAACAAATCAGCTTTGAATACTTGCTTAGTAACAGGCCCTGGGCTAGGATCAAAATCAAAAGAATCAGACTTTACTGTTGGTTTTAAACTCCCACTCTTCCAGATAAGCCTTGACTCTTGTTTCAAGTAGAATTAACAAATCAGATGCCAAAGAGAAGACGTTTGATATATGCATGGATTATTTGCAATTTGATAGAAGGAAACCATGAAAATACGGAATCAAGATTTCTATATCAAGTTCATTGTCCAGCTATTGTCAGGTTAAAGGCAACACACTGTCACTCAGCACTGCTACCACACCCAGTAGCATCACTAATCAACTCATGAGAAAAATAGTAATATCATGATGATGACGGTAATGATGCAAGACTTTACTTTTAGTATTTTAAAGCAGTGTGCATGCACTGACCTGTGTTATCTCTTCTGCCCTGGTAAAAACCTCGTGGAAGGGAAAATATCATCCTGATTTTATAGACAAGGAAACTGACACTAGGATAGATTAAGAAATGTATCCAAGATCTAAAGTTTAAGTGGCAGAACTGAAATCTAACAGCATGTGGTCTATAGTATAACTCTCCTTTTATTTTTTTTTTTTATTTTTTATTTTTTTATTTTTTATTTATTTATTTTTTAAATTTATTTATTTATTTTTAATTTTTACTTTACAATTCTGTAAAATTAACTTGCTGTTGAGTCCAAAATTTTAAAAACTCGAAATCTGAATTTTAAAATTCCACATCTTTATTTATCCTGTCCAATAATTCTTTGAAGGTCATAATGGTCCCCACAAAAGAAGTGTGAAACTACCCTACCTTATTTTTATTTTTCAAGTTGCTCTGCAAAGAAAATGGGTTCCTAGCTCATTCTTCATCTTCTAAAATGAGTCTTCCCAACCACCTCTCCATGCAGGCCTGCCCCATCTAATTGACATGGGAGCTTTCTGCAAATTAATCACTCTGAATATTGAAGCTCAGCAAACAGTTTCTCATTCTAACCAGAGTGCAACAACTATTTCTGATGCCAGATGAATGCTTTCACTGGCTACTGTGAAGACTCTTGAGACCAGCCAAAAGGAAATCGGTGGGACTATTCTTAGTCCTAGTGCTAGTGGCCTGAGATCTAAGGAAAACAGATATTCTTTCCTTAGAGTAAGATCTTCTAGCCATAAACCTGTTGTTTTATTGTACCCGTTGTTTCATCAAGGACAGTGTTATCACTCTAAGGAAACTTTTTTTGTGTTTCATGAGTCATGTGGAATGTTCACTGAGACTCAAACCAGGTTAGGTAAGCATCAGAATCCTGCACTATTTGGGGGTTTACCTTTTAAATGTAAGATCTAATCATCTCACACTAAGGGCTTTATGTTTAATGAAATTCCTAAAGGCCAGTAAAAGGACAAAGATCCTACTTTTCATTCAGCATAGGTGGTTGCATATTTAAACTAAGGATATTCTTGGTTTACATTTGAATAAACTTTCGGAGCATTTACTGTATCCCAGCCTCTGGGCTAAAAGGTTATATATACTATTACTTTTATAATCCTTACAAGAATTCTTGGGCATGGGAATTATTATCACTCTCATTTTACTGCTGAGAACATGGTAAATTTACTCAAAATGTTGACAGTTTTGAAGCAGGGTGATGGGCATATGAGAGTTTATTTTACCATTTTCTTTAATTTTATGGATGCCTAACACTTCTTTCTATAGTTCCTCGGGCACTCTGTCTATCAGATTTAGGCCCTTACATCTATTTCTCACTTCCACTGTATAATCATAAGGGATTTGATTTAGGTCATACCTGAATGGTCTAGCGGTTTTCCCTACTTTCTTCAATTTAAGTCTGAATTTGGTAATAAGGAGTTCATGATCTGAGCCACAGTCAGCTCCTGGTCTTGTTTTTGTTGACTGTATAGAGCTTCTCCATCTTTGGCTGCAAAGAATATAATCAATCTGATTTCGATGTTGACCATCTGGTGATGTCCATGTGTAGAGTCTTCTCTTGTGTTGTTGGAAGAGGGTATTTGCTATGACCAGTGCATTTTCTTGGCGGAACTCTATTAGTCTTTGCCCTGCTTCATTCCGCATTCCAAGGCCAAATTTGCCTGTTACTCCAGGTGTTTCTTGATTTCCTATTTTTGCATTCCAGTCCCCATAATGAAAAGGACATCTTCTTTGGGTCTTAGTTCTACCAGAAAAACATCTATTTCTGCTTTATTGACTATGCCAAAGCCTTTGACTGTGTGGGGATCACAATAAACTATGGAAAATTCTGAGAGAGATGGGAATACCAGACCACCTGGCCTGCCTCTTGAGGTCTGTATGCAGGTCAGGAAGCAACAGTTAGAACTGGACATGGAACAACAGACTGGTTCCAAATAGGAAAAGGAGTACGTCAAGGCTGTATATTGTCACCCTGCTTATTTAACTTCTATGCAGAGTACATCATGAGAAATGCTGGACTGGAAGAAACACAAGCTGGAATCAAGATTGCCGGGAGAAATATCAATAACCTCAGATATGCAGATGACACCACCTTTATGGCAGAAAGTGAAGAACTAAAAAGCCTCTTGATGTAAGTGAAAGAGGAGAGTGAAAAAGTTGGCTTAAAGCTCAACATTCAGAAAACAAAGATCATGGCATCCGGTCCCATCACTTCATGGGAAATAGATGGGGAAACAGTGTCAGACTTTATTTTTCTGGGCTCCAAAATCACTGTAGATGGTGACGGCTGCCATGAAATTAAAAGACGATTACTCCTTGGAAGAAAAGTTATGACCAACCTAGATAGCATATTCAAAAGCAGAGACATTACTTTGCTGACTAAGGTCCATCTAGTCAAGGCTATGGTTTTTCCAGCAGTCATGTATGGATGTGAGAGTTTGACTGTGAAGAAGGCTGAGTGCTGAAGAATTGATGCTTTTGAACTGTGGTGTTGGAGAAGACTCTTGCGAGTCCCTTGGACTGCAAGGAGATCCAACCAGTCCATTCTGAAGGAGATCAGCCCTGGGATTTCTTTGGAAGGAATGATGCTAAAGCTGAAACTCCAGTACTTTGGCCACCTCATGCGAAGAGTTGACTCATTGGAAAAGTCTTTGATGCTGGGAGGGATTGGGGGCAGGAGGATAAGGGGACGACAGAGGATGAGATGGCTGGATAGCATCACTGACTCAATGGACGTGAGTCTGAGTGAACTCCAGGAGTTGGTGATGGACAGGGAGGCCTGGCGTGCTGCAATTCATGGGGTCGCGAAGAGTCGGACACGACTGAGCAACTGAACTGAACTGAACTGAACATTTCTTTATAATACACTGTGGCTTTTACATTAACATGCCAAAGGTGCCCAGTTTATGAGTAGAGCCTGTGGATTCAAATTCAAGTTTATTTGCCTGCAAAGCCCAAGCTCTTAAACACAATCATACTGTTGACTATTGTCCACTTGAAAATGTTAGTCAATGTTGATGAGATGCCAAAAGATCTTCCTAGAAAACCAAAACCCAAACCCAAATGAGGCAGCCCATTTGATATATTCGGTACTAGGCAGCTCTCCTAAAATGATTTTTAGATTGAATTTCCTGAGAGGGTAACATTACAAAAAGCATTTCCTAGATGAAAATGGCTGTTTCTTCAGACCAATCAAACTGTTCTTTCCATGAGTGTGCTGTATTTATTTATTTATTTAACATACCATTTGTGGTGTAAACAGCTCCTTCTTAACAGGTCCTGCAGACCCAAGAGGAACAAACATGGCAACTGGCTGCAATCCCAGCATAAAATGAGCACCATATTTGCTATTTCCTGGTAATTTATCCCTCAAGACAGATAGCCTTCATCTCAAATAATGACCAAGGATCTTTGTGACAGGATCTAGATGATCCTTTTATTAAACACCTAACAGCAATACATACAACTCATGTGTCCATAACCAATCACTTTTGACTTATGGCTTCATTCTTTTGTTTCTTAAAATGACATATAAAAAGATACATGAATAAAAGCAAAAATAAACAAATGGGACCTAATTAAAATTAAAAGCTTGTGCACAACAAAGGAAACTATAACCAAGGTGAAAAGACAGCCTTTGGAATGGGAGAAAATAATAGCAAATGAAGCAACTGACAAACAACTAATCTCAAAAATATACAAGCAATTCCTGCAGCTGAATTCCAGAAAAATAAATGACCTGATCAAAAAATGGGCCAAAGAACTAAATAGACATTTCTCCAAAGAAGACATACAGGTGGCTAACAAACACATGAAAAGATGCTCAACATCACTCATTATCAGAGAAATGCAAATCAAAATCACAATGAGGTACCATTTCATGCCAGTCAGAATGGCTGCGATCCAAAAGTCTACAAGCAATAAATGCTGGAGAGGGTATGGGGAAAAGGGAAGCCTCTTACACTGTTGGTGGGAATGCAAACTAGTACAGCCACTCTGGAGAACAGTGTGGAGATTCCTTAAAAAACTGGAAATAGATCTGCCTTATGACCCAGCAATCCCACTGCTGAGCATACACACCGAGGAAACCAGAATTAAAAGAGACACATGTACCCCAATGTTTATTGCAGCACTGTTTATAATAGCCAGGACATGGAAAAAACCTAGAGGTCCATCAGCAGATGAATGGACAAGAAAGCTGTGGTACATATACACAATGGAGTATTACTCAGCCACTAAAAAGAATACATTGGAATCAGTTCCAATGAGGTAGATGAAACTGGAGCCTATTATACAGAGTGAAGTAAGCCAGAAAGAAAAACACCAATATAGTATACTAACGCATATATATGGAATTTAGAAAGATGGTAATGATAACCCTGTATGCGAGACAGCAAAAGAGACACAGATGTATAGAACAGTCTTTTGGACTCTGTGGGAGAGGGAGAGGGTGGGGTGATTTGGGAGAATGGCATTGAAACGTATAATATCATATAAGAAACGAATCGCCAGTCTAAGTTCGATGCAGGATACAGGATGCTTGGGGCTGGTGCACTGGGATGACCCAGAGGGAAGGTATGGGGAGGGAGGTGGGAGTGGGGTTCAGGATTGGGAACATGTGTACACCCGTGGCGGATACATGTTGAAGTATGGCAAAACCAATACAATATTGTAAAGTAAAAAGTAAATAAATAAATAAATAAATAAATAAAAAGAGGAGAAAAAAAAAAGATACTTGTTTCCTAAGTGACAGCAGTACATTTATTTGCTCCTGGCAGAATCTGTCGTGGAGAAACCAGGCCTAGGATTTACCCTGACACCAGTTTTCTAACATTTATCAACAACTTCTAGCCCCAACTGCTAGACATGTAGCCCCGTGCCTTGTCATTGCATTATGTCCTTAAGGAAACGTGATTTCTCCCTCTTGCCGGAGTTTGGTTTCAGTGGCCCTGAGACCAGCCTGAGGGATAATTTCTGGAGAAGCAGGGAGTTCTGGGAAGCATCAAACATCTGTCAGTGGGTGGGGGAAGATTGACTTAGTTTGGAAAAAGAAGCTCTGTAGAGCTTAAGAATATAAACCAAAGAAAAAAAAAAGGAGAGGGGCAACTGTTGGCTTGTGTTCTTCCCTTATCACTAAAATGGCTTATTCAGATAAATCTTCTTAGGGAAACCTGTCTGACGCTGTGGTTTCTAAACATGAGGAAAACATCTTGAACCACTGAAAATGCTGATGAGGCAGTAATACAACAGCTATTTTCTTGGCGAAGTCTGTTATCTGTAAAGTTACATATCAGATATACATTATTTAAGTATTGCAAAAAATATTAGAAGACCTTTCTAGCAGTTGCTAAAATAGATTACTAAAAATTGATATATCTGGGCAAATATTACTGTGGCCCTGGGGAGGTAAGATCAAAGGTTGAACAAAGGTTCACCTCTTCACCAAACCCATCCCAGCCCCTGACCCCACCCCTACCACTGAATGTAAGCAAATATGTCTTTGTAATTCTCAGGCTTGATGTCTTGATCTGGGAGGCTTTTATACTTATCAAACCTCACATCAAATTTCTATTACAAATAGTTGCTAACAAAACCAACCTACACACATAATTTGAAAAATATTAAATAACATGATGACCCCAGTACATTACAGAGGACCAAGAAAAATTAATTAATTAAAAATTAATTAATTACTATAACACATAAAAAAAAAAGTGCCCAGGCATGATTATACTAAAAGATATACTTATGCTGTAGCCTCTTTGATCAAATCATTGTGGATTTAAGAAAAGTTACAGTACTCATAGGATGTAGCCATTCTTTCCCTTTCCATTTAACATTTTGAAATGAGAACAAAATACATATATTCATATATACATGCAAAGAATTACCATGAGTGTGACAGCTACAAACTCAAACTGATACTCAAACCCAAATTTCCATATGTTTGTATTGCCATCAGTCATATGATTTTCTGAAATGAACAATGCTTGGTTAATCTCTGAAGGTAATCAACTATAACCTACCTTCTGTAGTTGCAATCCTGGAAAAAAAGTATATTATTAAACCATTATCTTTCTATCTATCTAACATCTCTTTTAGTCTAGGTTCTACATAAGATAATCATATGCAGGTTTTTCAATCAAATTAAATGTCCAAAAGAATATGTGAAAATCATATAGGACTTGGGAAAATTTCTCATTTTGTGTGTCTATATTACACATCTTCCACCCCCACTTAAATGCCAGTAGTATCCCCTTAAATGTAACAACCCAAATAGTCCCCACAAATTTTCAAAATATTTCCTAGTGGTTATGCTCCCTTTGAGAACCAGAGTCTAATGGAAAAACCTATGAATTTCTGCACATTTCACACTGTGGTTCCTACCTGGGATGCCCTATTCTCACCTTCTTCGAAGATACATACTTAATCCTTTTCAGAGCTTAGTAAACTCATTCGCTCGTCTGTTTTAAACTTTATTTTTAATTGGAGGATAATTGTTTCACAATGTTATGCTTGTTTCGGCTGTACAACAACATGAATCCGCTGGAAGCATATGTACACCCCCTCCCTCTTGAAACTCTCTCCCACCTCCATCCCCTATTCCACTCCTCTAGGTTGCCACAGTGGAGGAAGACATGGCACCCCACTCCAGTACGCTTGCCTAGGGAATTCCGTGGACAGAGAAGCCCGGCGGGCTGCTGTCCATGGGGTCGCACAGAGTCAGACACGACTGAAGTGACTTAGCATGCATGCATGCACTGGAGAAGGAAATGGCAACCTACTCCAGTGTTCTTGCCTAGAGAATCCCACGGACGGGGGAGCCTGGTGGGCTGCTGTCTATGGGATCACACAGAGTCGGACATGACTGAAGCAACTTAGCAGCCGTAGGTTGCCACAGAACACTAGGCTAAGCTCCCTATGTTATACAGCAACTTCCCACTAGCTATTTTACACATGATAATATATATTTGGACCGACACTAACCCTTCTAGCTGGCCTAGATTTCTTCTACTTCTGAATTCCCATTACATGGATTATTTCTGGGGCTCACATTAACAAGTAGTTATCTGCCAGCCCATGCTGATATTTAAAAGTTTCATATGAACAAAGTTCCAAATCAACTGTAAATTTCTTAAGAGCAGTCTTTTCAGTATTTCTGTTAACAAAGTTTTATAGAGGCATTATGGATTGAGGTTGAGTTAATAAAGTAAAAATCTGGGCAAGTAGATTTAATACTTTTCTGGACTTGTGAAAATGCAAATTTTAAGCAATCTAGATTGTAATTCAAACTTTCAAGTCATGATGTCACCTGAATAGTCCCACAGTACAAATTTACTCTAGTCCCTGGCACTTTTACTCATATCAATTTTGAACTTATAACTTACGACTCAGAAGCCAATCTACCTACTTTCTCTAAAGTAGTACATCTCAAACTGTGGTCTATCTATACTACCCATGTTAGAATTAACTGAAGATACTTGTTTAAAAAAAAAATACTGGGTACAGTCCCCAGGAATGTACCCTTTGAGGAACACTGTTCTACATGATATACCTCCTTTCACTTCAGCTACTCCCTTCATTACCAAACCATTTGTCTATGTTTCTTGAATGTGACTAGGACCTTTATGTTAAATAGGGAATCCAGTCAAAATGGTTAAGGCAGCCTCTAACTAAAATGTAAAACCCTACAGACGGTAAACCTCAAAGCCAAGGTCAAGATGCAGACTGTTTTGGCAGTTGACTGTTAGTGATATTGTCTAATTTATTTCCAGGGCTCATCATTTGGTGTTTGCACATTATTTCACCAATATTTTGTCTGTGTAATGCATCATTTTGCTAGTCAAAATATAGATTTTTGACACAGTAAAGCCAAAAATCATAAAGAGACAATTTCCTGGGGTGGGGGGTGGGTGGGAAATCAAGGATAGGTAATTCCCTGTAACTCATTTCTTCTGCTACATTTAAGATTCCAGGAGGGCAGTGACTATCTAGCCTGTTTATTCCTATCCCCACTTCCTCGTCTGACACAGCTGGGACAATTCATAAGAATGAATAAATGAAACATTCACCTAAAAATATATGAAGTGGAACACTCAACATTAATGACAATGATCATTTCATTCATTTGATAAATATTTGTGCATTTCCTTCTGGGTGGATTTAGCTCCATGAAGCCGCTCCCATTGTTTGGAAGAAGTTAAACTTGCTGATGATCACAACAGCTACATTTATGGAGTATTTAGTCTGTGTTGAGTGTTTCAAAGATACTATGTTGCTTAATCCTTATAGCAACACTAAGGATAAAAGTATTACTTCTCCAGTTTTGTAGATAAGAGAACTAAAATTTAGACAAATGAAAGATCTTTCTACTTCTAAGCAGAAGTAGTAGAATTCCAGCCCAGATCTGTCTGTCTCCAGAGTCTGTTGCTCTTAATCATGCCACCTTTCTGTTCTGAGTTGAGGTGATAGGAGATATGGGTACAATAAAACACAACAATCAGAGAGCTGGAGGTCACAGAGATGAACAAGACAAAGTATCGAGAAGCTAATAATAACTGTTTGGGGGATGCTTTCAAAGTCAGAAGCCATGAGAGAAAGAGGCATGGAGGTGTTGGGATTGAAGTCACTCCTGGAGGGACAGCAGGACGTATCAACTAAGAGATGGCATTCTTGGGATTGGAGCCAGGGAGGAGGCAGCTCTGTGGCCCCTAAACATAATCAGCTGGGGGTGGAAACAGCCAGTGTACGTGACTCAGGAGCTTGCAGGAGATGCACCTGGATGCAAACTCCAGGAAATGAGTGCACACAGCGGCCTGCACCCATGCCTCACACATTTCCAGCATGCAACCAGCCTGCATCTCATGCAAGCCTGTGCTCTGTTTCCCAGTTCAGCCCACCACACCCTGTGAGTCATGCTCCCTTATATTCGTTCCTACCCAGCTGTCTGCACCTACCCAAAAGGAGGACAGATGAAAGATAAAATTACCTATCTGGGTTTCAGCACAGGCTGAGCCAACTGAAATCATTAATAGGAAAACCTCTGGAACTCAAGCTCAGTGTGCAGAGTCACCAAGAAGCGGATTACAGTGAAAGAGTGCTTAGGTGACTCACCCTAGTCCACAGGCAAGAACAGCTGGACCTGAAGCCATAGCTAACAGGATTCCCCTTGAGATGAGCTGTGAAGCACTCGCCTCCCTGAGTCCACAGAAGCCATTCTCCCATTCTCTCTCTCCCTCCTCTCCATAAAAATGTGACCTACAGTCTCCCTCATCAGGCCTATTTCTTTGAGGAGCAGGAGGGTTCATGTATCTTGGGGGTTCAGGAGCATGTGCTTCTGTCAAGCTTTGTTGACAACAAGGTCAACAGTCACTCAACAGAAGCAATGCTTGGCTTCTAGTCAAAATCAAATTTAATGCAACATGAAATGTCAAATGCTTAGGGAAAAGGCACCATACTGTATGTCAGGCCCAGTACTAGGTATTTATAACGGCAACATCTGGTGTAGTTAAGATCATAATATCCAGGAGGGAGGGTCAAGAGGGAGGGGATATATATAAACTTACAATTGATTCATGTTGTTGTACAGCAGAAACACATTGTAAAGCAATTATCTTCCATTAAAATTTTTAAAGAAAAGAAAATTTCATTTTAACCTGCCATTACACAAAAAGATCATAATATCCCTCAGAGTTTGGCTTTAGGATCATCCCCATTTATATAGATGGGAGAACTGAGGCAGAGCAAGGATACACACATTCAGTTCTGCTACAATGCACATGTATTTCAACCTAACTGAAGCTTTAGGGACAGGTTGAGCCTAATGTGAATTTGTGATGCTTGTGTTTGCGGATGCTCAATTCTCACTGGGAGAAACATTGGGTGAATGCAGAACCTACACTTGGCTGAAGTGGACTGCATGGAAATATGCAAAACACACACCTGCACGTCTCTCAAGTACTCCCCATTCATCTCAGTTCACCACAGGTGTTACAAGCCACGCGGTCTACATCTGGTGCTACAACTTTCTGTCCCATTTCCGATAAACCTGCTTCCACCATTTCATAAGTGTTCAAAAACTGCAGCCCATTCAGCACCCACAAGCAAACTCCTGATCCTTTTCAGGGCAAAGTGCAGTATTTATAGGATTAACATATTTCCTAGCTACTGAACGCCTATAAACTGTCTACTGTTGTTAGACTATGTTTTCTGTATCACTGACAAGTTTTTGCCTTGTGGCCCTAGCCTCAATTTTCTCCATAAGCTCTGTGATTTGTCTTTTGCTCACTGTTGCAACGCACGATGATTTTTAGGAACACATATGCTGTGTTACGGGGCTTCCCAGATGGTGATAGTGGTAAAGAACCCATCCGTCAAGGCAGGAGATGTATAAAACACAGGTTTGATCCCCGGGTCAGGAAGATCCCCTGGAGGAGGGCATGGCAACCCCCTGTAGTATACTTGCCTGAAGAATCCCACGGACAGAGGAGCCTGGCAGACTACAGTCCATGGGGTCTCAAAGAGTCAGACACGACTGAAGCAACATAGCATGCACACAAGCAAACATGCTGTGTTATAGTGAAATTATTATGAAATTTGCCCAAGGTCACATGGCTAAATGGTGGCCCAGCAGATATTCAAATGCAATCTGCTCAGAAACCCAGCCTAGCTTCTTAACTCCTGTATTTTTCTACTTGAACATTCATGATCTCTTATGTTCACAGCAGCCTTAAGAGGATCTCACATGTAATTCCCATTTTACAATGGAAGAAATTGTGATTAAGAAAGTAACTCATCCAAGGGAACCTTGGACCAAGTCATCCATAAGGTGTAACTCTGAAATTCACACTCAGGTCTGTTTTTCTCTAAGTACTTTATCCAGGTCAGGATTCCAGCAGTCTGTATAACTGGTAGGAGTTGGAGGTGAAGCGGTAATGCCACAGACCTGCCCAGGCCTTCATTGATATTTTACTAATTCAATTCTCCTTGAGTAGAAAAAGAGTAGGTCCTCAAAATTTATAGCCATTATCTGAGCTATTTATTTATTAGATCACTTTTTGGTTATTACCCTATCATTCATTCATTCCTTCTCCTATTTATATTATTGATTAAGTGATATGATGTTCCTTCTGTCTGGAATGCTGTGATTGCAATATCTAACTGTTAAGTGTTACCCTAAAGACCATTCTCAGGGATACCTTCCATAATCTATACCCCACTATACCAGTCTAGAGGGTCCTTCATCAATAGCATCCTTACTACTAGCAAAGATAGTATGAATATTTGTGAAGAGTTCTTTGTCATCTTTCCCCATACCATGATAAGCTCAATGACAGTAGCAAATTCATATATATATATATATATTACACACACACATATATAACCCCCAGCATCCAGGGTCATACTTGAAACATAGTAGATGCTCAAAAAATACTTGACTATTTTTACTAATGACCTTGGAACTGGCACAGATATAAAAAGAAGTCCAGAGTACAGAAAACATTTTCAACCCAGACAGGCGCCTTTTCACAAAGTTGTAGACGTTATTGAAATTCTTAGGCTGGAAGGATATATTCCTGCAGTGTGTGCACAGAAGGGCTGTAAAGAAAAAGTAGCTGATGGACAGAAAACTGATCCACAATAGCATCTATAAATGGACCATGAAATCATCACTTTCCTTGGTTTTTATTTGTTTCTGGATGGAATCCCAGGCAGGGAAGATAACCTTCGCCTCAGAACAATGTGGCGCATCATATGTAAATGTAATGAAATGATGAATTATTCCAGTGTCATTATGCCCCTGATTTATGGGGAGACATTATCTGCTAAAAGCCCAGGCTGAAAGAATATTGATTTCACTTTTACCAAGACAGCCATTTAAAACTTTTTAGAGACAGCAAATGATTGTTTGAAAGACCAACTTCACAAAGGCCAGTTTCAAACCATTTGGTGAGGAGGGGTTGGAGGAAGCAAAAACAGTAATGCAGCTACTTTAAGAGCCAGTTGGACCAAGCGAGGTCCTCTTGTTCTGTATTCTCCTGGAATACCTTGTTCCTCTCCTTTGCAGCACTTGACTGCACTCATAGGGTTTGGGACCACATTTTGGTTTGAATCTGAATTTTACTTTTTTCTGGGCAAATGATTTTCTTTATCCTTCCCATTCAACTTATTTTGAAATCCAGAAGCTGTGGGTTGATCCTATTAGGTAGCAGTAATAGCAGCGGTAGGGAGTTTTCCTTTCCTCTTGAAATGAAATATTAATAACATGATTTTCTCAATCAAATACTATCATGTTGATAGTAAACTATGCTTCCTGCAGAATATAGGAGGAGTGTACTGGTGAATTTTTTTAAAGGAAGGAATACCAGTACAGAACAGTATGATATATTTGGGTCTATGCTAATGAATTTAAAGAAATATTTTCTTGTATTTTGTATCATCTTACACTCTGGCTAGGTTTCTTGCCACATAAAAGGAAAAAAAATTAATTTCTGAGTACCTTTCACAGGCTAGGCATTTTACAGCCTTATTTTAGCAGTCCTCCCAAATTTTTCAGGATAGCTATGTTGTCTTCCCTTATAGATAAGACAGTCAAGGCCCAGGAATTCTGAGGTTACAGTGACAGTTGACAGAGCTTGAATTTGCACCTGATCCTATTTGAAGCCTATGCATCTTGCTCATCACAAGACCTTCTTTCCTTCTCAGTTCAGAAGATCAGGTGTCCTTGCTAAGGAGGCAGTTTTAGTCTTTAGAATAAGTTTGGAATTAGGAACCAACTCTTTCTTCTTGTCTACCTGAGTCAGTTAGGCATAACTTTTGTCCCTCATCTCCTTACAATGTTGATCAGCTTAGACAGACAGATGGATATCTAATCAACTCCAGTCACAGGTTGGTTCTACATATTGAACATTAATCCCTTTGTTTCTGAGTGAGACTTCTCTGACATAAAATGAAAAACCTAAAGGACAAATTAGTGGTATGTGGGCTAAATATAACCCCAGGCACGTTTTGTCATTCTTGTTGTAGCTATTGATCAACCATCCTCTTAGAGCTAGCATATTCTCTTCTGTATATAAACTTCTTGAGATGACATATAACACAATTCACCCATTTAAAATGCACGTTTCCATGGTTTTCAGTATATTCAAAAGTCTGTAGCCATTGCCACAATTTCAGCACATCCTCATCACTCGCAAAGGAAATCAGTATGAATGAAGAGTTATTCCCCACCCACCACAACCAAATCCTCCACCTCTCAGCGATGACTAATCTAATTTCTGTCTCTATATATTTGCCTATTCTAGGCATTTCATATACATGGGATTATACAACGCTTGGTCATTTCACTCACTTCTTTCACTTAGCACAATGTTTTCAAGGTTTATTCATGCTGTAACATATTATTTCTTTTTATGGCTCAGGAATATTTCATATTATGGATGGATATACCATATTTTACATATCTGTTTACCAGCTGATGGACATCTGAGTTGTTTCTGTTTTTTGGCCATTAGAAACAAGCTGCTATGAACACTGATAGACAAATTTTTGTGTGGACATATATTTTCATTTCTCCGTATGTATCTGCTGCTGCTGCTAAGTTGCTTCAGTCCTGTCCGACTCTGTGCAACCCTATAGACGGCAGCCCACCAGGCTCCGCTGTCCCTGGGATTCTCCAGGCAAGAACACTGGAGTGGGTTGCCGTTTCCTTCTCCAGTGCATGAAAGTGAAAAGTGAAAGTGAAGTCGCTCAGTCGTTTTTGACTCTAAGCAACCCCATGGACTGCAGCCTACCAGGCTCCTCCATCCATGGGATTTTCCAGGCAAGAGTACTGGAGTGGGGTTCCATTGCCTTTTCTGTGGGTATGTATCTAGGAGAGGAATTATAAGATCACATAGTATAGTAACTCTGCCTAATCTTTTGAGGAACTGCCAGACCATTTTTCAGAGTGTCTTTAAAATTTTAATTTCTCAATTGTGTAAGGAGTCTCACTTCTCTATACCTTTGCCAACTTGTTATTGTCTGGTCTTTTTATTATAGCCATCTTAATGGGTGTTGAATGATATCTCATTATAATTTTCATTTGCATTTACCTAATATTTAAAGATTGTTGCATATGCTCATTGTCTACTTGCATATTTTCTTCGGAGAAATGTCCATTCAGATCTTGTATCCATTATTTAATTGGGTTGTCATTTTATTTTTTGAATAGTAAGAATTTTTGTTTCTATAACTCAGATGCAAGTCCCTTATCAAACATATGATTTTCTCTCAGTTTATGGGTTATTATCTTTCCTTTTTCTTGATTGTATTCTTTCAGTGAAAGTGAAAGTGAAAAGTGAAGTATCTCAGTCGTGTCCGACTCTTTGCAACCCGTGGACTGTAGCCCACCAAGATCCTCCATCCATGGGATTCTCCAGGCAAGAATACTGGAGTGGGTTGCCATTTCCTTCTCCAATTCTTTCAGTACAAAGCTTTAATTATGATTAAGCCCATGTTATCTATTTTTCTATTGTTGCTTGTACTTTTGGTGTCATATCTAAGAATCTATTGTCTAACAGAGTCAAAAAGATCTACTCCTATGTTTTCTTCCAAAACTTTTACAGTTTCAACTCTTATAAGTCTGTGATCCATTTTCAGTTAATTTTTATATATGGGGTGAGAGAGGGGGTCCAACTTCACTTTTTCACATGTGGCTACCAAGTTGTTTTAGCATCATTTGTTGAAAAGATTCATTTTACCTCCTTAAATTACGTTCTGTTGTAAAAAACCAATTTACTGTAATTGTGAGGGTTTCTTTCCAGATTTTCAATCCTCTCTATTGATGTATATATTTATACTTATGTTAGTACCACACTGTCTTAATTAAAGGCTTTGTAGTAATTTTTAAATTGATGTGAGTTCTCCAAATATGCTCTCATTTCAAGGTTGTTTTGTCTACTATAAATTCCTTGATTTTTTATATAAATATTAGGTTCATCTTCTCAATTTCTGAAAGAAAAAGAAAGACTCAGCTTTTGAATAGGATTGCAATGAGTCTGTGGATCAATTTGTGGAGTACTGTCATCTTAATAACATTAGATCTTCCAGCCTGTGAATATGGAATAACTTTTTATTTATTTATGTCTTTTTAAATTTCTTTCAGTAATACTTTGTGGTTTTCAGAGTGTAAATTCTGTACTATTTTGATAAATTTATTCCTAAGAGTTTCTTTTTGAAGCTAATGAAAATGGAATTCATTTCTTAATGTCATTTTCAGTCATGTCCATCTCTTTGTGACCCCATGGACTGTAGCCCTCCAGGTTCCTCTGTCCATGGAATTTTCCAGGTAAGAATTCTGGAGTGGGTTGCCATTTCCTACTCCAAGGGATCTTCCTGATCCAGGAATTGAACCCAAGTATTTTTTAATTCTTTACCACTGTGTCATCTGGCAAGCCCTCCAGTCAGTGCATTACTCCAGAGCAAAACTCAAACAACCACTAGAGATGTGAATGAAGCCATCTTAGCCCATCCAGCCCCAGCCAACCTGCCAGCTGGCCAGGAACACATAAGCCAGCCAGACAAATCAGGGACATCTGACCTAGACCATCAGAACTGTCCAGTTGACTTATGGACACTTCAGTAATAATAAGTGAGTGTTGCTCTAAGCCTCTGAGTTTTGGACGAGTTTGTTATACTCCAGTAGCTTGTTGATAAAGCTGCCTAAAAAAATAGCATCAAAATGTGTTTTATATATGTATACATACATATATATATATGTAATTTTGAATTATCTTTACTTTTGACCATGTCAAAATGTGATATGCATAAGCTAGTGGTATGCAAGTTAATTTTAAAATAACACAAATAAACCTTTAAAATTTTAATAGATATATACCTAGATTTGGAGAAAGAAATGGCGACCCACTCCAGTATTCTTGCCTGGAGAATTCTTTGGACAGAGGAGCCTGGCGGGCTGCAGCCCATGTGGTCACAAGAGTCGGACATGACTTAGTGACTAAACCACCACCATATGTAGATTAGTGTGTGTTAGGAAACACTGGTTTTCTATAAACAAAGATCACATAAAGTATTCATTTTAAATAAACTTTTCAAACAAAAACTATCTCAGTTTAAAGATATTAAGTAAACTATAGTAAGCAGAAATAGTAAAATTGCAAATCTGGGAAATGAATGCCTGAAATCTGGGAAATACTGCAGCCAGACCTGACCTGACATTTGGCTATAGCACTTAACACCTCACCAAGGTGTCTTACCTAAGCATTTGGCAATCCTTGAATACTGGCCTGGAGGAATTTATGTTCTAAAGTGTGGGACAACAAAGCCGGGGTAAGGCATGTTAATGTGATGAAGGAAACAACTTTGCCAGAAAATTCAGTTTGGTAGAACCAGGCCTATATCTGTACATGGCGAGTATGTACAGACATACCTTACTTAGTGTTTACACAGGGTCTTATCTAAGGATCTCATAACCCTTCACAGGCTTTAATTAAATCCCACAATATGTTTGATAAAGCAGCTATTATTTTAGATGGGTAAATTGAGATACTCTTAATCAAGGGTCCCCAAACTGATGAGGCAATGTGCCTAAGGACAAGCAGGAAATGATTATCTAAGCTGCAAACAGAAGCTGCTAGTCTTGTTTTAGGTTCTGACTCGAACCACTTTACCGCAGAGCCCGAGGGAGGAGAAAATTACTTCTTTTTAATGATTTCTTAGAGTCGTATGAAACTCGTCTCTCACCCTAGGCCTTACTCTGCTTAACAAAGAGAAGAACAGTTTGCTTGTCATTTTTTTTTTTTTCTGTCACAGGTAAATAAGTTCCTTATTCCACCCTATGAAGAGTATCTCAAATACTTTATAGACATATTCTGGAACCATCTACCTATTGCATGAAGGCAGACATCAAGACTCTGCTTTTAGGGAGGATTTTAATCCCTTATCTTAAAACACTTTGTCAGAGTAAACAAGCTTCAAGCTTTGCCTGTTCTCTGACAGGGGTAATGATCCATGGCCAAGCATTATCTTTGGCTCATTTAGACTTCCTGGAACCATGAGTTCAAATCCTGCCAGGTCAGCATGGGCCTTCATCCTCCCAAATTAGATAAACAGAGGAGACAGTTTACCACACTGATTTCTTGGCTAAGACTTTGGAAAGCAAAAGTCTAATTTTAAGGTCTTGGGATGTTGGTCTTTTAAGAAAACTTGTTGACTTTACCTTGGATCACTAGATCAAAGCTAAATGCTGCTAGGGAAGTACCTCTTTAAAAGGACTAATAATACTTTCTGTTGGAAAATTTTGCCAGATTTTTTAAATAGAAGCTATACATGAAACACACTACACATACACACTGGAATTGTTCTTCAGACACCTTATTAACCTACTTACATCTTTTGTTAGATGCTCCTGTGCTGTGCTTGTTGTTCAGGCATGCCTGACTCCTTGCAACCCTATGGATTGTAGCCCGCCAGGCTCCTCTGTCCATGGGGATTCTCCAGGCAAGAATACTAGAGTGGGTTGCCATGCCCTCCTCCAGGAGATCTTCCCAATCCAGGAATCAAACACAGGTCTCTCGTACTGCAGGTGGATTCTTTACCATCTTCGCCACAGGGAAGCCGTTCTGGCCTGGAGCTAGTGACTCGCAGAGACTCATAGGAACCAAGGGAAGTGTTAGGAGGAAGATGGTTCTGATTACAACCTTTCATCTCACTTTTGTTGACTTTGGACAAGTCTCTTAATTAATGTATATCTTAGTTTCCTCACATAAATCACAGATGATAATCACTTCTCACATGAGATGAGATAATCACTGCTTATACAGCATCTGTGAACAGTGAATGGAATGTATGCAAAAGCATTTTACAATCCATGAAATACAAAGCTATAAAGGATTAGTTATTCACGTAATGTGCTTATGCAGTACAGTCATTACTTACATGTCAATGTACACTATCAATGTTCATCTGAAAAAAATTGTATCCTACTCAAATAATTTAAACTCTTCTTCTGATATGGCACTCAGCCTATAACTTTGGTTATGAGTACTAGAAACTTCAACTGAAAATTGAAGTCTTTCTATAAATAGAATTGTCTTAAATAGAAAAGGAACTTGATTGGCTTGTGGAAGGGCCAGATTCAGTGGTCAACAAGATATAACTGAGATAAGAGAATTATTTATAATTTTGCTATGTGTATTAATAGCATTGTAGTTGTGTTTTTGAAATTTCCTTATCTACTGGAGATACAACACAGAATACTTGTGGAAACTTGAAAACTTGAAACAAGAAAACTTGTGGTGTTTGTAATATACTGATGTGGTAAGCCTGGTGAGAAAAGTAAGTGCACCCTCCTACCCTGAACCATAAGCAAGCAATAGCCTGTGACTGACCTGGCAAAACAAAGCTCTGTTCAGAGGAAGCTCATGGAATAACTTTGGCCAGAAGGATGAGCTAACATCATAATAAGGACTTGCAGAGAGAAACCACTCCCCAAATGCATGTTGTGTACCATGACCAGGACTGACTTAACTAGGGGGAAGGAATCATAATTTTCTGTGTCTACAGATATGTAAGTAAGCCAAATGTGTGGGGTTTTTTGGTGACGAAAAATAATTCTAGAACAAAACTCACTGGCACATTCTTTTGAAAGGAAATCCCCACTGTCAAAAGTCTAAAAAACTACATTTTCACTCTCCTTTAAAACTGCTGCTGCTGCTAAGTCACTTCAGTCGTGTCCAACTCTGTGCGACCCCATAGATGGCAGCCCACCAGGCTCCTCCGTCCTCAGGATTCTCCAGGCAAGAACACTGGAGTGGGTTGCCATTTCCTTCTCCAATGCATGAAAGTGAAAACTGAAAGTGAAGTCGCTCTGTCATGCCTGACTCTTCTCGACCCCATGGACTATAGCCTACCAGACTCCTCTGTCCATGGGATTCTCCAAGCAAGAATGCTGGAATGGGGTGCCATTGCCTTCTCCACTCCTCTAAAATTGGAAGGCAATAATACAACACTGTTTTAACCAGAAGATTTTTCCACTCAATTCTAATTCAAAAGTATATCTGCTGACATGCTTTATAAAACAATCTCTGAGTGGTAATTATGTACCTTGAGCTGAATTACAAGTGCATTTGTCTTGAATGCTTAATATAGTCTATGGGAAGTGTCTTGAGAATTTTCATTTCTGTCCCTCCCAACAGAAAGAGGTATTAACCATTTAGAATGAGACACTCATATTAGGTTTGGTGCATAAAGGAAAACACAAGTAGGGTTTTAAGACTTAAATAGAATTTTCTCCAGAGCCTACAATAGGAACTACTATTGAAGGACTGTAGATTCTTTCAGTATAGAGGCTGAAGGAATAGTGTCCTTCAATATAGTGTGACCTCTCAGTCCCTCTAATGCGTCCCCCACATATTAGGCATTCAGTAAATTGTTGGTTCATGAATGAATAGCTCACAATTAAGAGACTATGTCATTTTGTATCTAAGGGCCCAAGTCTACTTTTATGTCTCATTACTCCACCCATTGGTTATGTATTAGATGACCTTACTAGTTTCCCTATTTTTCTGAATTTCGATTTCTTAACTGATAAATTGAGACTAATAATGCCATATTAGTTGGAGGTCAAAACGAGAAAAGCTACACAAAGCTTTTAGCATATTGGCTGGCACATAAATAGTGCTTTATAAATGTTTGTAATTATTTTTAGAACTTATTTCTTTCACAGATCCAAAAAGGTTTTTCATTTTTTTGAAGAAAATGATGGTTGCATTTCTTAAAATGATTTCTTTTTATCTTTTGGAAGTCTAACTTTTCAACACTTAGCTTGAGAATTACAATGAATTTGAGGATCTGAGAAACAATCTTTTCTGTATACATGTTACTTAGAAACAATTACAGTGGCTATGAGCGTATACTTATTTTAGTAACAATCTATTTGCACCCTTTAAAAAAACAACAAAAGGGACTTCCATGGGAGTCCGGTGGCTCAGACTCTGGGCTCCCAGTGCATGGGGCCTGGGTTTGATCCCTGGTCAGGGAACTACTAATAGATCCCACATGCTGTAACTAAGAGTTCTCATGCCACAGCTAAAAGGATCCACAGTGAAGACCCTGCATGCCACAGCTAAGACCCAGCACAGTCAAATAACTAAATGAATATATATATATATATATATATTTTTTTTTTTTCTTTAAAGTAACCCATAAGAAGTGTATGCTTAATGTTGAGAAGACATGCTGGACTTCCCTGGTGGTCCAATGTTTAAGAATCTGCTTGCCAACTCAGGGGACACAGGGTTCGATCCCTGGTCCAGGAAGATCCCACATGCTGCAGGAAACCAAGCCTGTGGTCCACAACTACTGAAGTCACCACAATGAGAAGCCCACACATTCCAACTAGAGAGGAGCCCCTGCTCATCGCAACTAGAGAAAGCCCACATGCAGCAACAGAGACCATACATATATAAAATTACATACAAACATATATAAAATTAATTTTAAAAAATAAGAAGATGTGGGGTATGTGGGGTATAAATCATACAGACTTATTAAGTACAGGAATCCCATACACATTGAATTTGTTGGCCAGTTTAAGGAGGGATGAGACTGAGTTACCACCTGAGAAGCTGATTTCTCAATTACACATGATTTTCTTTTACCTTTCAATAATTTTTGGATTATTTTCTCCTTAAAGATCTTATATATTTAAGATCCTATGTATTTTTGCTTTAAGGACTCTGAAGTTTTTATGTATCTGTGGTAGAATACTGTTATTATTATTTTTTAATTTATTAAAGCAGGAACAGAATATATGCTTTTATGTATTAATCTTCTAGCTTGCAAACTTGCTGACCTCTCTACTGCTGAATAAGCTGCAGATTCTCTTATATTTTCAATGTTAAAAATTATATGCAAATAATTTCATGTCTTCCCCTTAAATCTTTATACATTTTTTCTTATTTATTTGCCAAGAAAGTCTATTTAAAATTAAATGCAAATAATATTCAAGGGCAATATTTATTGATATTTCCCTGAATTTAAAAGTAATGCTTCTAATGTTGATTAACTATAATGTTGCTATAGATTTTTCATTTGCTAGGAATTCTTTTTTCTAGTATAAGTAGGCTCCATCACACCACTGGATACCTCCTTTAGTAAATAAATGTGTAGATTTCTGAGTACTTACACAAAGAACTTTCAAGGAATGAACAGGGTTCATTTAATAGTACAAACAAAGAGAAAGGAACAGATAAAAGAGAGGAAAAAGTACAAGAGACAAAATGGCTGGTCATCGTGCAGTCCCAGTAGAGAAGCAAGGAAGAAATAATATTACTGGGGGTAGGCAAAGCAAACTTCAGCCTTACCTGCCATGTTTTATTTTACTTTTTAGAGAAGAGTTAGTTATACAGATATTACAAAATAATCATTGGTTTTTAAAACTTAAACAAGAAAGATTTGAAATAAAGCTTTTCAACACCAACCTAAGAGATAAAAGGTTATATATATTTGGTTATATAAGAGATAAATGTAGCATCCTGATGGGTGGCATGGTGCTTTCACAGGACAAGGTTGGAGGGCACCCACCTATAGTTCTAATACACCTAAATAGACTTTGCCTCACCTCTTTCTGGGCTTCCCTGGTGGCTCAGTGGTAAAGAATCCGCCTGCAATGCAGGGGATGCAGGAGACCGGAGTTTGATCCCTAGGTCAGGAAGCTCCCTTGGAGGAGAACATGGCAACCCACTCCGGTATTCGTGCCTAGAGAATCCCACGGACTGAGGAGCCTGGCAGGCTACAATCTATGGGTCGCAAAGACTTGGACAGGACTGAGCACACACGTATGCACACCTCTTTTCAGTTTCAGGATCCCAGGGAAGTCTCTGTTCTCCCTAATTCATAGGGTTATTCTGACGTTTTAATGACCTCGTAACCTTAAAAGAATTATATGGTATCTGGCACAAAGTGCTTACTCAGTGACAGTCCTTCATGTTGCCAGAACTTTGTAATACTTGCCCAGGTCTGGATTCTTCTTCTTGCTGCTGCTGCTGCTAAGTCGCTTCAGTCGTGTCCGACTCTGTGCAACCCCATAGATGGCAGCACACCAGGCTCCCCCGTCCCTGGGATTCTCCAGGCAAGAACACTGGAGTGGGTTGCCATTTCCTTCTCCAATGCATGAAAGTGAGAAGTGAAATTGAAGTCGCTCAGTCGTGTCCGACTCTTAGGGACCCCATGGACTGCAGCCCACCAGGCTTCTCCGTCCATGGGATTTTCCAGGCAAGAGTACTGGAGTGGGGTGCCATTGCCTTCTCCAATTCTTCTTGTTAGCATTGTCCAAAGCCCATTTCTCTTTTTTCCCTTCAAAACTTAGAAAGATGACTCAGTCTTGCCACCAAATTCTAACAGTGTTATAAGGTTTAAGGATTTAACTTCTGAAAAAAATAAATTAGTATGTACAGTAGTTACCCCTCATCCATGGGCTTTCTTTACACAGTTTCAGTTACCCATGGTTAACCACAATCCAAAAATATTAAGTGGAAAAATCCAGAAGAAAAGAACTCATCAATTTTAAATTGCACGCTATGATGAAATATCAATCACCCCACTCTGCACTGTGAGACCCCAAGTGATCTTCTTCTAACATATCCTGTGCCTTACACAGAAGCCTCTCAGTTAACAGATCAACTATCCTGGTAACAAACTCCTCGGGTTCAAGTAACCCTTATTTTACTTAAAATGGCCCTGAAGCATAACAGTAGTGATGCTGGCAGTTCAGATGCCAAAAAGAGAAGCCTTCAATCATTTCCTTTAAGTGAAAAGGTGAAAGTTCTCAACTTAGTAAGTAAAGAGAAAAACAAATCATATGCTGAGGTTACTAAGATCTATAGTAAGAACAAATCTCCTATCCAAGAAGAAGAACAACCAAGAAATTAGTGCTAGTTTGGGGCTTCCCTCGTAGCTCAGTTGGTAAAGAATCCGCCTGCAATGCAGGAGACCCCAGTTCTATTCCTGGGTCAGGAAGATCCACTGGAGAAGGGATAGGCTACCCATCCCAGTATTCTTGGGCTTGCTTCCCCTGTGGCTCAGCTGGTAAAGACTCCACCTGCAATGAGGGAGACCTGGGTTCGATCCCTGGGTTGGGAAGATCCCCTGAAGAAGGGAAAGGCTACCCACTCCAGTATTCTAGCCTGGAGAATTCCATGGACTGTATAGTCCATGGGGTTGCAAAGAGTTGGACATGACTGAGCGACTTTCACTTTCACTTTGCTGTTGTATCTTCAACTAAAAGTTATGGCTATCTTGCATGATAAGTGCTTGCTGCTGCTGCTGCTAAGTCGCTTCAGTTGTGTCCAACTCTGTATGACCCCATAGACGGCAGCCCACTAGGCTCCACCGTCCCTGGGATTCTCCAGGTAAGAATACTGGAGTGGGTTGTCATTTCCTTCAATGCATGAAAGTGAAAAGTGAAAGTGAAGTCGCTCAGTCATGCCCAACTCTTAGCGAACCCATGGACTGCAGCCTTCCAGGCTCCTCCTTCCATGGGATTTTCCAGGCAAGAGTATTGGAGTGGGGTGCTTAGTTAAGATGAAAAAGGCATTATATACATATATATATATAGAGAGAGCAAGGTATTTTAAAAGAAAAACCACATTCACATATCTTTTATTATAGTATATTGTTATAATTGTTCTATTTCATTACTAGCTATAGTTGTTAATCTCTTACTGTGCCTAAATTAAACTTTATCATAGATATGAATGTAGGGAAGAAAATAACAGTATATGTAGGGTTTGGTACTACTGGTGATTTTGTCCATCCCCCTCAGATAAGGAAAGACTACTGTACCCAGTTTTTTTGAAGCTTAAGGATCAAATTTCTATAAAATAGGATTATAGTTAATGAGACGTACCTGTGCCATGAACAAGTCATTGCTAGTATTTGTTTCTATGGTGAACTGCACTGAACAATAGGTATTCAGAAAAATAACCTGATACTGTGGGGGGAAGGCTCTCTTTACTTCTTATTAATTCTTGACTCCAAGTGCCCTTTGCACCTCTTGGCTCACCGTTAGATCAGTGAAGTTATTATTATTACTGAAACATAAGGTTAACATTTCCATCATCACTGGGGTTAAAATTTGCATACTTCTGCATAATTCCTCTGCACAGCTGCTTATAAGCTTTGTCTTTCATCTTGGTTTGCACAATTCATCTGGAATTTCTTAAAACTAGACTATTCATAATAACAGTCTTGTAAGAACTTAGGGGGAATGTTGAGTTCAACATTTTAGCAGCATCCTTCACTTAAATAAAAATCCTCAGAGCCTCTTGAAGACATGAACAATTTTGACTGAAAAGTATAATATCAACCACATGTGCTGAAGGATTGCAGAACAAATTTTATATTGCAATATAAATCTGCCAGAAACAACAACAAAAAAGGTCATCAGTCTCTTCCTCACGTTCTGTTGGCATTTTGAAATTACCGTCTTTTCCTGCCTCTCTGCTACTTCCCAAACAAAACCAGGGTATTCGATGTTGTCCCAGATCCTATTTGTCAGTGATGTTCCTTTGATAAACTATCGAAACTTATTGGCCAGATGAAAAGAAATCACATAAAAACGCAAACCATTTGTAAAATTCAAGACTGACTAAAAGGACTAAATGACTTTCACTTCATAGTGGACTCAAAAGAAATCGGTAAACAGCTATTATATGAAAAGAAGGAAAGGCAGCATAATAGAAAAGCTTAGAAGGAAGGGCATCTTAATTGTAGCTTTGACTTTGCCCATAATGTGATGCATTTCCTTCAGCACACATCACTCATTTTGCATTAGCCAGGGCTCTTGGTTTCAAGCGACAGAACTCAAAGCAATTGGCAAAACAAGAGATAAAAGCAGAGGTAGAGAAGAGCCACTCACTAGCTCATATAAAAAGTCCAGGGGTATATTTGGTGTGGCTGGATCCAGGTGTTTTAAAGACATCATCAAGAATAGGTTTCTCCCTGGCCCCCAGCTTCCTTTTCCTATGAGTTGACTTTACTTTTGGATAGAATTTTCACACCCTATGAAAAGATTATTATTAGCAGTTCTAGCTCTGTCTATCAGCAATCGCTGGGGCAGGGGACCATCAATTTTTCTACTGTTTTCATAAAAGTCCCACGGTCATTGGAGAGAAACTTTAGGTCTCAGGCCCTACCTTGAACCAATGAAAACTGTAAATTAGCCAGGTCTAGACTATAGGCACCACATACTGCGTGGACTGAAATTTAAGAGGGGGTGTTTGTTCACAGGCAAATCAGGACACTGTTCCCAGAAAAAGTGGGGAATGCCTGATAAATAGTGGATAAGTAAAAACAATGCACTTCCATCCCAGCCTCTCTTGGATTTCAAAGTACTCAGTAAAATACAGAATTTAGAGCTGATAATGTAAAGCTTTTTACTCTAAGATTCAAACTACAGTATTTCAAAGGATCTTTTGAGGAAGAGATGGCTGAAACCTAATATTGACTCTCCTACTCTTGTTATTCAGTTGCTCAGTCACGATGGACTCTTTGCAACCCCATGGACTGCAGCACGCCAGGCTTCCCTGTCCCTCACCATTTCCTGGAGCTTGCTCAAACTCATGTGCATTGATTTGGTGATGCCATCCAACCATCTCATCCACTCTCCTCCCCTTCTCCTCCTGCCTTCAATCTTTCCCAGCATCAGGGTCTTTCTAATGAGTTGGCTCTTCACATCAGGTAGCCAAAGTACTGGGGTTTCATCTTCAGCATCTGTCCTTCCAATGAATATTCAGGGTTGATTTCCTTTAGGATGGACTGGTTTGATCTCCTTGAAGTTCAACAGACTCTCAAGAGTCTTCTCCAACACCACAGTTCAAAAGCATCAATTCTTTGGTGCTCAGCCTTCTTTATAGTCCAAGTCTCACATCCTACTGGAAAAACCTACTCTATTTTCAGTAATAACCTGTCCTACCCACCCCACCTCAGTTTGCATAGTGCACACCAGGCAGCAAAAGAGTATTATTTCCCACACTTCCCTGTAGCCAGATACAACCATAGGACTGATGTGGTAATTGCAGTTACGGCCTCCAAAGATATCCAAGTCTTAATCCCTGGAACGTGTAAAAGTTCCCTATGTGGTAATAGACTTCTTGCCAACTTGGTTGAGTTAAGGATCTCGAGATGGAGAGATTATTCTGGATTATGGGGCGATTCCCAAAGGCAATCACAAATGTCTTTATGAAATGGAGATCAAGAGGTATGACATACAGAAGAGAAGAAGGTCATGTGACCATACAGGCGGAAATGGGGGTGACGCAGTCCCAGCCCAGGAACACAACCAGCCACCAGAAGCTGGAAGATGCAAGGAAACTCCCAAAAGCCTCCACAAGGAGTGCAGCAATTTGGGCATCCTGATTTCAGCTCAGAGAGACCAAGAAAGAACTGTTAGAGTATACACTTCTCTTGTTTTAAGCCACTACATTTGGGTAATTTGTTATAACAGTTACAGGTAACTAATTAACTAAGTTCTGACAAACAAAATATGAGCAGAAAAGGAGATGTCCAGCTTCCAGTTCATGGTCTTCAAAGGAAAGGTGCTTCTCTCCCTTTCGTCTCTCTTCTATCCAGGTTGCTGCAATGAAGAAGTGCTGGTGAGCCAACTTGTACCATCACTCATTGTGTGAATAACAGTAACATGGGAGGATGTTGGAGCAACAAGACAGAAGGGGCCTGGGTCCCCAATATTTACCTTAAGACCCCAATTTGAGAGAGATATAAAATTCTATCTTGTTTCAGCCACTATTCTGGATTCTCTTATTGTAGCTAATCTATATTTTAACAAAACTACTATTTTCATCAGCCACGAGGCTGCAATTCAAAGGCTTGCAACTATAGGGAGTATAATTAACCAAGTCCCAGAGGCTACAATCTGAAATTCACCATCACATCTGCACTCTCTTCCCATAAGCTGCTCCCATAATATCAGTGTGGTGGGGATGCACTCTCGGTTTTGGGAGACCGAAGACTCCTCTAACAGCCAAATGACTCAAGGACTCCTTGGTGGCTTTGCTGAAACTCCATAGATAGTATAGCAGTCTAAAATACTTCCAGTCAATCTTCCTTCACTCTCCCTTCACTTGGGGCAGGTGGTTTCACCACGTGATGGTGCTCCCAACCGTATCAGTTTCTTCCCTCCCTATATTCTCTCAGGTGTTTCCCGAGTTAAGTCCCTACTCATTTAATCCCATCTTGGCATCTTCTTTTCAGATTATCACACCACATTTTCTCAAAAGTTCATGAACAATGAGACCCTCCAGCAAAATAAGGGCATAAGAATCTTACTGAGTAATAAAGGTATCTTGTCACAAGCATATTAACCCAAGGTAACTTTCTAGGGAAAGAAACAGACTTGGATATCTTACACCTTACTTGCCCCACACAACATCTTGCTGACTTCCAAATTATCTGCTTTTATTAGGAAATAAATTATGCAGGCAATAGAATTTTCTCTCAAGGTTTGGCAAACTGCATATTATTGACTGCAAATAAATGAACGAGAAGTAAAATTTTATCAATTAGCTAATTGCTTTGCTTAAATATCAAACATCAGGATGGTTGGTGGTAAGCACATATAGGATTCAGGCTGACTAAATATTTCATCCATCCTTGGCCTGATTGAACCTAGTATAGGTAATGTCCATTAGCTCTGAATTTCTGCAGGTTTGCATGTTTTTGCCTTGGTGGGTGCTATTCACCTGGCCCAGAGGTACAAATATCCATATGGGGTGAAATCTTGTCTAACTCCCCCAATTACTGTCACCGTTGATCCCACTTCAGTCTATTTGCACTTTTAATTATAACTTACTTCTTTCTGGAAGTATATTTATCTCTCAGATCATCATACTTTTTATTCATTTTAGTAATCCCCTGACTCTTCCTCACTTTCTTTATCAGTCTTCATTGCACATTTGCTGAACTGAAGTAAATGTAAAAGAGTTGGAAAATAGGGTACATTAATATTGTTGGAGACCAACATTTATGCAATAGATTAGGAACGTTCCCCCAGGAGTTGGGAACTTCCCTCAAGGAGTGGTTATTAGAGTGAGAAAATATGCCATTGAGAATCTCAGGGATGAAAACGTCTGCTCCTAACAAAGGCTTTAAACACAAAACTGAGCAGAGCAAATTGAAAATGATGAGTTATAACCCTTCAACATGTAGTATATTTACAACCATGCCAACTGTGGGAAGACTCTACAAACCATGCCTTATTCATTGTTGTATGGAAAGGGTGTGTTGTGTGTGTGTGTGTGCACGCGCACATGTGTATCTGTGTTCCAGGGGACAGAGGTGTGCACTTCTTTCTCATCTGTTGTCAGACAAAAAACAAAGGTTTTCTACTGCACTTCTGAAAACATGTTACTTTTAAATGCTGCTGCTGCTGCTAAGTCGCTTCAGTCGTGTCCGACTCTGTGTGACCCCATAGATGGCAGCTCACCAGGCTCCCCCATCTGATTGCAGTGCAAAACTGTTACTGACGTATATCTTAACTGAACGTTTGTTTAGGCCTCAAAGTTTTTTAATATTAAAGGAAAACACATGATCTGATCACAGTAATAAGAAAATACAATTAGAAAATTAGAGAATTCTTAGAATATTAGTATATCAGATATATGGAACTGGCGGGGTGGGGGTGGGTAGAAAGCACAGATTTTGATTTCCAGATCTGAGTCTGACATAAACTAACAATACAGCCTAGGATTAGTCACCTAAACACTCTGTGACCTGGCAACCTTATCTAGACAAATGAGAGCACTGAAGTGTTTCACAGATTGAAAACTGCTGGTTTATGAGCCAGGTGCTGCCTAAAGATGTGTTTTCTTTGGCTAGTTGAATTAGTTGCTTAACTTTAACTCAAGACATTTTGGCAGAAAAATAATACAATCTCTGGCTCCTTTGAAAAATCAAAAGATTAAACAACCTCATCCTGTATTCCCATATGGCAACCATTGGGCAAAGCAAATATTTTTCAGGTATACATGACCCACTTCATTCATGTATGCCTGTGAATGTGTGACCCCTACACTTCATTACCTCGAAGGGTCTGTCTAGTTCTAAATGTCTGTGAGACTAGAATAAAACCGAGAGTCTAGAAACAAACCCATATATATTCATTACCAATTGATGTTTCAGTAAGTGTGTCAAGACAACTCAATGAGAAAATAATAGTCTTTCAACAAATGGTCCTGAGACAACTTGATATCTCCATGCAACTAAATGAAGTTAGATCCCTTCCTCATATACATAACAAATCAAGATGGATCATAGATCCAGATAGAAGAGATCAAACTATAAAACTATTAGAAGAAAATATAGGAAAAATCTTCATGATCCTAGATTAGGCAAAGTTGTCTGAGATATGACACCAAAAAGATCAAGCGATGAAAGAAAAAAGATAAATTGGACTTCATCAAAATTTTAAAAATACTTGTGCTTCAAAGGATACCTAACCAAAATAAAAAGACACCCCATAGAATGAGACAAAATATTTGCAAATCATGTGTCTGATAAGGGATCTGTAAGATGGAGTATATAAAGAATTTTGTTGTTACAATGCAATAATAAAATGATGAATAACCCTCTTAGAAAACAAGAAAGGGGCCTGAATAAACATTTCTCTAAAGATATACAAATGGTCAAAAAGCATACAAAAAGCCGCTCGCCATTATCAGGGAAATGCAAATAAAAATCACAATGAAATACAACTTCACACCCACTAAAATGGCTATAACCAAAAGATACATATCATATAAAAGTGCTGACAAAAATATGAAGAAATTTTTTGGTAGGAATGTAAAATTTTGTACTCACTTTTGAAAACAGTCTGAAAGTTCATTGAAAGGTTAAATGTGAAACTACCACATACTCAGTAATTCTGCTACTAGATACATACCGAAAGGAAGTGACAATATATGTCCTAAGGAAAACGTGTACACGAATGTTTATAGCAGCATTATCCACTATAACCAAAGTATAGAAACAACCAAATGCCCATCCATGTGCAATAAAAATGAATGCAACAAACTGTGGAAAATTCTGAAAGAGATGGGAAATGCCAGAACACCTTACCTACCTACTGAGAAACCTGGAGGCAGGTCAAGAAGCAAGAGTTGGACCAAACATGGAATGGACTGGTTCAAGATTGCCAGGAGAAATATCAATAACCTCAGATATGCAGATGATACCACCCTGACGGCAGAAAGTGAAGAGGAACTAAAGAACCTCTTGATGAAGGTAAAAGAGGAGAGTGAAAAAGCTGACTTAAAACTCCACATTCGAAAAGCTAAGGGCATTGTGTCTGGTCCCATCACTTCACGGCAAATAGATGGCGGGGGGGAATGGAAATCACTGCAGACAGAGACTGCAGCCAAAATTAAAAGACACTTGCTCCTTGGAAGAAAAACTATGACAAACCCAGACTGCATATTAAAAAAGCAGAGACGTCACTTTGCAGAAAAAGGTCTGTATAGTCAAAGCTTTGTTTTTCCAGTAGTCATGTATGGATGTGAGAGTTGGACCATAAAGAAGGCTGACCACTGAAGAACTGATGCTTTCAACTGTGGTGCTGGAGAAGACTCTTGAGAGTCCTTTGCACAGCAAGGAGATCAAATCAGTCAATCCTTAAGAAAATCAACCCGGAATATTCATTGGAAGGACTGATGCTAAAGCTGAAGCTCCAATACTTTGGCCACCTGATGTGAAGAGCCAACTCATCGGAAGAAAACCAGATGCTGGGAAAGACTGAAGGCAGAAGGAGAAGAGGAAGACAGAGAATGAGATGGTTGGATGGCATCACCAATTCAGTGGACATGAGTTTGAACAAACGTCAGGAGACAGTGAAGGACAGGGAAGCCTGGTGTGCTGCCGTCCACGGGGTCACAAAGAGTCAGACACAACTGAGTGACTGAACAACAGCAACACAAAAGGAATGAAACGCAGAAACACGCTACAGCAAGGATGAACCTTTAGAACAATATGGTAAATGAGAAAAGTCGGATACAAAAGGCCATATGGCATGATTCCATTTATATGAAATGTCCAGAATAGGTAACCACACAGAACAGAAAGTAGATTGGCAGTTGCCAGAGGAGGAGGAATATAGACTGACTCTTAATGAATATGGGGTTTCTTTTTGGGGTGATGGAAGTGTGGTGACATTAGATTGTGGTGATGGTTTTATAAATTTTGCCAGTATGCTAAAAAAAAAAACCTACTAAATTGTATAATTTAAAAGGGTAGATTTAGTAGTAAATGTATTATATCTCAGTTTTAAAAGTACATGAGCCTCCAGTAGGATCTAAATCTTCATCTCTATTATCCCTATTAACAGTGTCAATATGATATTACTTTCCCCAGTCACAGGTTAACACGTATGAGCTATCCACTTTAGCATAAAACACAGCAAATTATGACTAATGATGAAATGAATTTTACTTATGAAAGAATAAAACTTGTGTTGGAGAAATGAATTTTACTTATGAAAGAATAAAACTTGAGTTTCTTCTTTCATAGAAAGGAAACTCTGAGGAAATTTTTTTAAGATACATATTTTACTCTCTTCTGAAGTTTCAATTTTTTTGTATTTTTTTTCCTCAAATAAACATCTTAACTCTATATGATTTATCTCTCTCTTTGTTTCAAGTTCTTCCTGGGCAAAGAAGACAAACACTAATCAATGATAAATTGACCCATTTCAGTTTTAACATCATTTTGCATAATTACCCTGAAACTTATGAGCTCAATGTGTCTTCTGAATTTCAGATCAAGCTGAGGCATCTGGAAAATCGGCAGAACCTATTACAGAGGCTTATTTCAAGCCAGTCCCCACCTCTCCTCTCTATTACTTAAACATTAGAGGAAATGGCCAGCTGTCTTGTAATAGGCCTATAAAAAAATTAATATCCTAATCAAAGGGGAGGTATGTAGGCAAGTAAATTACACCAGCTCCTCCATATTTCTCTTCCTGACCAATCAGAAAAGGTAGTAAATTATTTAATAGTATCCGGCCAATTGGGGCAATATTCAAGTATTAAAGGTGAAAACATGATCGCCCTTAGAAAGAAATTCATACGCAAGGGGCTGTGAATATAGATATGTGTACATACATAATGAGAAGTGGGAAAAAATATGCTATTTTCTAAGACAGCTACTGTTTGAACTGATTGGACTAAAGGAAGGGCAGATTCTCTTCACTGGCAGAAAGATGTTTTTTGTTTAGAAAAACACCTGTATGAGTCGGCTTACTACCCCCTGGTGTAGATAACAGCCATCCAGAAAGAGAAGAATAAAACTGACTTACATAGTGAAATAAAAACAATTCCTTAAAAAGTAATTTTCCCAAAGGCAAGAGATACCTTGTATGTATCTAGATTCCTCCATCCTACTTTACTCTGATATGTTTAACCTGTCCTCTGGAAGGCATGAAACAGACTCCCTAACCCACTTGTTTCCAACTGGGTTGTACCAGGGGATAACTATCGATGATTGGAGGGTGAAGTCAGGGTGTTTATTCCCAAAGCCCTCTCTGTGCTGGGCTTCTGGCCAGCAGAAGCGAGGCAATTGTTTCCCACAGTGGGGCTCCTCCCTCAAGGTTCCAGAGACTGCTTCTCTGCCCTTGTCCTTCCAGCTAAAAGTTAGTAACAGCTCCCCACCGTTGCCAGCCACACTAAGGTTCAACATACATTCAGCTCTGCCACAAGCGACATATGTGTTCTTAAAAATCATCATGTAATACAAAACTGTGCAATAAAATGCATGGTGCATATGGGGAAAGGGGTTAAAGGCACGCACATACAAAAACTATTATCCATGACATTTGAAAAAGAGAAGATGCTAACAAAAACAGTTGCCAGGGTTACACTTCTCACATGATTAGGAAATACAATAATACTGCATTTTACTTTGAACAAGACCTGGGAGTTTGCTGGTGGAATTAAGCTTCCAAAGAGTTGTATCTTGTAAGCTATTGTGAAGTGGCATCAGGAAGCTTATCTGAAATGGGGACAGAAAACGGTCCCACCAGATGGGGATTGTGTGGTGCATAACTGTGTAGTCAGCTGAGGAGGGCAGAGGGTATTTGGTGGACGGTATGCATTGATAGGTACCTACACTGCTTGGTTCAACTAGCTACAAATTTCTGGGTTTTCCTAACTTTCTCATGGGTAAAATCACATAAGAACAAGTGTAAAACTAGGTTCAAGCTGTTTCCAAAGACATCAAGGGCACTGGCACAAATTTGAATTTTCAAAACAATTGTTAAAATATAATTGACTGTACATAGTGCATTTTTCTATACCTGGCCTATGACCTTATACATAATAGTCCCTTTTCTATATTCTTCTCAGTTATCACATCTAAGTGTGAATTATGTCTTCTGTTTCTTATCGTAACACCTAGAGAGAGAGAGGGAAGGACATTCTGTGGACAAGGGTTCTGGCAATACAGTAGGAGTTCAGAACCTGATAAGAAATAAGTAGTTGCCAAGGAACTTTGAGAGACAGAGATGTGTCTTAATGGAATTCCATTGCTTCATGTACTTTAGTATCTTATAGACCCCATCACAGCCTGCCCCACCATATCTTCTCTTACATGCAAGAGCTCTATACTAATGGGGTCTGGAGAATGAAAGGAGAGATTGATGTATGGGACATGAAGATAGCAGGAAGCCCAGAGGTCACAATTGCCAAGAAAAAACAAGAGAGACATACATCCCTTTCCCCAGAATATACCTTTGAAGGGCATCAGGCAGTTCTTGTTCTGTTACTATGCATGTACCTCTCCTAGGGGCTGATTGGTTGGTAGAGAACTGGACTCTACATACAAGAAAAGTGAATATGGTTTTTACTTCTATATCTCTCCCCCCACTCTGCCACAAACAGTTTCTCAACAATGTTTTCCATTTTAAAGGTATTTGTCATGCAAGTAATAAGAATTTAGAAGGAAAACATTCAGTAATTCTCCCTTCAACACATCCTTTTCTTTTTTACCCTGAGTCTGAACATAAGTATAACCTAGTCTGTGCCCAACGATATTACGTTAGCCATAGACGCACAACCCCAGGAAGGGATTATTAATCCTCCAAAAAGCCTTGGCAGAATTTGATGAAAGATGAAATGTATTTTCACAGATGGTTGTGCTATGGTGTATTTGATGTGAAAAATTTTCGACAAAGCAATACCCAATTTCTGTTGTATTCCCTGAAAGCAACTATTACATGAAAAGTTAGACAGGTAAGACTCAGTTAACAAAGACTAAAGAGCTGTCATCAGCTTAGAAATGTTCTGGAAAATAAATGAGGGCCACTTGCCAATAACATGACTATAAGATACAGAAATGAAAAATCTATATTGCGAATGTACACATACTTCCACCCCAAATCACAGTTTGATGAAGCAAGAGATAAATGGCCCAACATTGATTGTTTTTACAGGAAAATGACAACTCCCCAAAGAAGAGAAACAGAACAGCTCTCCATTCACATAAAAAGCAAATTACAGAGGCAGGGGGGGAAAAAAACTACTACTCTCAGAGCAAGATTCAATTAAAAAAATGTGTCTGGCTTTGACAGGGCAAATTCCAGGCATAGGAGATTTTCATAGAAGTCAGTTTTAAAGGAATGGCTTGAGTGCTACAAAAGCCTATGGAACTTTTCATGGCTTGTCATAATTTCTCGGTAATACTAAACAAGGATTTCTGGCTCCTTAGCTCATATTTTTCCTCTAACTGATCCCGCAAGGTGGTGTTATGCTTTTGACAGTGTATTTCCTCTCTGAAAATCATTTTGAATTATAGCTGCATGGTAAGTATTAAATAATAAGTAACGGTGCTACCTTATTGTGTTGCATACCCTAGTGTGTAGTGCTTTACCAAGGATGGTGTGTGTGTGTGTGCATGCTTATGAATGTACATGGTTAAACAGCAGTTGAAACTATGGAAAGAAGACCAGAGGCAGCTCATCCTGTCCCATGCAGAGCTTCAAGGACAGCAGAAATGGCATTATTGAAAGAGAAGGCAATTCTAACTCTAGGACATCCCTTTCCACCTTTAGAAATGTGAGCTCTTGTCTTTGTGTTGTTCAAAGGTACAAGTCAACACAAAGAGCCTCTGAAAGTCACAAGTTTTTTAACCCCAAACTTCTATGCGTGCTCCCCTCTGCCCTGTCACCCTTCATCCACGTTGTATAAAGTATCATTAAGGGTTTCTAGACATTAAGTTCTGGATCTTGTTATAATGCTCAGAATTGCTGTCAGCAGACAGAAAAAGAGCTCCGATCATCAGGCTTGAACTGTGCGAATAAATACACTCATTTGGGTGTTATCAAGCTGTTCCGTTTGTATTACCATTTCATTCTTCAGCTGACATTGTGACACTTGGAAAACCAAAGAAGGCATTTCTTCAGTGCTCTACCCTCGACCTCAGGGCAGCACGGCCTTTATTCTCTCTCTTCTCTGTCCCCTTTTGCCCTTTGGAGATAATTGCCTACATTTGGGTGCCTATATTACATATGTTTCAACCTGCTCCCCAAACATTAACTGTTTGGGATTAAAATAGTTTCTGAGAAGCATTTTCAGCCTTTCCTTGAACTCCTGCCAGTCTAGAGCTCTGAACAGAAAGGAAAATGCTGAGCATTAAAAACAAAATTAGGATTAGTCACAAGGAGATAATAAATAGCACATTATTGCATGTGGCAGAACAAAAAATAAAAACTTGTTTGTATTTTAGTGTTTTAACCATGACGACCATTTGAGGTCTTAGTAAAGGTAATAGGAACACAGGCCTGTCAAAAAGTAAAAAATTAGAGAGAAGCTTTATCATGGAAATCATATAAGGTCATTGACATTGTTTATGCAAACAGATTGAGAGTCATTTCAAGTATTCCCACAAGGCATTATTTGCAATGTAAATACTAATGGAAGTAATAAATGATGTAGAAAATCTTGATGAGGAAGATACAAAGCTAAGAGTTGGACTGAGGTCTGCAGGATCCAGTTCTCTTAATATTATGCTAATGAAAGTGTGGGACAAACACAACACAGATCCTTTCAGAAAATCTTCAGGTTAAGGTGGAGGGTGGCCAGGCTGCCATATAGGAATAGAGAAACATAATGCTAAAATGAGAAAAAATACCACCACCACGACTAATCTTTTTTTTTTTTTAAAAAAAAGCACCCTATGAGGTTGATGTACTATTTTCATTCCCATATTACAGATGAGAAAATCAAAGTACATCAAGAGAGCTGAATCAATTTGCCAAAGGTTGCACAGCTGATAGACATTGGAACAAAGATTTAAACCAAAGCAGTGCAGCTCATAAAAATCTCTCTATTCAATCCTCTACTCTCAGGTTGGCATGAATGGGTGGGGAAAGTTGTGGCTTTTATACCACATAGAAGCAACAGTTAGAACTGGACATGGAACAATGGACTGGTTCAAAATTGGGAAAGAAGTACATTGAGGCTGTATATTGTCACCCTGCATATGCAGAGTACATCATGAGAAATGCCAGGCTGGATGAGTTACTGGATGGAATCAAGATGCAGGAGAAATATCAATGACCTCAAATATGCAGATAACACGGTGCTTATGGCAGAAAACCAAGAGGAACTAAAGAGCCTCTTAATGAAGGTGAAAGAGGAGAGTAAAAAAGCTGGCTTAAAACTCAACATTCAAAAAATGAAGATTATGGCATCTGGTTCCATCACTTCATGGCAAATAGATGGGGAAACAATGGAAACAGTGACAGACTTTTTCTTGGGCTCCAAAATCACTGTGGACAATGACTGCAGCCATGAAATTAAAAGACACTTGCTCCTTGGAAGAAAAGCTATGACAAACCTAGACAGCGTATTGAAAAACAGAGATATTACTTTGTCTACAAAGGTCTATATAGTCAAAGTTATGGTTTTCCCAGTAGTCATGTATGGATGTGAGATCTGGACGATAAAAAAAGCTGAGTGCCAAAGAAGTGATGCCTTCAAACTGCGGTGCTAGAGAAGACTCTTGAGAGTACCCTGGACAGCGAGGTCAAGCCAGTAAATCCTAAAGGATATCAACCCTGAATATTCATTGGGAGGACTGATGCTGAAGCTCCAATATTTTGGCCACCTGTTGCAAAAAGCTGACTCATCAGAAAAGACCCTGATGCTGGACTGAAAGATTGAAGACAGGAGGA
This sequence comes from Oryx dammah, assembly GCF_014754425.2. NCBI lineage: Eukaryota > Metazoa > Chordata > Mammalia > Artiodactyla > Bovidae > Oryx > Oryx dammah. Next base: position 24,011,926 of record NW_024070193.1, read on the forward strand.
GAAGGGGATGACAGAAGATGAGGTGATTGAATGGCATCACTGACTCAACAGGCATGAGTTTGAGCAAGCTCTGGGAGATGGTGAGGGATAGGAAAGTCTAGTGTTCTGCAGTCCATGGGTTTGCAAACAGTTGGACACGACTGAGTGACTGAACTACAACAACCATTACAGAAGCAGGCATTAGCCAACTACTCAGGCATTTGCTCACACATTCAATAAATATATAGGAAGCACCTACTATGTGTCACTGGAGACTGGGAATTTAATGACAAGCAAGCAGGTAAGATTCTTGTTGTTTTTGAATTTACAGTCTGGTTAGGGAGATTGGTGGGAAAATCCAGGCTGCCCACAAAGGTTGGAGGGAAGATCCAAATATTCAGGTGGGTCTGAAAGTTTTAACATGCATCAGAATTGCCAAGAAGGGTTATCAAAGAGGCATTGCTGGACCTGATTCCCATAGTTTCTGATTCAGTAGATTTGTTTTTAGGCCCAAGAATTTGCATTCCTAACAATGCATGAGGAGGAGGCATGCTTTGAAACCACTGCTGTAAGGGTTATTCAGTTGGGGGAGAAATATTTCCTCATGTTGTCCTGTGCATCTGTGGAGGGTAATTCTGTACTTAGAAAAAAGAGCCAAGGAACTGTATAGATCTAATTAATGGCCTGCTGGGAATAGCTCTCACTCTGCCTTAAAAGATCAACGTGTCCCCTAACATGGGTAACACATCCAGCCACCAATTGTCAGTTGACACAAGAGCTGATAGACTAAGATACGCATTAGGTAAGTTTGGCTACCACAGAGCCAAAATGAAGAGTAAAGCATCAGGCCAGAGTGTGATGTCTTGAGCGCATTATTGAGTAATGGGAAAGTAGCATTTAGCATACTGATGGGCTGCTAATGGGAAGAGAAGCTACTAAAGGGGAATATTTTTACCCATCAATCGAAGAAACATTTCATTCTGACAGATAATGATACACTCGCATTTAATTGACATGATGATTCAAATTTCCTCCAGTCTCCTGGATCTGGTTTCAATATATATTAGAGGGGGGGTGGGAAAGCCTGAGTATTTCTTGTCTATAAAAGGGAGATTTTCCAGATTCATGGCCTTCTTGTCTATTGGAAAGATCCATGGCAAGAGTGAAAAGAAATATTGGGAAAAGGCCAACTTCTTCGAAAACCATATGTGGATATAAAAGCGGCATCATCTGTGAACTGAACAATTATATAAATATAGTTTTTTTTTCCAAAAAAAGACTGGATAGTTTAATGCGACAGGAGAGGAGGGAGCAGAAATGAGCAACACAAGTTTTCTCTTTTGGCTGACCTTTCTTCCAGACCAAATAGAATGAGCTGCTCATACTGAGGATGCCATTTTGCTGTGCACTGCAAACAGTCTTCTGCTAAAGCCACAAAGGAAACTAACTAGTTGGGCAAATAAATATCCAACCTTAAAGACAGTTGCAAGTGATCTGGCAAGTCATAGCTATCTGGTTGCCCATTCTTTGTCTCGGCACAGGTAGTTAAAAGCTAGTTAGTTTTGCCAGTAACCAGGTGTTTAACATGACAGCATGCAGGCCAAATCTGACCAATAGATACCATTTGTTGACCTGCATATTTTGTTCCTGTTGTTGTGCCTTTAAACATTGAACATGAATGGCTAAAATGAACACTTGCTCTTTTCTGTGTAACCTTGTCCTGACATTTTTCCAATATGTAGATACTGGAGGTAGTCCTTGCCTAGACTGATGACATCTTTAAGTTACCAGCCAATCCCCTGGGCAGACTTGAGGTTTTGACCCTGGTGTATAATTTACAAAATCACCCTTCAATTCTAGCATTCTTCTCTGATGAATTCTAACTATACCTCTTTTTTTCTTCACTTCACTAGTGAAAGCATAGGTTTTTCCACAAGAATTTTAATTGTTCCTAGGTGAGTGATATAAAACTATGTGAAATTCTGGGAGGAAATAAGTTTCTCAGTAAAGGTGTAGAATTACATTGTATATGATTCACGAACAGTCCAGATTGTTGATCTGTTTTGCAATGGCTTAGAAATTTGGGATGTTAGGGAACCTGATGTGAAGAACTGACTCATTAGAAAAGACCCTAATGCTGGAAAAGAATGAAGGCTGGAAAAGGGGATGACAGAGGATGATGAGATGGTTGGATGGCATCACTGACTCAATGGACATGAGTTTGAGTAAGCTCCAGGAGTTGGTGATGGACAGGGAAGCCTGGTGTGCTGCAGTCCATGGGGTCGTAAAGAGTCGGAAACGACTGAGCAACTGAACTGAACTAAAGAAAGTTGGGACTCATTAAATGAAATTTCCCAGTCAAAACTGGGAAATGACTTGATTTTAGCAAAACAAACCTATCACCACCAGATAGGACTTACCCCAGAGAACGCACTAAATTTGTGGACATTCAGAGTGGGCTTTCTAAAAAGTAGAGCTGAGAAGGCTGAAGGAATGTAAAGTGCCCCAAGGCAAGTTCATTTTTATTCTGTAATGCATAGGAAATACAGTGCAATAAAAGCAGAATTAATGATTCAGAAAACAGCTGAAGATACTGAAACAGAATTAATCTTATTTATCTGATTTGTGAAAACTGGTAAAAGGGCAAGGTGGGGTTAGAAGCCAGAACCTAAAAAGAAATGGAACAGTGATGTTAAGAATCTGTGACCATTCACATGTAATCATAGCAAGCTCCTAAGTGGCAAATCTCACTAATTAGGAATAACTGGGGTGATGGCCACTTGGAATTACTATGAAATCTTAAGTGTGGAAAATTATGAAGGCGATGTAGCAGTATTGTTTCAAGAGGAAAGACCAATAGTGAATGACTTTCCCAGGGTGACAAGGTCCCGCTGGGGCTGCTAAGGGGTAGAATTATTAGAGGGCAGGGATGCTACTCAGGGTGTACCAATAACTGTAAACCAGTTTGATGTTGAAAAGCTAAACCATCTCCTTCTATCTTATCTTTGCTGTTAATGCCACCATTTTCTTCAAGAATGCGAGAAAACTTTGAGCCCAAGCTGTTTTCTGAAGAACACATTTCACAATATTGGTAACCAATCCTGATGCTGAGAAAGATGGAAAACAAAAGGAGAAGAGGGTAGCAGAGGGTGAGAAGGTTAGACAGCATCACCAACTAACTCACTGGACACAAATGTGAGCAAATTCTGGGAGATAGTGAATGACAGAAGGGCCTAGCATGGTGCTACACTCCATGGGGCCCCAAAGATTTGGACACAACTTAGCTACCGAACAACAAAAACATCAACAAAAAATGATCTTAAACGCTTTTACTGTTACAAGTGAGGAAAGTCTGAAAATTAAAACATACATATGTATGTATGTTTATATAAGTGTGTGTGAGTATGGGCACCTACATATGTAAAACAACCTTGCCATCTACTATATTGCTATAGCATATTTGATGGAATAAAATGAACTCTGGAGGCAACTCTGATCTCCAAATGTTTGCTTTGTGGTTTTTCTTCTTGGGTGATTTGGGAAGCTCTAGACACAACGACCAGGGTCTTTCCTCACTAATGCATTTTCTGATGACTCTTGAACTAATAAAGACTTCATTTGGAAGCTCTGTTTTATTATCATCTGGTCCTTAAATGTATGTTGAACAGGAGAACAGTATTCATGTCCAAACCTATTTCAACAGCAGCTCATAACCAAAAGGAATCTTTTTTTTTTAACCAAAAGGAATCTTAACAGAATTTTCAAGTCCAAAGCACTTGTTTAATTCCACGTCCGTCACTTTTAAGAGTGAGGTGCCTATAAAAGGACACGCTAGTTCAGGAGGGTTGCAAATGTCTTTGTGTGTTTTGGCTGGGGTCACTCTACAGATGGCTTGCTCAGAGATCCTGGAAAAGACGATGACCTGAAAAGACTGCCTGGAGGAAGAAAGGAAGACAAGACAAGAAAGGAGAGAAAGACAAGAACTGACCTCAAGTACATTCTCAGTACCAGACCCTGAATGATGCGCTTGATGTTTGTGATACGTGAAAGGTCACCTTTTCATTGAGACTTTGCTGACCATCCTGTTTAAAAGTATACCTCCCCCTCTTTAATTTCTCCCCTTAGCATTTATCACTTTGCACTATAAAATTTACATATTTTACTTTCTGCGTTCTACTAGAATGTAAGTAAAGGAATTTTGCCCATTTCTCACTCCTTTATCTCTGGTGCCCAGAATTTTGTCTGATAAGTAGCACATACTCAGCAAATCAGTATCAAATGAGTAAATGAGTGAATACAAACATATATGGGTACAAGCTCATATTTTGAGTGTCAGTGAACTCAGCTAGGCTGGATTTTCTTTGAATCTCAGTTTCTTAATCCTTGAAATGCAGACAATGGTAGTTCCCTCCCCATAAGACTATTGTAATGACAAAAAAAGTGCATGCCAGGACAATTTCTGACGTGGTCTCTAGCATACTGTATGTGCTTCAAAATTGTTGGCGATGATTATTGATATTGTCTTTATTCCTAAACCATAAACTAGTGCAGAATAAATATCCAATGAATATACAAAATTCCACACCTATGTATTTTTCCCCTTCTTTACTAACAGCACTGACACAGTGCTAGAAAGAAACTTATTGGTGAAGAAGCTACCTTACCCTTGCTCATGTTTTGGAAAACACTATCTTAGGATTGGAGAGTAGGGACGGCCTCTTAGACATGACCCCATGAAGGGCAGTGTGTAGCAGCTGGCCTGTCTGCCTCTGAGTTGTACGCTTTGTAAATCAAAGGATATTTGGGTCTCAGGCTGTCCACTGTGTTAGCTTCCTGAGGCCTTAAACACACTTTAAAAGCAATTATTTTGCTTCTAGCTTTGTGAAGGAGGACATGAAGAGCAGCCTGGTGGAGGCAAAGCTCATATTTCAAGGCATGTCAGGGATGGAGATCGATGAAACACAGATAACAGTGGAAATGGATGTAAAACATAACCTCAGGTAGACTCATGACCAGGCCCACACACAGCCCTCAACCCACTTCAGAATTGAGAGGAAATGGAGCCACAACATTCAAAACAGGGACACAGTTTCAGAATGAAGGAAAGCTCAATAACACATAATCCCCAGGATTTCTGGAAAAAATGGTCATGTCTTGGCATTGTGCTGCACTGGGGTTTTATGAGCGTAAATGTTTCCAAATAATGTTTATTTTCTTACTTCCTGTTCTTTGTATTTAATGTCACTGTTAGAATTTACAGTAAAAGCTACTTTCTAAAAGTCCTTATTCTATGCCTAAGTGCTTGTTGCAATAAACTCTTGAAACAGGAAGTATTGTATATGTGCCCATTTCACAGCTAGGGGCTTAAAGAGGTTACAGCACATGGTCATACACTTAGTAAGTAGTATAGTCAAAACTGGTACCTAGGTCTCTCTGGTTCCAGCTCCTCCACAACTAAACACTCTGCTCTAGACCATAACACCACAAACTAAATTTGGTTCCCAAGGATATTCTTGCAATTCCTTGTACTTTTTCTTCATACCATTGAACTTAATTTGTAAATAAACATATAAATATGTGATTAGTTGTCTAATACCTGCCTCAGTACTACACAAGATCTGTCAAATATGTAATTAAACATAAAGTGGACATAAACTGAGATTTCAGATTAAGATCAAAATTTATTTAGTTTTTTAAAATGAATTAAAAGCACCCCAAACTCTTCTATTTAGCAATTTTCTCCTTCTCAAAATAAAATCAGTTTGTAAGACTTTCTAGTAATTCTTTGCATAGTTATTCCCCACTAACATGGGAAATTCAAACAACTGTGTATTATGTATTGTTTGACTCTTCCACTAAACAGCTGCCAGTATACATCTATCATGTACCCTTTTACCTCTTTTTATTTCCAGTTCTCAGTAGGCACTAAACTACTATTTGTGGAACAAACCAAACATAAATACTGTTGATGGACTTAACACAAATCCTATCAAAATACCCATGACTTTTCACAGAACCAGAGCAAGTCACACTAAAATTTTTATGGAACCAAACAGATCACATATAGCCAAAGTCATCTTGAGAAAAAAAGAACAAAGCTGGAGGTATCATGCTCCCTGACTTCAGACTACAGTACAAAGTATAGTAATCAAAACAGGATGGTACTGGCACAAAAGCAGACTTAAAGATCAGTGATACAGAATAGAAAGTCCAGAAATAAACCTAAGCCCATAGGTTCAATTAACCTATGACAAAGAAGTAAAGAATGTACAAACAAAAACAGAGTTTCTTTAATAAATGGTGCTGGGAAAATTGAACAGCTATATGTAAAAGGATGATCTTGAGAAAGAAGAATGGAACTGGAGGAATCAACCTGCCTGACTTCAGGCTCTACTACAAAGCCACAGTCATCAGGACAGTATGGTATTGGCACAAAGACAGAAATATAGATCAATGGAACAAAATAGAAAGCCCAGAGATAAATCCACACACATATGGACACCTTATCTTTGACAAAGGAGGCAAGAATATACAATGGAGTAAAGACAACCTCTTTAACAAGTGGTGCTGGGAAAACTGGTCAACCACTTGTAAAAGAATGAAATTAGATCACTTTCTAACACCGCACACAAAGATAAACTCAAAATGGATTAAAGATCTAAATGTAAGACCAGAAACTATAAAACTCCTAGAGGAGAACATAGGCAAAACACTCTCCGACATAAACCACAGCAGGATCCTCTATGATCCACCTCCCAGAATTCTGGAAATAAAAGCAAAAATAAACCAATGGGATCTAATTAAAATTAAAAGCTTCTGCACAACAAAGGAAAATATAAGCAAAATGAAAAGACAGCCTTCCGAATGGGAGAAAATAATAGCAAATGAAGCAACTGACAAACAACTAATCTCAAAAATATACAAGCAACTCCTGCAGCTCAATTCCAGAAAAATAAACGACGCAATCAAAAAATGGGACAAAGAACTAAATAGACATTTCTCCAAAGAAGACATACGGATGGCTAACAAACACATGAAAAGATGCTCAACATCACTCATTATTAGAGAAATGCAAATCAAAACCACAATGAGGTACCACTTCACACCAGTCAGAATGTCTGCGATCCAAAAATCTGCAAGCAATAAATGCTGGAGAGGGTGTGGAGAGAAGGGAACCCTCCTACACTGTTGGTGGGAATGCAAACTAGTACAGCCACTATGGAGAACAGTGTGAAGATTCCTTAAAAAATTGCAAATAGAACTGCCTTATGACCCAGCAATCCCACTGTTGGGCATACACATGGAGGAAACCAGAATTGAAAGAGACACATGTACCCCAATGTTCATCGCAGCATTGTTTATAATAGCCAGGACATGGAAACAACCTAGATGTCCATCAGCAGATGAATGGACAAGAAAGCTGTGGTACATATACACAATGGAGTATTACTCAGCTGTTAAAAAGAATACATTTGAATCAGTTCTGATGAGATGGATGAAACTGGAGCCAATTATACAGAGTGAAGTAAGCCAGAAAGAAAAACACCAATACAGTATACTAACATATATATATGGAATTTAGAAAGATGGCAATGATGACCCTGTATGCAGGGCAGCAAAAAAGACACAGATGTGTATAATGGACTTTTGGACTCAGTGGGAGAGGGAGAGGGTGAGATGACTTGGGAGAATGGTATTGAAACATGTATAATATCATGTAAGAATCGAATTGCCAGTCTATGTCTGATGCAGGATATGGCATGCTTGGGGCTGGTACGCAGGGATGACCCAGAGAGATGTTATGGGGAGGGGGGTGGGAGGGGGGTTCATGTTTGGGAACGCATGTACACCCGTGGTGGATTCATGTCAATGTATGGCAAAACCAATACAGAATTGTAAAGTAAAATAAAAAATAAATAAATTTAAAAATAAAAATAAAAAAAAAGAACATTTCATCTCACAGCATATACAAGAATAAATTCAAAATGGATTAAAGACCTAAACGTAGGCCTGAAATCATAAAACTCTCAGAAGAGAATATGGGCAGAACACCATGTGACATAAAAGTAGCTATATTCCTGGGGTTCTGTCTCTCGAGGCAAAAGAAATAAAAGCAAAAATAAGCAAATGGAACCTACTAAACAAAGTTTCTAGTTAATTAAATGGAACTTAAAAGTTTTTGTACAGCAAAGGAAACCACCAACAAAATGAAAAACAACTTATAGAATGGGAAAAAATATTTGCAAATGATATGACTGATAAGAGGTTAATATTCAAAATATATAGACAGTTCATACAACTCAGTATAAAAAAAATTTTTTTTAATTTGCAAATAACCGGAATAGACATTTTTCCAAAGAAAACATAGAGATGGCTAACAGGCACATAAAAATATGTTCAACATTGCCAATTATCTGAGAAATGTAAATCAAAATCACAATGAGACAATGCCATACACACCCACCAGAATGGCTATCATCCAAAAAAAGCCTACAAATAACTAACAACTAACAAATGTCAACAAGAATGTGAAGAAAAGGGAATCCTAATATACTGTTGGTAGGAGTATATCCATAAACTAGTGCAGCCATTATGGAAAGCAACAAAGAGTTTCCTCAAAAAACTAAAATTAGAATTACCAGATAATTCAGCAATTTCACTGCTGGGTACATATTCAAAGAAAACAGGAACACTAATCTGAAAAGGTGAATGTACTCCAATGTTCACAGAAGCATTATTTACAATAACCAGGAGATGGAAGCAACCTAAGTGTCCATCAATGCATGAATGGATAAAGAAAAGGTGGTATAGATATACAGTGGAATATTACTCAGCCTTAAAAAATGAAATACTGCAATGTGCAGCAGTTATGCTTAGTGAAATAAATCAAAGAAAGACAAATACTGTTACACATGTGGAATCTAGAAACTAAAACAAATGAATATACTGAATATATAACAAAATAGAAAGAGATTCACAGATATAGAAAACAAGCTAGTGGTTACTAATGGGGAGAAGGAGAAGGGGAGGGCCAAGGGTGTGGGTTTAAGCAGTACAAATTGCTAAGTATAAAATAAACAAATAACAAGGATATATTATACAACACACAGCATATAGCTATGACTTTATAATTTTAAAAGGAGTATAATCTATGAAAATATTGAATCATCTTGTCATACACCTGAAACTAATATAATAAGTCAACTAACTATATTTCAGTTAAAAGGAAATACTACCGACAAGTTGTTGATATTTTAATGAAAGTCAAAATGTATCTTTATAACATATATATCTTTTCTGATTGGTATGAATTTAGAGATTTATTCAGAACAAGTTACTTTGTGACTTTTTAATGTTTAAGACACAACAGAATAATGTCAATTGATTCAAGGAAGAAACTCTGGTCATGAACCCAGGCTAAAGAGAAAAAGCCTAGATGTTTTAGTTAGGTTTTCCCAAACAAAGTAGGGAGGTAAACCACAGCTTCTGACCACATATTTAAACATTCAGAAAACTGGCTGAAATTGCTTACATGTAAACAGCAAGAGATTAATACTGTGCTTTTGATTTTAGTGAGTTCTGTGAGATTTCACCACACAATAAGCTAAAATGATTGTTTTCAGAAATAAAGAGAAGTAATGTAAGAATTTCATATGTTGCATTTATCCTTCTCTCAGAAATGAAAAAAAAAGACAAAACAAAACCCAAAACAGACAAAACAAACAAGAAGCAAAGAACAAAAGAATCTGGAAGAAAGGATTGATGATGAAGTACAGGAATGGAGAAATGTGCTATGAAGCAAGGAGAATAGCATTCCAGCAAAATGAAAGGGAAATCCTGAATGAAAGATGGGAATGCAGGGTGAGCATGAAAAAATGGTCAGAACTGGATACCAAGGCAGAGGAATTGAGCTCCCAGCTGGTGAGTCAAATGTTGCAATAATCCAATTTTAATTATACGTGAGTCTCATCTTTGCTATTTGTTTAATTTTCTTCTTCTCTGCAAATACAGAGACAGCTGTTTCCCTTTTGACACAATTATCTTTGTTGAGAAGCTTTCGAAACTTCCCTTTGAAAGGTCTGCGGAACTTACAAGAAGCCTGAACGTATTAAGTGACAGATCTTTTAGATTTCAGACAAGGAAAGCATTTCACTCAAGTCCTTGAATCTAAAGCCAGAGGGTCAGGGACGGTGAAATAAAACACTCTGAGATTCAATGTAGAATGAAAAGTGGAACTTATTTGATGCTGGGAGTCAACAACTTGACCATGAGCTTAATTACACTACGAGGGGAAAATTGAATCAAGGTGTCAACCCAGCAACCAATCAGATTGTCATTATGGGGAATTTGAACTAAGCTGTTTAGAGTCTATGGTCCAGGGTGATGAACATTGGATCATAAAATCAAACAGATTTAGGACTAGTGGTAAGGTAGGCCACGCCAACTGAGAGACAGCAACAGAAAACTGAGGACCTCAGTCAGGAAAGAGACAAAATTAAAAGGCAAAGTCAGGGTTTCCCAGGTGGCACTAGCACTAAAGAACCCCTCTGCCAATGTAAGACATAAGAGACGTGGGTTCAATTCCTGGGTTGGGAAGATCCCCTGGAGGAGGGCATGGTAATCCACTCCAGTATTCCTACCTGGAAATCCTAAGGACAGAGGAGCCTGAATGTAAAGAGCCAGACACGACTGAAGCGACTTAGCATGCAAACAGAAAGAAAGAAAAAGACAGAATGGGTAGCCCCACAGAGAAGTATCTTCCTTTCTTATCAACTTGCCGCCTCCAGTCTCATGAAGACTTGGTATCCAAACTCATGACAAAGATACAATGGTCAATTTTATTGAGCACATATACAAGGCATTATACATACATACATACGATGTTTCATCACATCCTCAAACAACCCTAGGAAGTAAGACCTGTTATTGTTCCCATTTTATGGATGACAGACTGAAGCTGAGAGACGTAGTGATTTGCCTCATGACGAGTAAATGGAGTAAAGTTCATTTCTGATTCTAAGGCTCTCACTGTTAAGCTAACTATACACGACTTGTTGTATCCTTAGATTACCTTCTTTACTTGAATGAACTTGAAAGTATCTTTTTATAGAAGCCAGTCATCCCTACTTAAGACAGAAATGAACAAGTTCAAGATGTTGGGCCAGGAGGGAGCCCTCACTAGAGACTGAGGGTGTGACACAGAGACATTTCCGCAGCTTAAAAGCCCAGGACCAAGTAGACACGTTAAAAAAGATCAGTGGTGACCAGGGGCTGGGATGGGAAGATGAACAGATGGCATGCAGGGGATTTTTAGGTCACTGAAACTACCCTGTAACTATGACAATGGTGGATGGGTGTCATTTTACATTTATCATTATACATCTGTTCAAACCAATAAAATGTACACCATCAAAGGTGGTTCCTTTTGCCATGAACTCAAGATTGCTCTAAAAAATAAAGCTCACTAATGCAAAAAACCCTGTTGGGTATAAAGATTCAGCTTTTAATATTTTTTCTACTTCCCTTTCCTCCTTTCTAAATTTTTACATTCAGCAAGTTGAGTGGTATAAACCACATTTCTTGCTAAATTTGATGTTCCATTGTTCTCTCCAAATTGTGTTCTGACCCATGAAAGAAGATATCAAGTAGTTTAATTTTTTTTAAAAACTGAGTGGGAGAAAGACAGGGAGAGGGGATACTTTCAGTAAGAAAGCAAACAATGCTGAGGAAGTCAGATGCTTATGTTTACTACCAAGTAGATGTCAGAGGACATTTACATTTGCCAGATTCTTTGTGTGTGCAGCTTTAAAGCTGTCCAGCTGCATCAGATGGACACAGCATGACTGCAGTCATACTCTGCTCTGCCTCTCACTTCTGCACATCAGATTGCCTGCATATAAATGAAAGCCAGGACACTCATTTAAATGCAGTACTGGATGTGCTTTGTGAACAAGCTATCTGAAGAAATACTCCTTTCCACACACTGGATTTTCCACCTCTGTTGTAGAGGAATGAAGAGAAATCCAAAGGAAGCTCAATATAGGGGAAATGGTATCTGTCTGATCTGGGCCTGGAGTGCCCATTGGCTAGTCATGTGACTCTGAGCCAGATGTGAGTCTGATGAAACATGAGACCTGCCTGATGAAACTGAAAATCACATTATTCACATCACAGGGTAAGGCAATAATGAGACTGTCACTGGGATAGAGTGTCTTGAATGTATTGGATGATTGTTAACACTAGTTTCAAGTAAGAGCCTTAAACCCCACCTTATTTAAAGGAACAAATGTAGGGATTTACTGTGCACACAGCACTTGCTTTCTTACTTAATGATCATGATCTCACAGTCACTCTTGGGTCTTTGCATTCACACAATAACAGAAGGTTCTGGACAAGATCTCAAGATGACTGCAGTGCAAAGTACTACCCACTGTCTCCCTGTCTCAGGATCCTCAGCCTCAGGCCTCTGTGTGGACATGGGGCATGTTCACCCAGAAAAGGGGAGGAGGATGGGCTGCAGGCATTACAGGGGTCCCAGAGGACATGAGGGTGCTGAATGGGGCCATTTCTACCCCCTTAACTGAGTTGAAATGATGGGTTCCTTGATCTAGTCATACTTTCTTTTGTTTGTCACATCACTGGCAAGCTTTTCATAACCTATTTAGGTACACATATACATTTATATGAAAAACATATTTTGTAAAAGAATAAGTCTTCAACAAATGAGCCTTTCAGCGGAGAATATATAGTATTCAATGTCTTCCTTCCTCCTAGTAGGTCGACAGCCTATTTCTAAGAAGGGACACCCAACTTGAGAACAATGGCTGCAATTTGTGTTCATCAGCTTCTCATGAAAGGAAACACAGTCACAGAACCAAGCTAAGGTACCTCAAAGCAAAGTAGAGAATTTTCTGGAAGCAGGGAGTTATGGGTCCTTGGAGCTCAGGAACAAATATCAGAAGTCACACACAAAGGGTTGACTGAGATCACCCACAAACTAGGAGCACTATGTCAGTATACAGGTGTAATGACAAGGAGTTAAGAAAGAAAAAGAACCTTTCAGACCATGTGGGGAAGAATGAAAAAAAAAAAATTGTCATGAAGGTTCAGCAAAGGATGCAAAGCGATCCAGCACAAGAACGCATCATTAGCAGTGAGGAAAGGAATCAGCTGAAGCTGTATTATCACAGAAGACAAGGGGAACTCAAGAAATAGGAGGACAAGTCATGTAGTGTGGCCAAAGGAATAAACAAATAAATAAAATAAGAAACTGGAAGAAAATGACAATGACTCCTGTTTAAATACTCCGTGGGCCGATAACACTGCTTTGAAAAGACACTTTCAAGGGCTAAAAGACACAAAGTGGAGACAAGATGAAGTTCACCAGCTGATGAATCTTTCCAAAATATTAGCCCACCTTTCTTTAGGCAAAACAATAAACAACAACTAAAAAGGACACCCATAACCCTCTGTGAATGTTGTTGAAACTTCTAGTTTTCCAAGTTTTTCTTTTAGGTTGAATTTTTAAAATAAAAGTTATTTAAGGTCATTCCAGGTGTTTAAGCAGAGAAACCCAAAGATGAATGAAGGGTGTCATGGTGAAGATGAATGTCTGCAGCCCCACCAAGAGCCTACCCAATGCAGCTGACACTTGTAGCAACATGGTATTAAAAGCTGCCACTGCAGAGAAATGGAGAGGACCCAGTGCCTCACATGGCACTTAGTGCCTGGGGGAGATATTATAAATGGAAATATGAGACCTAAGGAGAGATGAGGATAAAAAGAGACAAAAGACTAGGGAGACTATAGAATTTATCATCCAAACAAGGCTGGGACTATTTGGGGAGTAAACATGGGCACTGTTAATAATGACATAACATGTAAACTGGACTGCCTTGGGCAACCTGGGACATATGAATTCTTGACCAAAAGCCAACAATTATTTGGCTTCATGGAAAAGACTCTGATGCTGGGAGGGATTGGGGGCAGGAGGAAAAGGGGACGACAGAGGATGCGATGGCTGGATGGCGTCACTGACTCGATGGACATGAGTTTGAGTGAAGTCCTGGAGTTGGTGATGGACAGGGAGGCCTGGCGTGCTGCAATTCATGGGGTCACAAAGAGTCGGACACGACTGAGCGACTGAACTGACTGAACTGAGGCCCTGATCAGGAGAAGGAAATGACAACCCACTCCAGTATTCTTGCCTGGCGAATTCCATGGGCAGAGGAGCTTGGTGGGCTACGGTCCATGGGGTTGCAAAGAGTTGGACACAACTGAGTGGCTAATACACAGGCACACAGGCCCTAATCAAGTCATGAAAGCTAAGATTAGGGCTGTGGTGACAACTGCCCTGAATTCAAACACTCATACTACTGCTTACTGACTGTGACTGCTGCCCACTGACTGTGGGCAGGTTGTGGCTGTTTGAACTCTCCTGAGTTTTCCCCACTTGAAATGTTAGTATCTGCCTCACGGAGTTGCTGGAGTGATGAAAGGAGTTCATTTTTAAAATCTGAGTACAAAAAAAAAAAAAAAAAAATCTGAGTACAGTGCCTGGCATCTAGTGGTCAGTCAAGAACAACAATATTATCATCATCATGATAAGTTTAGTGGGTGTTCTCATGCATGTATACGTATTATGACTGGAATCCTAAGAAGTATTTAATGCAAATGGCTGAGAGGAGTATAGCGGAAGAGATGGGAAAAACAGACACTAATTTTCCAGAAAAAAATGTGTCATAACACTTCATGGAATATGACAAGCAAAAATATCAATTCCAGTCTTGCTAGTTTTTTTTTAAATGATGTGGCTACCTAAATAAATATGAAGTTAAGTTACTGATACAAAACTTATGGTTATCATGTTTATAAGTGTAATAGTACCATAATCCAGGTTACTGTGAGAAAAGCTAAACTCTAGGAAAAAGAAATTTCTCTTCCTTGTAGAATCAGCATCTCAATTAAGTGCTCTACCATTTTATTTATTTATTTATGAGGGGCTTCCCTGGTAGCTCAGTTAGTCAAGAATCCGCCTACAATGCAGGAGACCCACTTTCAGTCCCTGGGTTGGAAAGATCCCCTGGAGGAGGAAATGGCAACCTACTCCAGTATTCTTGCCTGGAGAATCCCATGGAGAGAGGAGCCTGGCAGGTTACAGTCCATGGGGTCACAAGAGTTGGACATGACTTAGTGACTAAACCACCACCACCATTTTAATTAAGCAGGAAACTCTAAATGATGAGGCAATCCTTTAAATGGTTACCCATGAAATACATGAAATTTCAAAACCTGTTTTCTCTCCCACTGTTTTGATTCTTTTATCTTCTTCAATTTATGAGCATTCACTCTGATAATGCTAGTTAAAATGCAACCCTGATGAAGCATAGCATTTATGAAGCAATTTTTGTGTGCCAAACAGAATGCTAAGTGCTTTATGTACATTATTTCAATTAATCTTTGAATGAATCTAGGATATCTTGGGACCATATCACCCCCAATTTACAGGGCAAGCACTGAGGCTCAAAAGAGGTTGCATAAGTCACTCTAAATCACTAAGCTAGGAATCAGACATAATTCAGTCTTAAACCAGAATCAGGCTCCCAAGCCTGTAGTAACAATTACACTACTAGCGCCTGTAGTAACAATTACACTACTAGCTCCAGCTTTGGTGTGACAACGTACTGACCATGAACACCAGATAGACCTACCCAACTTTTACCTATATTTTTCCCTTGAGCAGTGTTTCTCAAATCACAAACTTTTCTCTCTCCCCAACTTTGTTAATACCCTCAAGCAACACCCCTCTGTCCTCAAATCTAACTGTACAAGATTTTACCTAAAATCTGTTGTTCCCTCTACCAATAATTCTCCTGTCTTACAGGATATTCTCTCTTGGCCCACAGAAAGGAGGTACCTGTTTGATTTTAATCACTCTTCTTACAATCTCAGCTTAAGGGGATACAGGTAAAAACAAGAAAAGGAGTCAGCTGAAAAGTTCTTGGCTCCAAATTAAAAACAATTCTGGACGCTCCATATCTGAAAAACGTGCAAATGATTCCTGGGAGGGACTTGGAAAAGAGCTTGCTTCTTACAGTAATACATCAACTGTCAGCCTCTTAACATCAGAGGTTTAAAGATACACGCTGTTCTTGTTACAGAAGGCATGTTCTTGGGGGGTACTTCTGCAGCCATTTATGACTACTTCAAAATCCACTGCAAATTTCATCTATGTTTGAAATCCAGCATTTATGTGCATTTTAGGAGGCATATAAAATGATCTTAAATGAGATAATATGTGTTAAAAACCCAGTGAAAAGTTAAAAGCTGCTTATAAATGCAAGTACTGTTATTACTGGAAGAACATTTGTTATGTAATGCATGTCAATCTCTTATCCAGCATCCTCCTAGAGAAATGGGTTATGCCTTTCAAATTCTTCCCGTAAATCTGACTTTAAATGAAACACAGACAGACATGGTTTTCGTATGTCTTGTTTCCATTTTCTGAGTGTTGACACGCTTCAAATCAGTGAGTGAATCCATAAGGTGCTCAAACCCTCTAGTGTGGTCTGCTCAGCCCAGACACTGTCCCCAGTTTTGTGCAATACATCTGACTAGGACAAGACATACAGAAAATAACCCTTTATTATTATCTACACAACATTTTCACTCAGCTCCCACTAATTCAAACATTTCAATTACTCAATCTAATCTGTGCTGAAGTTTTTCTCTCAGCTCTCTGATAAAGCTTAATCATAAGGCAAGTGAAAGTATCAATAAAATAAGAGTTCAGAGGAGAAAGTTAAAAATATTTTTTTTTAAGTTGTGAATGCATCCTGGTGAAAAAAAAAAAAGAAAAATAATGATTATATAGCAGCAGTCACATATCGCCTAAACTTTTAAACCTCTTGAAAAGAATGTCCAGTGTTTGCCCACAGGTTCACAATATACATGTTTAGTTCCTCAGTCTGCCTTCAAATAATATTATACTGCTTCACATGGCAGGTAAGATAGCATTTAAATTGCTTTCCTTACATAACATGTGGAAATGAAAATACAGTTTGATGTGTTATGCTCTACACCTCAATCTCTTGTGTGATGAATGACCACTCACTTTTCCTCCCTTTACTGTCAGATTCTAGGTTCCATTTCTTCAATGTGGTTGATGGTTCCAAGGGTGAATATACATATAAAAATTCATTGTGTACTTTATTATATGTATGTTATAACTCAATGTTTAAAATGTGATGCCCACTCTACGTGTTCATCATTGCTGTTTCAGAAGGCAGTACCACATTAAAGACAATGTGGATGGAGCATATTTTGGAAGCTGTCTTGGCTTCCTGTGTCAACACTCAGAGCTCAAAGGGCTGGAGTCTTTGTTGAGCAGTTATCATCGCTCTACTCTAATCCTAAAAGGCTTTTCCATCCCAACCAGCCAGCTTACAGATGCTGTCTGTTGCTAAAAAATGCCAGAATCCCATCAAAAAGAGGTGTATTAACCAATGAAATAGTATCTTACAACTGACATTGCAGCTGGAGAATGGTGGTGGATGTTTCTGTATTCCAGTCAGGTATAAAGAATGCCACCTTAATAATGATGGGAAATCCCAGCAAACTGAGAATAGCCCACATGCACTTATTTGTCCAGTATTTACTGCATGCTCACTATCTGTCAAACTTTGTGCAGGAGAGCAGTTGGAACACCTAGGAGCTCACTGTAGTTGTGGATACACAAGCAATTACAATCCAGTAACATGGTGAGTGTATGATAAATGGAATTGCAGAATATCATTCCAGGGTAGAATTGGAAGGCTCTCCCTCAGTTGGAGAAGATTAAAAGGCAATGATATGGATGTCTTTTTGGAGGATATTAAACATGATCATTAAAAAGAGTCTATTAAGATTTCCCTGATGGCCCAGTGGTTAAGACTCCATGGTTCTTCTGCAGGGGGCACAGGCTTGTTCCCTGGTCAGGAAAGTTTTGCATGGTGTGACAAAAAAAAAAAAAGTCTATCAATCTAGTGCCAGAATTATTAATTCTCACCTCTCCCATATTTCAGGAGAAGGCAATGACAACCTATTCCAGTACTCTTGCCTAGAAAATCCCATGGACAGAGAAGCCTGGTAGGCTGCAGTCCACGGGGTCACTAAGAGTCAGACACGAGTGAGCGACTTCACTTTCACTTTTCACTTTTCACTTTCATGCATTGGAGAAGGAAATGGCAACCCACTCCAGTGTTCTTGCCTTGAGAATTCCAGGGACGGGGGAGCCTGGGGGGCTGCCATCTATGGGGTCGCACAGAGTCGGACATGACTGAAGCGGCTTAGCAGCAGCAGCAGCTCTCCCATTTCAAACATATTTCTCCCTTATTGAACCTAATTACACCATTATTCTTTTAGTTGCTAAAGTAAAAATTCTAGGAGTCCTAGGAAGAGGCAGAAGGAATTCTTTAGGATTGGTAGAAATATTCAATATTCCTATACTGTGGTTGGTTCACAGGTGTATACATCTGTCTACTCGCATCCATTGAACACTTTAAAATGGTAAAGTTTAATCAATAAAGTTGATTGAAAATCTAGAAGTTATCCTTGATGAATCTTTTCTCTCAACTTAAACTTCTAAGTGCATCTTATGAGATCAGCCCAATCCATCCACTCCTCTACATTGCCACCACTTTTGGCTAAGTCACCAGTCCATGTAGCCTGGATGACTTTTGAGTGGTCTTAGTCTCTATTCTTTTCTCTATGTCTGTTAATGATGGTTAATGATGTAAATCCAGTTGGTCACCCTATGCCTTTACTTAAACCTTTCACAGGTATGGATATTCCTTTAAGAAAAAAAAAAGGGGGGGGGAATAAAACTACCATGTGACCCAGAAATCCCACTATTGGGCATATACTCTGAGAAAACCATAACTGAAAAAAAATCACATGTACCTCAATGTTCATCACAGCACTATTTACAATAGCTAGGACATGGAAGCAACCTAGATGCCCATCGACAGATGAATGGATAAAGAGACTGTGATACATACACACAATGGAATATTACCCAACCATAAAAAGGAACATGTTTGACTCAGGTCTAATAAGGTAGATGAATCTAAAGCCTACTATACAGAGTGAAATGTCAGAAAGAGAAAAACAAATATTGTATATTAATGCATATATATGGAATCTAGAAAGATGGTACTGATGAACCCATCTGCAGGGCAGCAATGGAAACACAAACATAGAGAAAGTACTTGTAGACATGGGGCAGGGAAGGAAAGGGTGGGACAAATTAAGAGATTAGCATCGAAAACATATACATTACCACACGTAAAATTAGATAGCCAGTAGAAATTTTCTGTATGACACAGGGGGCTCAAATCTAGTGCTCTGTGAGAACCACGAGGGGAGGGGTGGGATGGGAGGTAGAAGGGAGGTTCAAGAGGGAGGGGATGTACATATACCTATGACTGACTCATGTTGATATATGGCAGAAACCAACACAATATTGTAAAGCAGCTATCTCCAATTAAAAATAAATAAATTTTTAAAAATTTCGAAGAGCTTCAAATCATACTTAGAAAAAAATAAAGACATTTCTTCCAAGGCCTTTAAGGTGTTACACCAACTGTAAAACTTTTTGGTTTCTGTATTCTTAAAAATTAACAAAAATGTAAAAAGCTGGGTTATGCCTATTCATACTTACCATATTTGAAATTAAAGCTGAAATATTGTTATGCCTCTTTTATTTTTTGTGATTACAATGTATTTTTATTTAATTAACTAATTTATTTTTTATTGAGGAGCTAAAGCAGAGACATTACTTTGCCAACAAAGGTCTGTCTAGTCAAGGCTATGGTTTTTCCAGTGGTCACGTATGGATGTGAGAGTTGGACTGTGAAGAAAGCTGAGCACCAAAGAACTGATGCTTTTGAACTGTGGTGTTGGAGAAGACTCTTGAGAGTCCCTTGGACTGCAAGGAGATCCAACCCGTCCATTCTGAAGGAGATCAGCCCTGGGATTTCTTTGGAAGGAATGATGCTAAAGCTGAAACTCCAGTACTTTGGCCACTTCATGCAAAGAGTTGACTCATTGGAAAAGACTGTGATGCTGGGAGGGATTGGGGGCAGGAGGAGAAGGGGACGACAGAGGAAGAGATGGCTGGATGGCATCACGGACTTGATGGACGTGAGTCTGAGTGAACTCCAGGAGTTGGTGATGGACAGGGAGGCCTGGCGAGCTGCGATTCATGGGGTCGCAAAGAGTCGGACATGACTGAGCAACTGAACTGAACTGAACTTGCTTTAGACAAATATTAATACTTAGAAAAGTAAGTTATCTTTTACAGCAAAGTGAAAAATTAAAAGCATGAATTTTATATCTACTTTCATTAATGCCATTTCCAGTGCTCTTCACTTCTTCATATAGATCTAAGTTTTTATTGTATTATATTATTCTGCCTGAAGAAATTCCTTTAACATTTTTTTTTAATTTTTTTTCCTTTAACATTTTTAATAGAAAAGATCTGACAGTAATGAATCGCCCAGTTTTTATTGATCTGAAAAAGCCTCTAGTTCTCTTTCATTTTTGAAAGACCTTTTGGAGAGGTATAGAAATTGACTTTTTTTGCCATGCTTTAAAAATGTCACTCTCCTGTCTTCCGGTTTAAAGAGTTTGGAAAAAGTGTCTCCTGTAATTTTCAGCTTTGTTCTTGTTTATGTAATGTCCCTTTTTCTCATACTGCCATCAAGGTTTTATCTTTGTTTTTTAGAAGTTTGAGTATATGATGTCCAGGTTTCTGGATTTGGTTTTGTTTTAAATCTGTAGTAGTCTCCAAGCTTCTCAGATCTGTGTCTTGGAATCTTTCATTAATCTTAGAAAATTCTCAGCCAGGTTTTCAAACATTGCTTCTGTCCTATTCTTTATCTCTTCTTTTTCTAAGATTCTAATCACATGTGTCTAGAATCATCTGATATTGTTCCACAGGTCTTGAATGCTCAGATCTCTTTTCTAAAAATTATTTTTTCCATTTGTGTTTCACACTGAGCAATTTCTACTGGCCTACTTTTAATTCCACTGATTCTTTTCTCAGCTAGATTAAGTCTACTTATAAGCTTCTCAGTGACATTTTTTAAACTCTCTGTTTTTCATGGATAGCATTTCTGTTTGATCATTTTCTGTTATTTCCATCTCTCTGCTGAAGTTCATCATCTGATATTGTGTGTCATCTTCTGTTTTACTAGAATCTATAAGATACTCATTCAATTAATTTTAAATCATTTGTCCAATGGTTCCAGCTGAAGGACTTGGTTGGCCTTCACGCCTTTCCCACAGAAATTGTTGTTCCCTCCTCCAGGCCTGCACCACCATAGAGGTTTACTCTGAATTCTTACTCCAACTTCAGTCTTTCTCCAAACACTCATGACCAAACACTATCCCACTTTGCTTACTGCAGGCAGCCAAACTGATCTTTTAATTCCATCACCCAGATCTCTGATGACATAGATTTTTGACCCTATTTTTCTGACACAATATGCTCTTTTCAAGTCCTTAAATGACTGACCTCTTGTTATTGTCTAAATTTCAGCTTGAAAGTACCTCCTCATTGAGGTCTTCCATGACCACGTTGATCTAAAGAACCCAAACACATATACCCACTCCAAGGCTTTAGAAAATCACACCACACTATTTGTTTTCTTTTATTGAAAGGTACTTGGGTTTTCAATATATTTGTTTATTTTTTATTTTCTATCTTTGTCCAACTTTTAGATTTGTTTGCTACAACGTCTACAGTACCTAAGGCAGCATCTGTTGTGTAGCAGCCCTTCAAAATATGTGTGAAAAAAACAATGTCTTAGACTACTTTATTGGGGAAGGCAATGACACCCCACTCCAGTACTCTTGCCTGGAAAATCCCATGGACAGAGGAGCCTGGTAGGCTGCAGTCCATAGGGTCGCTAGGAGTCGGACACAACTGAGCGACTTCACTTTCACTTTTCACTTTCATGCATTGGAGAAGGAAATGGCAACCCACTCTGGTGTTCTTGCCTGGAGAATCCCAGGGACAGGGGAGCCTGGTGGGCTGCCATCTATGGGGTCGCACAGAGTCAGACACGACTGAAGCGACTTAGCAGCAGCAGCAGCAGACTACTTTAATGACTGAATTGTATCAATCATTATCAAGCTAATTGAACATTAAAAAAATAAAAGACTCCTAAGGGGTGATTTCACTGGCTATGGATACGTAGTACACAGTGCACATGCTCTTTGAACTAAACTGGATTTTAATCTAGGCCCAGTTGAAATCACTTCAGAGACAGGCTCAGCCACCAGAGGCATAGAAGTATAGCAGAATATCTAAAATGTGATTTCAACACATGATAAAGCAAGCCTGTTTCAACAGCGTGGGAGGTGCAATTCCCTGAACAGCCAACACTGGCTTTCCATATCACATTACCTGGCAAATCATTGTTTTCTTTTCAATAATCTTTGGCTTACCATCCTTAGGCAATGCGAAAAACTAAAGGGGAAACTTCTAGCCAGGAGGCTGATGGAAATCCCCTGTTTTTCAGTTCTACTCTACCTGGATCCCCAAAATGTTATCTCAACAAATAAAGATGTCAGGAGTTAATGGAAACTCCAGAACTAGGTAAAAACCCATGATTAAGTGCCTGAAAATCTCATCGTATCTTTTTCCCTAATGGGAGACTGTGAAAATTGAGCGGGGTTGGGGTGGAGGGGGGAAACTCATGGTTTTATGTTGTTGTTAATTTTGGCAAGAAGTTAAATGCTGATAATTTGGAGTTTATTTTTTTGCAAATTAAATAGGTATTTTAAAGAAAGAAATTTTACTCAACTCTCCTCATATTATTCACCACCTTGTTCTAAGATGTCTGAATTTAAATGCATGTGGTTGAATCTTTTCTCTAAGGCTTGATAAGGGCACATGCAGAAAATAAAAGAAAACAAGGGCAGTGATCCATGCCAGTTTTTAACAGTCTAAAAAGTCCGTAGCTCAGTCCTCGACAAAGAGGATAATATGCTGGAGAATAGAAAATATGAGGCTAAAATCATATTCATAGATATTTACATCTAATTAATTCAACATGCATTCTTGAGACCCTTCCATGTGACAGATGCAATACTAGATAAATAATAGTAAGCACACAGATACAGTTTTTTCCTTAATAGGCTTCAGAGTCTAGGAAGAAAATGAAGACATAATTAAATATGTAAATCACTACATAATGAAAAATGGAACATGTGATAAGGAAAATGAATGATTGGATATATAAGACTGAAAACTCAGAGGAGAGATTAATAATGGAGATGAAGTGTGGGGCATAATCAACATACAGGTCTTTTTTTGATGCTGTGATGGACAACAGATTGCTAACCTAGGGTGACAGAATAAATACAAGACACAAGGAACCAAAGAACATTATGACGTAGAGTGTGGTTCTGAGGTAAAGAAACCGAACGTAAGGCTAATTAAAAGACATCAGAGAAAAATCAGATAAGAGCCTTACCACAGAAGGCAAGTTGGTAGTTCCAAGGAATAGTATCAGGTGATGTGAAGAGGTCCAATGAAATGAGTACCCAAAATGGATGCTGAATGAGGCAACATGGAAGTCACTAGTGACCCAAATATGATCACTTTTATTGGTGCAATAGAAGCAGAAACCAAATCAAAGCAAGTTGAAGAAGAATGGGGACTGTCTGGGCCAAGTTAATAGACTGAACATACATCTAATTCATGTTCTCACAAAAGTTCAGTAAAAAGCCATCAAAAAAAAAAAAAAAAAGAAAGAAAGACACAGGACTACAAGGATGAGACAAGGAGGAGGAGAACAGGAGATGAGACAAAAGTAACAAAATTTTGGAAGCTTAAAAGCAGATGGATGAGTGGCAAATGGCTTAGCAGACTCAAGAAAGCTGAATCCAAGCTAGTCATGAGGAAATCGGAGCACAAGCCAATTTGCACCACAAAGTTCTCAACAGACACAGGAATTAGCAGCAGCCAGTAACTCTAGAGCTAGGTGCCGGGGGAGTTTACCAAAATGAAAAAGACTTGTTGAAAATTGTTTGAAAAACAGATTCCTCAATTCCCTCCCCCATTTCACTTTGTTGCGTAACTGTCCCTCTTCTACCCCTACAGAAGTCTAGGGGATTTTTTTACCTGTAGAAAGTAAAACAGAGAGTCTCTGGATTAGTCAAGAAAGTGAATGACATACTGAAAATAAGGCAGATTAAATGATTATGTGACTATTCAACGCTGAATACAGAGATCCATGATTTCTCTTTTCCCATGTGTGCTCAGTCTTGTCCGACTCTTTGTGGCTCCATGAACTATACCCTGACAGGCCCTTCTGCCCAAAGATTTTCCAGAGCATAAGTGATTGCATGAATATTCAGTGATGAAATCAGAGGCATCCTACCTCTCTTTTCCTACTTGGCTCCAAAATAATAAGGATTCAGAACCTATTCTTTGAGCCAGGAGATGGGAAAACACTTCCCTGGGGTACCTGATCAAATCCATGGAGAAGGTGCTAAAGATACTTACTTTGAGGGTTTGTTCAAAAATAAGTAGAGTTCAAAGTTGATAAGCCCCACCCATGTACTCAGGTCACCCCAGTATTTCAGTTCCCTCTACTCTTAATCATGAGTATATGCTGAAGCATCATTAGACACATGGAAGAAAGTCTCTGACATGGAAGACAGAAATTATTACAATACAAAAAAGAAAAAAAAAAAAACTTGGAGGAAACAAGCACTACACAGACATAACTTCAAAATTACCAATGTGAATACCTTCCAAATAGTAAAAGAAAGATAATGCTCCCATGAGCAAAACAAGGTTCTCTTGAAAATTAAATACATGATAACAAATTGAAAAATTATGTAAAGCAAGAAGTGTAAGATAAAATTAAGGAAATCACTCAAAAAGAAAGCTAAATAAATAAACAGGAAAAAACAGAAGAGGAAAAGATAGACTAGAAAAAAAAAAGTTCGGAAAGTCTACTGTCCAAGAAATAAGGGTATGATAAACAAAGGAGAGAGAGGAGTAGAAATCATCAACAAAATAATGCAGGATTTCCTGAAGGACATTAGTCACCAGACTGAAAGGACCCACAGAGTGCCTAAAATAACAGATGAAAATAAACACATCAGTGAGGGTAAAGATCAGTTCATTTTAGTTCAGTCACTCAGTAGTGTCCAACTCTTTGCGACCCCACGGACTGCAACGTGCCAGGCCTCCCTGTCCACCACCAACTCCTGGAGTTTACTCGAACTCATGTTCATTGAGTCAGTGATGCCATCCAACCATCTCATCCTCTATCGTCCCCTTCTCCTCCCCCTGCCTTCAATCTTTTCTAGCATCAGGGTCTTTGCCAATGAATCAGCTCTTTGCATCAGGTGGCCAAAGTGTTAGAGTTTCAGCTTCAACATCAGTCCTTCCAATGAATATTCACAACTCATTTCCTTTTGGATGGACTGGTTGGATCTCCTTGCAGTCCAAGACTCTCAAGAGTCTTCTCCAACACCATAGTTCAAAAGCATCAATTCTTCAGCACTCAGCTTTCTTTATAGTCCAACTCTCACATCCATACATGACTATTGGAAAAACCATAGCCTTCACTAGATGGACCTTTGTTGGCAAGTAACATCTCTGCTTTTTAATATGCTGTCTAGGTTGGTCATAACTTTTCTTCCAAGGAGCAAGCGTCTTTTAATTTCATGCCTGCAGTCACCATCTGCAGTGATTTTGGAGCCCCAAAAAATAAAGTCTGACACTGTTTCTACTGTTTCCCCATCTATTTGCCATGAAGTGATGGGACTAGATGCCATGATCTTTGTTTTCTGAATGTTGAACTTTAAGCCAACTTTTTCACTCTCCTCTTTTGCTTTCATCAAGAGGCTCTTTAGTTCTTCTTCACTTTCTGCCATAAGGGTGGTGTCACCTGCATATCTGAGGTTATGGAGAGTTCTCCCAGCAGTCTTGATTCCAGCTTCATTCAGCCCAGGGTTTCTCATGATGTATTCTGCATATAAGTTAAATAAGCAATGTGACAATATACAGCCTTGACGTACTCCTTTTCTATTTGGAACCAGGCTATTATTCATGAATAAAGATAAGAGTCTCTAATTTTTCATAGAGAAATGAAAAAGTAATATGTCAGAAACAAAAGACCAGAAATCAGAACAATTTTGAGGTTTTCAATGTAGCCCTGGAAGCAAGGAAAATCATTTTCGACCTAAAATCCCAAACTCAGCTAAGCTATGAGTCAAATATGTGGGTTGGAAGACCACATTTAAATACACATATCCTAAAAAAATAGTACTACCTCTCTAATCTTTCTTCAAAAGCTATCAAATGATAAACCCCATAAAAAATAAGAAACAAATCAAAAGAAGAGAAAGAAATGAATACAAGAAATCCAATCACATGAGACAGGTTGTCCTAGATTGTCCAGAAGACTGTGAGTCCAGACTGGATCAGTGTGACTAAGGAAACAGGAAATCTGAGCCTGCCATCACCATACCTCTTGTTGATTATTCCGATTCAAGGATAGAACGTCCAAGATTCTTGACTGTACATGTGATGTGTGAGTTATTTTTATTCTTTTAGCTATAAAGGCATTTTATACACTCTTCTTATGTGGAAGATACATTTGATAGTTTCAAAAATATTTTTTATCATAAAAAATGTTAAAAAGTGGAATTGAGAACTGGAATTATTATGGTGTGCTTATGAAGGAAAGCAAAGAAATGAGGTAGTAACCCTAGGAGAGGTGGACTCAAAGGAAGATTTTAGTACTGTAAGAGATCTGAGCATGTTTTTATGCTGAAGATTTATTTACAACAAAGATATTGGAATGTCAGGAAGGGCGTGAGTACCAAACAGCCAAAACTCATTTGTAATATTACTGCTTCTAGGTGCATAACACAAATCTTTAACTGTAGCCATTTGTATGCAATTTACTTGAAAATATTTTTAATAGGTCATGTAATATATAGGTGCATATATATAAATTAAATCTAATATAGAATCTGGGGTCAGGTGACTAAATCTGAAGAATCCTAATCTGTTTAGTTAGCGTTTCAAAGACAAACAGGAACCCATAATCTAGTAATTCTACAGCAAGCATTTCAAATAACTCCATCAAAATGTACAACAGCCAGATGTATGACAGAAATCAACACAATATTGTAAAGCAATTATACTCCAATTAAAAATAGATAATTTTTTTTAAAGGCCCAATAGTGGATTCATGAATGAACAGAACAGATGTTGGAAGTAGTTTTTCCATTGGTAAGCGAATGGTACTCAAGACAGGCAGTTGATTTTGAACGTTATCCAGGACCTCTCAGCCTTACAAAGATGGGACCTAGGAATCTGGTGGGCCTAACAGCCTAGCAGTTCTACTAGAGTGCCATTCAGCCATAGGTAGGCCTACATCACAGCTGTGTCTGTGGCCCAGGACAACTACCTTAGTTAATCTCACCATCAGAGCATGGCCGTGTCTGTCTTAGAGTGACCCTTTCCCTCAGGGTATTGTTTAGAGAACTTAAAACAACAAGAACAGAGTTTCACAGAAGAGAACTGAGTAAAGGTTCATACTCTGGGCAGAAATTTTTTTCAAGTCTTGCCCTCTTTAGTGACAAACGACTTGATAGAAAAATGGATACGCAGGGGAAGAGACATTCACTTCCCACCCTGCTTTTTTTGTCAGAGGCTACCAATACTTGCTGAATGATCTCAACAAACGTGAACCAACAAGGTAACTCCATTTATGACACTTGTCTGGCTTACATACTGGATACAACAGAGCTCAGATTGTACATTTTGGATTTAAGCCTTTCTTTTCCTGCCCCTTCCCCCACTCAAAATGCCTCCTGTTCTATTGTACATCAAGTACAGTCATCTTACTACATTATCGAAACCATTCCAGAAAACTGAGTAACTCATAGTGTAAAACACTACTCATCGTAAAACACTTCTTAGCATCTCAACTGTAAGCTCCTAAATAGGAAGAATTTTGTTGCCCAATTTTCTTAGTAGTAATGACAATTATAATAATAAGAAAAATCTTTCTCTCTACTGTGCTTGCAATGTGCCACTGTGTTTAATGGAATTAACACCTATAATCTTCATAGTAGCTCCAAGTATCAGATATCATCAATGTGCACATTTTACAGAAGGGAAAACTGAGTCAGTGAACAGTTAAGATGTCCAGTAACACATCTGTTGTTCACACAAAGCCATTTAGGGGTCTAGAATCCAAACTCTTAACCAGTATTATGAGACTTCTAACTTACAGAACTGTAAGATCATACATTTCTGCAGTTTTAAGACACTAACTTTGTCAACTGTTAGTTATATTAGCAATACAAAACAAATACAATACTACTCCCATACTCATTCAAACCATTCAAACCACAAGCGCAATTCTTTGCATGCATATCATACATTTTTAAGAGTAAAGATAAGAATGAATATATATTTGCTGAACTTGCTACAACTATTCAAAAGGACTTAAGTCCTTACAAATGTAAATTCAAAGAAGAGGCATGGGTACCAATCACAGAGACCAGAGACCATGATTCTGGACCTGGTTTTGTCCAGACATGCCTGTGTGACTCAAGCAGATTTCTAATTTCTCTGGACCTCAGCTTCTATTGTTGAAGAGTAAAGGAGTTGGACCAAGTCATGTTGAACTTCTCTCCGGCATTAGAAGGTCTTTTAAAATATATTTTCTTCCTTTCCATTTATTTGGATCAAATAATAATACACCCCAGTATTTCCTCTGAGACAGCCAAAACATGTCATCATGAGCAGAACTAATAATCAGATTCATGATAAAATGCCCAAGAAAATATCTACATCTGACCTTAATGACCATGGTCTAATATAAACCTGAGGTTTCCTCCTTCAACTTTAACTGATCCTGCTTAGTGGCTTGCCATTCATCACAGAAACAGATCACACAAACCACAAGAGCATACTTCTGGAGTCTATGCATTTGTATAACCTCATTGTCTCTACAGAGTATACAGATTCAGACTTTCTGACACCATCTCTTTCTCTGCTAAAAAATAATACATGTTTGCATAATACGAATGAAACTGGTCTTCTGGTGACCAGCTCAGTGGTTTACAGTTTCCAATAGAATATGCTTTTATGTATTATTTTTCTAACAGTAATGTTACTGTAAAATACAATGGGAGAGTGTGCTGGGGAGAAGGGAGAGGATAGAAAGGGATGAGAGAGGGGAAGTAGAGGCTACAGTTGAGGCGGCTAGAAGATGCTTGAAGCTATTTGGCCTGCTGTCCACAACTGACAAAAACATTTAAATTTTTGTGGGTTGTGAAGCTCCAGCTATTTACATTTGAAATAATGAAAAAAATATAAAAATGAGATGCATAGAACTTAGAAAAATGACCATTACATGCAGAAGACTGGAGACCTTGGGACCAACCTCTATTGCAAACGTTTGGGAAGAGAACACAAGTTTGAGCCCCATATATATCCCTCACAGTCAAACAGAGTAGCCAGTGATAAGTGAGACATGCAGATAAGGGAAACCACTGCAAGTAACATGAAATTCTTTTCTCAGCAAACTATAGGATAACATCTGATTTGAGTTGTGGAAAACACAGTTACTTTTTTCTTCCTTTGAGTATGTTGGTAAGAATATGAGAGGGGATAAAGAAAAGGAGAAAACTATTAAAGACACAAACACTGTTGGATGACTAGACAGAAAAGAGACATAGAATAACAGAGATTTTCAGAGATGAATGCCTTTTGTACCAAAGGAAGAAAAAGTATAGGCTAGCAAGAAAAAGGAAATAAAAGTTAGAGGACAAGGAAGTGGGAGAAGATAAATAATGATAAAGCAGTTTGTGGAGAAAAAGAGGAATGGAAATAGAAAAGAGAGAAAGAGAAAAGAAGAGGCTGTCTAATGTGTATCCCTATCCTTCCAAATGTCCATCTTAGCAAGTTAAGAACCAGTCTTTTAATGTCTAATCCATCACTACCTTCACTTTCTCCTCTTTCCTACTTTCTGTCACACCACGATGGGAAAAAAAAAAAAAAAAGCTGACTGAAGATACTTGCACATTCTCCCTCACTTCCGTGTTAAGAAGGACGCACAGCTTAATTTTCTTTCCCACCAAAATAGCAAAAACAATGGGGTTGCACAAGGTAATAAGATTGTTTACAATGGGCTTAGCCTAAGGAAATCAGAGTGCCCGAAGGAAAACTAAGTGATGCTGGGCAATCAAAACACAATGAACCAATGTCCACAACAGAAGTGATTCTCTGAACTAGTCCAATCTTGCATTAAATGTTAACTACTCACCACTTAATGAAGGAAAGCTGAGAAGCAGAAACATTAAAAAAAAAAAAAAGTCTGTAGATGATGATTTGAAAAATTCCCCTGACCTAAGCCTGGCATGCTGCAATCCATGGGGCTGCAGGCTCGGACATAACCTAGTAACTCAACAACAACGACGAACCATGAGGATGTTAAAATTACTTGTCAAAAGTCAAAAGCTAGTATTTAATGGAGCAAAGATTAGATTAATATCCAGGTCCACATCAAAGACTACATTTTCCAGTGTGTTCCTTTGATAGGCCTGCTGTAACTAAATACCATAAACTAGGCTTAGTCAACAGAAAACATTTTTTTTCCTCTTGACCTAAACTCAGATCAAGACTGCAAATAAAAACTCAAAGTACCTTTCCTATGATGTGAGTCTGTTTCTACAATAAAATCCTTAGATTAACTGAACTCTGACTTCTCAAATTTTCCATTAAAAATGAGAAAACATCATCTACTGAAAACTGAAATTAGCTACACCTTCACATATTGTTGTTTTTATATTTATGTTTTTACATTTATGTGCTTTGTTATCCCCTCCCCTTTTATAAAATTAGGTATCCTAAAGGCAATGGCACCCCACTCCAGTACTCTTGCCTGGAAAATCCCATGGATGGAGGAGCCTGGTGGCTGCAGTCCATGGGGTCGCTAAGAGTCAAGCACGACTGAGCAACTTCACTTTCACTTTCATGCATTGGAGAAGAAAATGGCAACCCACTCCAGTGTTCTTGCCTGGAGAATCCCAGGGACAGGGGAGCCTGGTGGGCTGCCGTCTATTGGGTCGCACAGAGTCGGACACGACTGAAGCAACTTAGCAGCAGCAGCAGCAGCAGCAGCAAAGTTTATCATGTAGAAACAAACTGATGTTTTCTATATCACTTAATTTTATTTATTTTTTTAAATTAATTAATTAATTTATTTATTTTAATTTTTACTTTACAATTCTGTATTGGTTTTGGCATAGATTGACATGAATCCACCACAGGTGTACATGCGTTCCCAAACATGAACCCCCCTCCCACCCCCATCCCCACAACATCTCTCTGGGTCATCCCCGCATATCAGCCCCAAGCGTGCCATATCCTGCATCAGACATAGACTGGCAATTCGATTCTTACATGATATTATACATGTTTCAATACCATTCTCCCAAATCATCACACCCTCTCCCTCTCCCTCTGAGTCCAAAAGTCCGCTATACACATCTGTGTCTTTTTTGCTGTCCTGCATACAGGGTCATCATTGCCATCTTTCTAAATTCCATATATATGTGTTAGTATACTGTATTGGTGTTTTTCTTTCTGGCTTACTTCACTCTGTATAATCAGCTCTAGTTTCATCCATCTCATCAGAACAGATTCAAATGTATTCTTTTTAATGGCTGAGTAATACTCCATTGTGTATATGTACCACAGCTTTCTTATCCATTCATCTGCTGATGGACATCTAGGTTGTTTCCATGTCCTGGCTATTATAAGCAGTGCTGCAATGAACATTGGGGTACATGTGTCTCTTTCAATTCTGGTTTCCTCCGTGTGTATGCCCAACAGTGGGATTGCTGGGTCATAAGGCAGTTCTATTTGCAATTTTTAAAGGAATCTCCACACTGTTCTCCATAGTAGCTGTACTAGTTTGCATTCCCACCAACAGTGTAGGAGGGTTCCCTTCTCTCCACACCCTCTCCAGCATTTATTGCTTGCAGATTTTTGGATCGCAGACATTCTGACTGGTGTGAAGTGGTACCTCATTGTGGTTTTGATTTGCATTTCTCTAATAATGAGTGATGTTGAGCATCTTTTCATGTGTTTGTTAGCCATCCGTATGTCTTCTTTGGAGAAATGTCTATTTAGTTCTTTGTCCCATTTTTTGATTGGGTCGTTTATTTTTCTGGAATTGAGCTGCAGGAGTTGCTTGTATATTTTTGAGATTAGTTGTTTGTCAGTTGCTTCATTTGCTATTATTTTCTCCCATTCGGAAGGCTGTCTTTTCACTTTGCTTATGTTTTCCTTTGTTGTGCAGAAGCTTTTAATTTTAATTAGGTCCCATTTGTTTATTTTTGCTTTTATTTTCAGAATTCTGGGAGGTGGATCATAGAGGATCCTGCTGTGGTTTATGTCGGAGAGTGTTTTGCCTATGTTCTCCTCTAAGAGTTTTATAGTTTCTGGTCTTACATTTAGATCTTTAATCCATTTTGAGTTTATCTTTGTGTGCGATGTTAGAAAGTGATCTAGTTTCATTCTTTTACAAGTGGTTGACCAGTTTTCCCAGCACCACTTGTTAAAGAGATTGTCTTTACTCCATTGTATATTCTTGCCTCCTTTGTCAAAGATAAGGTGTCCATATGTGAATATCACTTAATTTTAAAGATAAGGAGTTTTGTTATTCATTTGGTTGGTGTTGCTTCTGGCTTGTTATTCATTGCATTCTTAAATATTTTATGTTAAAAAAATTGCTTTCAGTATTTTTTCTTTGTGAGTATGCTAGGTCTCCCAGATTATTTTTACATATACGATTATAGATAATTATTGTAAAACGCATTTACAAATGACTAAATGGCAAAGCAAATATTTAAATATATATTTACAGATAGGTATATAGTCAAATTTACCTTATACATAAATTTTATCAGACTTGATGTTAAAAGGATGGCTATTTAAATGTCAAAATTCAGTTTTATCATTTTATAAACTTAGGATAATACTGACAAGGATTGCTACCTAGAAATTCTAAATGAACAAAATAAGCTGCAGATCAATATCCATAGTTTGATCTTATTGAATTAAAAAAAAACTGTAGGTGTATGAGGTTATGATTGGTTTCTTGCATTTTTAAAACAAAAAGCAAGTTCACATTTGCTTATAAATAATTTTTAAAACTGCTAATTATGAGTGATTCTGTTAAAATGAAACTGGTGAATAAGTGGTTAAAAAGGAACATACAAGTACTTTCCATCAGTGGCTCAGCATCAAGAACGGGCATAGTTTTCAGGAATCAGCCAGGGCCCTTTATGATTTAGTGGCTGTTGTTTGATCAATGGCTGAAATGATAAAGTAGAGAGCTTGCTGATTACGTTTACGGATAAAGCTGTATTAACTAACTTTGGGAGCCGTGATTAAGATCCAAAGCAGCCTGTCAGAAGTGAGCTATGGCTAAGGGTGGGATGTGAGCATAGTTGGGAGTGAAGAATGAATCTCTGAAGACTGTAAGGGTCAGACAAAACTACTTCAGTGCCATGGGATTCAGTGTGAACCAGAAGATGGATAAATGTCTGGAATAAATGGGGTTGCTCCAAGAAATGTGGACACTGCTCAGGCTTTTTAACGTTAAAATAAGACAAGATTGAAAAAAAAATAGGAGCCTTCAGGGCATGCTGTATTGAAGATCATCAGGGAAAACAGACACATTTACAGAATATGGTAAACTGCATCAGACCATGTGCTACAGTGGCAAGTAAAGCAGACATCATTAGTGCCTTTGTTGGGTGTACAGTCCAGCTAGTTTATAGTGTAGCTACTTTCTTTACACCCAGGCCTTCTCGTTCTTGGAACCTAGCTTGACTGTTCTTTAAGGCCTTCCTATTCAGAGAGTGGTCCAGGAACCAGAAGCAACAGACTGTCCTGGAGCTGATTAGAAGTGCAGAATCTGAGGCCCCATCTCAGACCCAGTGAATCAGGATCCGCTTTTTGGAGAGGGTTCTGCAGGATTCTTTACTGTCTGAGCCTGACAGTAAAGAATCTGCCTGGAATGGCAGGAGACCCAGGTTCAATCCCTGGGTCAGGAAGATCCCCTGGAGAAGGGTATGGAAACACACTCCAGTAATTCTGCCTGGAGAATTCTGTGGACAGAGGAGCCTGGTGGGCTACAGTCCATGGGTTGCAAAGAGTCAGACACAACTCAGTGACTAACACATTCACACTTACACCCCAGGGTTCATGTGAACATTCAAATATGAGAACCACAGGTATAGGTTCTATCTGCCTCCATCCCCACCCCCACCCTACAATCCACTCTATTAAGGAGAAAGGCTCCCTACTTATTTTGCAGTCTCCTCACCTTTGATTTTGCCTAAAATGGATAGATGTGTGTGTGTGTGTGTGTGTGTGTGTGCACTCAGTCGTTCAGCTCTTTGCAACCCCATCGACTGTAGCCCTACAGGCTCCTCTGTCCATGGGATTTTCCAGGCAGGAACACTGGAGTGTGTTGCCATTTCCTTCTCTGGGGGATCTTCCCCACCCAGGGGTCGAACCCATGTATCCTGCATCAGCAGGTAGATTCTTTACCACTGAGGCACCTAGAAAGGCTAATGGATAGATAGGAAAACTGAGATAGGAGAAGCAGACATTCATCATGAAGAGATAAATAAGCAGAGAGGGAAAGGCAAAGAGATTCAGACAGGGTGAGTTTGTGGGTGAACTTTAGGAAAATGTAGAGACATGAAATGAAATGGAAGGCAGTTACAGATAAATACATAGAAAGATGAGAAAAGTCTTGCTGTACAATGTTAAATGGTTTTCCATCTGTCATTTTTTTAGGAACCCCACAAAAGATTTAAATTTTTTCTGCACTATCTTTAGGGGTCATTACTGCTGTTTTTTTTTTTTTAACATGAAACTGGATAAAAGGGGGCCACTAGAGATCATGAGAAACACTGGGCTGGAGAAAGCACAAGCTGGAATCAAGATTGCCGGGAGAAATATCAATAACCTCAGATATGCAGATGACACCACCCTTATGGCAGAAAGTGAAGAGGAACTAAAGAGCCTCTTGATGAAAGTGAAAGAGGAGAGTGAAAAAGTTGGCTTAAAAAGCTCAACATTCAGAAAACAAAGATCATGGCATCCGGTCCCATCACTTCATGGCAAACAGATGGGGAAACAGTGGAAACAGTGGCTGACTTTATTTTTCTGGGCTCCAAAATCACTGCAGATGGTGACTGCAGCCATGAAATTAAAAGATGCTTACTCCTTGGAAGGAAAGTTATGACCAACCTAGACAGCGTATTAAAGAGCAGACATTACTTTGTCAAAAAAGGTCTATCTATTCAAGGCTATGGTTTTTCCAGTAGTCATGTATGGATGTGAGAGTTGGACTGTGAAGAAACCTGAGCGCCGAAGAATTGATGCTTTTGAACTGTGGTGTTGGAGAAGACTCTTGAGAGTCCCTTGGACTGCAAGGAGATCCAACCAGTCCATCCTAAAGGAGATCAGTCCTGGGTGTTCATTGGAAGGACTGATGTTGAAGCTGAAACTCCAACACTTTAGCCACCTGATGCAAAGAGCTGACTCATTTGAAAAGACCCTGATGCTGGGAAAGATTGAGGGCAGGAGGAGAAGGAGACGACAGGAAGAGATGGTTGGATGGCATCACCGACTCAATGGACATAGGTTTGGGCTGACTCCAGGAGTTGGTGATGGACAGGGAGGCCTGGTGTGCTGCAGTTCATGGGGCCGCAAAGAGTTGGACACAACTGAGCAACTGAACTGAACTGAGAGACCCCGACCTTAGGTAAGTTACCTATTTGTGGACTTTTCTCATCTTTTTTAGGCAGAATGATGGCTAAGGCAAGGAGAATTCAAGACAACTCCTACAATCTATAAATATGCAGTAACCATTCTATATCATTTCCAAAAATAGAAGTTTTTTTCCCATTATTTTGCAATGTTTTTGTTGATGTTCAACCATCTTTGCACTGAATTATTTAATAATGCTAAATTAGAGCTAGATCCCCACGTAGCTATAATTTAGCAGTTTGTAAGAGAGGAAAAGACAAGACAGATGCTGAACGCTGGATTTAGCTGTATATTTGTGACAAGTGTGAATGAAAATAAATTAAAATAATCTCCAACTTGTGGAACTAAATTATCAGTAAGAATATTTTTGTCTTCATTTTTATTTAAGTGAATTACTAGAACATCAACAGCCATTATTCCTTCTATGCATGATTCCTTCTATGCACATAACAGAGTATTGATTTTAGAATCTAAATAAGTAAAGGTGATAGTGCAAAGGGAAATTTATAAACTGTGTGTAGAATATAATAACCCTAGCCCTTGGGACTGCTGGGTAAAATTTGTGCAAATCAAAAAAATATATGTACAACCAAAAAATCTGTCATGAAGAGTCTTTGAAGGTAAAGTGATGGCTCTCTTTGGAAAACAAGCTCTCGTAACCTTTATTTTTAAAAATAATTTTCAGATCAGGAAGAAAAATCAGAGAGAACCCCTTCCTGATTCTTTTTCTCTTTTTGGTGTCTGTCTGATCTGACCTCATGGTTGGGGGTTCCTATAACAAAAATAAAGGATTTTGTTTAAATTTAAGCACAACGTTGGATGTTACATTACCTACACATGGTGATACATGATCTTCCTTGACTTAGATATAGTACCATGTATGTGACTTCAGAACAAAGATCCTCACAAGACTAAGTGCTCTTTTTTCCAATTAATACTTAACTAACCAAACTGAAAAGGCCTATAAAACAGATATACACAAATGCCAGATGGAGAGAAAAGTGCTAAACTTCATGAGAATATTGTATGAGTGCTCAGTTTTTATGATTTATTATCACTAATTGCTGGTGTGGATATCACCAAAATTCTCCAGATTTAAAAAAGAAAGAGTGGGAAAAGAAGAGCTTGCTCACCTGAACATGCCTTCCAAAGACCTTATCAAGGCTATCGCATTTCAAGCTGTTATACACTATACTATTTACAAGCATGGCAAAGGCAAAAAATTGTACTGGATTATTGCTGCTCCCAAAGGTCACCATTTAAACCTCTGTGATTTGGGCAGTGTATCTGAACAGACTATCACATCCCCAGGCCACGTTGTCAGTGTGTTTTCTGGCTTGGGGTGTCAGTATATGAATTCTGATTATCATTAGCACACTAATCCTAGGTACTGATTTCCACTTCTTCAGCTACAAAACCCATTGTCAAAATTGGCCAAAAGTCAAAGCTGGAGAGGCAAGGTAAAATAAAATGTTGAGAAGTACAAGATCTTGTCCCTCTTCTGCTTCACTGTTGTCTCTGGTTCTTGGGATTAAGGTCAGAGTCTTTAGGCTAATCCGGCAACTCCTTAGTCCTTGCTCCATCACTCTTTCCAGGCTTACTGGTCTTCAACTATATCGGCTTTCTTCCAGCATAGGGTCTCCACTGAGACCACTGTCCCCTGCCCCTGATTTTCTCTTTCTTTCCACCCTTCAATCATAGTGTGAAAGGCCATTTGTCAGGAGAAGCCCACCATTCATACTCCAGCTGCTAGTCTATGGTCTGTTATGTGACCTCATAGGATCCTAAACTTTTCCATGATAATATATGCCACAGTTGTAATTATACTGCTATAAGTGCAGGTTTTAAACATTGCCAGTTCTCCTGGGCTTTAAGCTCTCTCTAGCTCAATAAGTGTTTGGTAACAGAATGAATGAGTAAAATGAAGAACAGATGTGAGTCAGGTAATCCCATTAGCCACCCTACTAATTGATCCATACTTTTTCTCAGAGCCTCTTTTACCAATATTGCAGTTTCTTATTTCTGAATCTGTCTTACTTTTAATTGTGTGACCTTCAGGCTAAGGGTCTTTGTCTGCCTTCATGCATAGTTTAGGGACTGACACATATAAAGTAGCTTAAAGAGAAACTGCTTGGAAAAGAAAGGGAGGAAGACATGAAGACAGAGATGGATGACAAGAAGGAAGGAGAAAAGTTACAGATGTGGGAGAAAAGGAAAAGCGATAGAGTTCCTAAGGATGCAAAAGACAGTCGTAATCAAGATAACTTTTAGCAAGTTCTTAAAACAAGTTAGACAAAATATCAGTACACACATAACAGAAAATTCATGATTAAAACCTTCTTTTGGAAGAAGAAAAGGCTTATGCAACCCTTTTGGACTGCATGCCAAACAAATGTGGCATGTTGATGACATATCATAAATAGTACAGGTGAAAAAATTATTTTTAGAAAGACAAACAGAAGGTTAAAATTCATGCTGATCATATTCTGATCAAAACTATTAATAATTTTGACTTCAGGTTAGAATTTCTGTGGGACATAAGAATGTACTGTAAATTGTTAGAAACCCGAGTGCTCTGTGACAACCTGGAGGGATGAGGTGGGAACAGAGGTGGGATGGAGATTCAGAATGGGTGGGACACATGTATACCTATGGCCAATTCATGTTGGTGTATAAGAACAGCTATCACAATATTGTAAAGCAATTATCTGCCAATTAAAATAAATAAATACAAATTAAAAAAATTTTAGAAACCAAAGTATTACCAATGTGGTACCACATTCAATGATTCTTGGGAAGTTTTGTGATGTCACTTATTTTGAACAATATGAGGACCAGCTGTAAGTGGTACAGAATGAAGACCAATGACAAAACTCAGACTTGAAGAGGACTTCTTAGTCAGTACTAGATTGTTAGACTAAATTATTGGTTGATTTTAATTGAAAGCGTGAAAAGACATTGCACTTTGCAAGATGGCATAAAGCCAGCTTTCTGATTCTTAGCTAAAAGAATTTCACCCAAAGAATTGCTATGATGCCAGAACTTTCAACTACACGTTGCAGATATTTTTCTGTTAATATTCTGTAGTTTTATAAGATGTGTTAAAAATGCATTGGGCTTTACTCTATAGATGGTTCCATCAGAAAGTCTTCAATTATCTAATAGTTTGCACTTCTTATTTACACTAATTCATCCAACACAATATATTTGCTCACTGTCAACTTCTCACAAGAAGTGTATATTGTTACCATGTCTCAACTCCTTGTTTTTTTTAAATCTCAGGACACATACTTTTGTACACAATCATATACTTTTTGGAGAAGAAAAGGGAAACTTAAATGAAATCTCTTAGTAAGAGCTTCATTCATGTTTAAGAAAAGATGGAGTATCTGGTTTGACTGTCTCTTAAATCAAGTCCAGTGAGTTTTTTACATAATTCATCATATTTTTGCCAAAAGCAAATGAAAGCCAACTAAACTCTGCATATAGGAGTGGATGATACCAATGATGCTACCAACCACATTGATACCAATGTGAAAGTAGTGACACTTTGAGCGTCTTGGGAAGAGTACCTCACAGAGAAGCTGAGAACCATGAACTGAGCAAGAGTCTCCCTTTCCCTCACCCTACTCTAAGTCCTATCTAACTCCAATCCCATGAATTTTACTTCTAATATACATTTCATATTCACCCATTTCCCATTCCCTAAGCTACTACAGTGGTGTCCTAATAAGGCTTCTCTTTATATTCTCTATCTCTTCAATCCAACTTTCACACATCAGCCCAAGGGACCTTTTAAAGCATGCATCTGATCATATCACCTTTTAGTGATTTTCCCCCCAGTTAGGATAAAGTATAACTCTTTACTCCTACCCTAAAAGGTCTCACCATTCTCTGTAAATTCAACTTGTATTACTCTCCAATCCATTTCCTTTACATTTATTTATCTCACAAGTTAATATTTATTAACACGATACACACATTCACTGTGGTGTCCTCATCCATCCTGAGTCACTCATCCACAATAAATGTGGCAGTTAGCGGGGACGGTCCACCTCCTGCTGGCTTTAAAGATCAATGGAAGGAGTTGGGATGCTATTTTAAGTGGGGGAGGAGGAGCCACTTAGGGGGTCTTGCTTAAGGTATGATCTCATGTGGTTCACATTTTTGGAGAGTTTACTTTGGCTCTGTGCAGAGAATGGAATGTAAGGGAGCCAAAATGGCAGCAAGTGACAACCACTCTAGACAGTAGGTCTTTAAAACCCAATGTCAAGCTCAAAACTAAAGACAGAGTAATACTTCATTGTTGAATGAACAAATAAACAATGAAGAATTAAAACAGCAAAACCAAAGACTGAGTCAAAACCATTGGTGACTTATAGCCCATTGAAACTCACCTCAGGTCCATTTGTGACCCTTCCCATCAGAAATCAGGACCACTGACCACTCCTGCTCTGGATGTCAGGCAGCCCAGTGCTCTCATTTCAGAGAGAGTGTATTTTATGATTTATCTTCATCCTCCTAACTTCCATAGAAATAAATCACTGAAACATTTTACTCAGGGGAGGAGGGATGGTAAATGTTCTCTGCAAACATCCCCTTTAAAATTCTTTTGATGAAAGCAAATTTCCAAACTCACACATTTAACTGGGAACTAATGGTGGTAAACAAACACCCTGCTTCTGCCGGTGAGACCACAGAGAGGACTCTTGTATCTGTCATCACTGAACAAAGCTTCTAATACATAGACAAAATCTCCACCTTATTCTTACCTCCATTTCCAACTAACTTTAACCCACAAGACAGAAGTTGTTCAAGTTAAAATACAAGACTGCTGTGGTCTCTTAACTCAAGTTTTCACACACTTTCTTTTTCTTTTCTGAGGCTTACATTTTCACTTGTGACATAGCTCCCTCTCTTTGATTTGCAAAATCTCCTTCCAAAGGCTGTCTAAATGGCAAACTTCTTTGATCTATAGCCCAGTCAAAGGTAGGATCTCTGTTTCCAACATCTAGAGCAGACTGCCTCCCTGTTGACATTAATTTTCTTGCCTTTGCCAGGTCTAGACAATAGGGGTTGGAGAGTGTTAATCTAAAGATTCACCAGACACCAAGCCATAAATCTGCCTGGGGGTAGGTAGACTTGTGGCATTTTCTATTTGCTCTCCTAAGAAGACTCAAGATAGACTCCGTTTGATCCACCATTGCCTCTGCCCTGAAAGATTGAATTACATACAATGTCAAAACTTAGCTCCTTCAGAGCATCTCACATGCAGCAAAGCTCAGAAGGAGAACTAAAGCACTTCAGGAAATGAGTCAGAAAACCCAAGGGGAGTCGTTGTAGAGATAAGATATTTAGATGCTTTGAAATGTTTTGTTTTCTAATAGAATAAAGCCAGGGGAATATTTCTCATCTTATAATCACATCTCTAATGAGCAATTTTGAGATTTTTCTACATGCAGTGTCCATGAATACATTTTAACGAAATTATGTAAGGGTGAAAGTTCTCGATTAGAATCCAAATTTTAAAGTGTTTACAAGGGAATGCTACCAATAAGCTGGATATCTTCAGTATGTTTTCACAAAACCCAATTGTTAAGCAGCAAACCTGAAAAGTTTCCTGTTTCCAAAATGATAGATTAGGCAATTGTACCTGCAAAATCAAAGGCATCATTATATCCTGTCTGCAAGCACAACTGATAAGTGATTTCACCTGCAAAGTGATTCCATATTTTTGTTTTGACTTCTGTTTCCCCTGAGATTAACTGCACTGTCTACGTGTGTGGCTACAGACTTAAAGATCATTTTTCCTCTCTCTGTTTTTTCTCTGCATCAACTAAAGGAATTCCTTCTTGCACTTCTCCAGATGAAGTTTGGGTTCTTTTATACTTTGGGTTTAACGATATGTTGCCATCACTTAAAAGGAATACCCTAGTATGTACAAAAAGAGATGTTTCATTTCATGTGCCAAGAATGGGTTGGTAGTGTCTTCTGGGTTTTAAAATGATTCTGAGGCTACATCTTCCCTTAACAGGAATGAATGCCCAGATCATCAGGGCTATGGCCATAAAAATCCCAAGTTGCATAGGGGCACAAGTTACGTTTCCACAGTCTGTCCCCTAATGAGTGTTTCTATTGATAGATTTCATCTTGAACTGTCCACTTAATCCCATCACTTCATGGCTTGTGGGATCTTAGTTCTCCAACTAGGGACTAAACCCATGCTCCACTCAGGGGAAGCACAAGGTCCTAACCACTGGATTGTGGGGAAATTCTCTGGGTTTTTTTGAGTCTCTTAACCAAAAATGTTGGTCCATTTTCTTTTCAGGTTACCCTGACTTTAAGAAATAGACCCTGGACACTCACTTTAACCTCAAGTTGCCTGCAACATGGCTCATTCTTTGTGTTTCAGTTTCCAGGTTAATTTTATAAGTAATTTGCATTAGAGTAAGGCTAAATGAGAATTTTAAAATGAATCATGCTGCCCAGATTACCCATTTACATTTTGACTCAAAATTGGAGCTTTAAAAAGCCAGAGGAATAGACTTGTCCCTCATCTCATCATGTATACAGTGTTTCACAGCTCGTCACATCATACCCAAATGGCCAATCCCACCTTATTATGTCAGCTCTGGTGTAACTCCAATTTTTATTTTGCTCATTAAAACAGTGCACAAGAGAGTCTCATAACCTCAGGACTTAAGTCCTATAAGAAGTGAGCTGTAAATCTATGAACAGAATGGACAGTGTTTTGTAACCATACAAAATAGATCTGAGTGGCAATTTTTACTACAGTGCACTTTGCTGATTAAAACTAGCTCAACATTCCACATTAAATACTCATGCAGATTTCAGTTCTTTTAAGAACTGGTAACCAAGAAACACAACTAAAGAAATAAACCTCCTATACAAAAATAACCTGGGAGGAGGGAGAAACAGTCACATGTAGTAAATACACATTTATAGTCAGTACTGTAAATCATGAAACAGACAAGTTAATTACCCAGAAACATACAAAACTGTCCTCTAAATTATTCTTCTAACATCCTAGCTCTCCAATGACTCATTACTAAATTATTTGCCAGTGAATGAATTTTTTTTTGTCTTCAAACACTTTGGGAGCTGCAAGGAGTTGGCACTGATGAAATGCATTCTTGATTTCGACAAGGAGACAGGTTTTATCCATACAACTCTGAATCAACCGGTTATAAAGTTGAAAACTTCTGCTGAACCACAGGGAAGTTTTCTTCTGTGTAAACCAGTGGTTAGCAGCCATTTGTTTTGCCACACCTGTCTTCAGAAATAAAAGTCACAGATAACATACCTATGTATCATTTAAATAAAAGATAGATAAATATTTCCTGCCTGTAGTCTAGAGGGGGAAACGCTACTTATCTTTATATGTTATGCATTACAATATTTGCATGTTTGGGCAATGAAAGTCATAAATAAAAGAGTCAGAAGATTTCATCTGTGCAGAGGAGCACAAAAGCTACAAATACTCCCAATCCTTGGAACAACCAAAACTGTACCTGAATTCCCACATAACCCCTGAATGGAGGTGACTTTATTGAAACCTACATGTTTCTCCAACATTAAATGGTTTGTTTGATCATCTCTTTCTGATATTACTGCTTTCTTAAGCTCACAGCATCACAGCCACTGAAGAGAATTTAGAACCACAAACCTTAAGTTTTTTTCATTTCTGTCCCTAAGTACAATTCTCTAACATTACAATGTTAATGAACAAAGCTTAGAAACTGGTCTCATTCCATGGCCTTGCAAAGATAGTACCAACAGAAGAGAACAGCACAAACTGAGGGAAAAGAGAGTCCAGTCCAAAATAGTCCAGTCCAGAGACATTCTGAGGTTTGTCCTTTAGGCAGAAGCAAATAGATTTTCTCTATTTCCCTTGAGTTGGGTCTCTGAAACTTCAAAAGACATCTCCCTGGTTTTATCTGAGTCTGGAAAGCAGCTTACTAGTGTCCAAAAATGGACAGCATAATTCTTGGGTTTCTACATGGAACTCTGTCTTTTACTAAGGGTAAAGTGTTTGAACTCCTTTGTATCTCATTATGAAATGGAGGACTATAGGTGATGAAAATACTCTCAATACCTACTGAAAATACCTATTCTGCAAGTTGGTGAGGAAATTCTATTAATACTGTTTTTTGTTGTTGTTGCTGGTCAGTCAGCAAGTCATGTCTGACTCTTTGCAACCCCATGGACTGCAGCATGCCAAGCCTCCCTGTCACTCACCATCTCCTGGAGTTTGCCCAAGTTCATGTCCATTGAATCGGTGATGCCATCCAGCCATCTCATCCTCTGTTGTCCCCTTCTCCCGCCGTCAATCTATCCCAGCATCTGGGTCTTTTCCAAAGAGTAGACTCTTCACATCAGGTGGCCAAAGTATTGGAAATTCAGCATCAGCACCAGTTCTTCCAATGAGTATTCAGGGTTAATTT
Organism: Oryx dammah; assembly: GCF_014754425.2. Taxonomy (NCBI): domain Eukaryota; kingdom Metazoa; phylum Chordata; class Mammalia; order Artiodactyla; family Bovidae; genus Oryx; species Oryx dammah. The sequence goes on from NW_024070193.1 coordinate 24,056,257, forward strand.
CCTTTAGGATTGACTGATTGATCTCCTTGCTGCACAGAGGATTCTCAAGAGTCTTATCCAGCACCACAGTTCAAAACCATAAATTCTTTGGCACTCTGCTTCACTATGGTCCAAGTCTCACATCCGCACATGACTACTGGTAAGACCACAGCCTTGACTATGAGAACCTTTGTTGCAAAGTGATGTCTTCATATTAATATACTGTTAGGTTTGTCATAGCTTTCTTTCAAGAAGCAATTGTCTTCTAATTTCATGGCTGCAGCCACCATCTACAGATTTTAGAGCCCAAGTAGATAAATATTATGTTTTATTAGTCTTAATATTGCCAAGAGAAAGAAGGATGAATTATTATCACTGAGTCGTCTTAAGTTATCTTGGAATAAAAATCAGTTGGAATGTCTCTTGTGGTAAATCACAGAGATAGGTTTCCCTGGTGACTCAGCAGTAAAGAATCTGCCTGCCAATGCAGGGGACACAAGTTTGATACCTTGGTCCGGGAAGATCTTTTGTAGAAGGAAATGGCAACCCACTCCAGTATTCTTGCTTCAGAAATCCCATGGACAGAGTAATCTGTTGGGTTACAGTCCATGGGATCACAAAAGAGTAGGAAACAACAGTGACTAAACAATGACAAATCACAGGGATAAAACCAAAAAACACAAAGCACTCCAATATATCAATAGTATGCTTCCTGCTTAGCTGTAGCTACGTAATGAGATTTCATACTTGCTAAAGATATCAATGACATTTACATATCATATGTGTGTGTGTATCCATATGTGCGCGTGAGTGTGTATAGGTGTATATATATCCATATATATCTTCTGTATCACATTATTCTATAAACATTGTCAAGATATTTGGGCTACAAATACTTTGTTCTTTCTATTCCACCAATAATCTACAAGAAAATACCCTTCTGTCCCTTCAATAATTTGCCTCCTGTAAAGACTAGATAATTTCTCTGACTTCCATGATTGCCCTCAAGCAAGCAATAGCTAAGAGTAGTAGCATAACTCAAGTGCTATACTTACAATGTCAGAAGAGTGGACAGGTACACATGTGTGTGACATCAGGACACAAGTTTTGTATGAAGATGATTTCAAGAGAATCACTCAGGGTGTGCATTAGAAAAATCTTTTTCTCTAGTTTTAGACTCTACCATCCTCAACATAGAAGCTCTGCTTTGAGTTAGCTATCCTCATGGTCACAAAATGGCTGCCCCAGAGTTCCAGGCTTCACATGTGATGAAACAATATCTAGCAGAAAAGACAGCATCTCTTCCTGAACGTGACTGAGACAGAAATTTCTTCTGGGAAAGTTCTTTCAAAAAAGTCCCGAGACAACCTCTCATTTTTCCATTGGCCAGAGCTGGGTTTCATGCTCACACCTAAAATAACTGATTGAGAAGGGAAATTCTAGATTGACTCTGGATTAATCTTTTGGCTAAAGAGAAGGTTCTCTTCCTCGGAGGAATATCTGGGGGCAGAGGAGGAAGGGAGTTCTATTGAAAAGGAATGACCTGGGTTATGTTTATTTGCTTGCTTACTTTTGGTGGGGATGGGAGCAAAGGCAATAAATACTGTCTGTTATATAAGGTTTCTAGAAGCTATCCAAGAAATTTCCACCATTTAACTTTTCTCATTTTAAGGATTTCTCAAGCATTTCCATACTTATACATTTCCATACAATAGTGTCATTTATAATTTTTTGCCTCCTCTACATTGTTGCTTGTACAGAATGCTCTCTTTAGTCTCCTCTTACTGGGACTCCCAAGAAAGGTCATTTAGGGGGCTTCAAAGTGCAAATTACTATTATTTATGTATTATTAATGGGCTGGATGAAGCACAAGCTGGAATCAAGATTGCCAGGAGAAATATCAATAACCTCAGACATGCAGATGACACCACCATTATGGCAGAAAGTGAAGAGGAACTAAAGAGCCTCTTGATGAAAGTAAAAGTGGAGAGTAAAAAGTTGGCTTAAAGCTCATCATTCAGAAAACAAAGATCATGGCATCTGGTCCCATCACTTCATGGCAAATAGATGGAGAAATAGTGAAAACAGTGACAGACTTTATTTTAGGGGGCTCCAAAATCACTGCAGATGGTGACTGGAGCCATTAAATTTAAAGACACTTACTCTTTGGGAGAAAAGTTATGACCAACCTAGACAGCACATTAAAAAGAAGAGACATTACTTTGCCAACAAAGGTCTGTCTAATCAAGGCTATTGTTTTTTCAGTAGCCATGTATGGACATGAGACTTGGACTGTAAAGAAAGCTGAGTGCCAAAGAATTGATGCTTTTGAACTGTGGTGTTGGAGAAGACTCTTGAGAGTCCCTTGGACAACAAGGAGATCCAACCAGTCCATCCTAAAGGAAATCAGTTGTGAATATTCACTGGAAGGACTGATGTTGAAGCTGAAACTCCAATACTTTGGCCACCTGATGCAAAGAGCTGACTCATTGGAAAAGACCCTGATGCTGGGAAAGATTGAAGGCAGGAGGAGAAGGGGACAGCAGAGGATGAGACGGTTGGATGGCATCATCGACTCAATGGACATGAGTTTGAGTAAACTCTGGGAGTTGGTGATGGCCAGGGAAGCCTGTTGTGGGACAGTCCATGGGGATCACAAAGAGTTGGACATGACTGAGTGACTGAGCTGAACTGAAAAATAATTTAAATAAGTTTAAAAGTTTCTTTTTACTGAGTGTTAATAAATGCCAGGCATGGTGCTAAGTGCTTCCTAGGCAGACTTATGTAACCATCATTGTATTTCAGAGGAAGGTATCATTTTATGCTTCTGTGATAAAAAAAAAAAAAACTGAGCCCCAGAGAAGTAAGGCACTTTTTCAAAGTCACACAACTAAAAGTGGCAGAGCTGGTCCTTCATCCTGGACTTATCTAACTCTGCGGCCCATGCCTAATCACTTACTCATTGTTTGAAAGCTTCTCTCAGATTAGAAGCCATAGTTAATAAATTAATATAATCATTGACTGATTTCCATGTTTGTAATTATTCAGAGTTCCAGACTTCTGCATAGCTCAAGGAAAATACACATCATGATACCATATCCTCAGAGTTCCTGAGAACTAGGAATGGGCTGGGATCATTAGCAGCATGGCTAAAAGTCACTAGGTGAGTCAATCAGAGGAAGAGCTTAGAATTCAGTTCAGTTCAGTTGCTCAGTTGTGTCCAACTCTTCACGACCCCATGGACTGCAGCACACCAGGCTTCCCTGTCCAACATCAACACCCGGAGGTTACACAAACTCATGTTCATTGAATCAGTGATGCCATCCAACCATCTCACCCTCTGTCGTCCCCTTCTCCTCCTGCCTTCAATCTTTCCCAGCATCAGGGTCTTTTCTAATGAGTCAGCTCTTTGCATCAGGTGGCCAAAGTATTAGAGTTTCAGCTTCAACATCAGCCCTTCCAATGAATATTCAGGACTGATTTCTTTTACGATGGACTGGTTGGATCTCCTTGCAGACCAAGGGACTCTCAAGAGTCTTCTCCAACACCACAATTCAAAAGCATCAATTCTTCGGCGTTCAGCTTTCTTCACAGTCCAACTCTCACATCCATACGTGACCGCTGGAAAAACCATAGCCTTGACTAGACGGACCTTTGTTGGCAAAGTAACGTCTCTTCTTTTTAATACGCTGTCTAGGTTGGTCATAATTTTTCTTCAAAGGAGTAAGTTTCTTTTAAATTCATGGCTCCAGTCACCATCTGCAGTGATTTTGGAGCCCCCCAGTTAAGTTCTGCCACTGTTTCCCCATCTATTTGCCATGAAGTGATGGGACCAAATGCCATGATCTTTGTTTTCTGAATGTTGAGTTTTAAGCCAACTTTTTCACTCTCCTCTTTCACTTTCATCAAGAGGCTCTTTAGTTCTTCACCTTCTGCCATAAGGGTGGTGTCATCTGCATATCTAAGGTTATTGATATTTCTCCTGGCAATCTTGATTCCTGCTTGTGCTTTCTCCAGCCCAGCATTTCTCATGATGTACTCTCAGTTCAGTTCAGTTCAGTCGCTCAGTCATGTCCGACTCTTTGCAACCCCATAAATCGCAGCCCGCCAGGCCTCCCTGTCCATCACCAACTCCCGGAGTTCACTCAGATTCATGTCCATCGAGTCAGTGATGCCATCCAGCCATCTCATCCTCTGTCATCCCCTTCTCCTCCTGCCCCCAATTCCTCCCAGCATCAGAGTCTTTTCCAATGAGTCAACTCTTCACATGAGGTAGCCAAAGTACTGGAGTTTCAGCTTTAGCATCATTCCTTCCAAAGAAATCTGATGTACTCTGCATATAAGTTAAATAGCAGGGTGACAATATACAGCCTTGACGTACCCCTTTTCCTATTTGGAACCAGTCTGTTGTTCCATGTCCAGTTCTAACTGTTGCTTCCTGACCTGCATACAGATTTCTCAAGAGGCAGGTCAGGTGGTCTGGAATTCCCATCTCTTGGAGAATTTTCCATAGTTTGTTGTGATCAAAGGCTTTGGCATAGTCAATAAAGCAGAAATATATGTGTTTCTGGAACTATCTTAGAATTGGCAGAAGCTTAGAATTAAAGGAGATCAGCCGTGGGTGTTCTTTGGAAGGAATGATGCTAAAGCTGAAATTCCAGTACTTTGGCCACCTCATGTGAAGAGTTGACTCATTGGAAAAGACTCTGATGCTGGGAGGGATTGGGGGCAGGAGGAAAAGGGGATGACAGAGGATGAGATGGCTGGATGGCATCACCGACTCGATGGATGTGAGTTTGATTGAACTCTGGGAGTTGGTGATGGATAGAGAGGCCTGGCGTGCTGCGATTTATGGGGTTGCAATGAGTTGGACACGACTGAGCGACTGAACTGAGCTGAACTAGAATTAAAACCAGAGTTTTCTGACTCCCAGGCCACAGCTCTTCTCATAGATAAAAACGTTCCTATCTAGAACAAAAACCATTCTCCCATAAAGTTCAGGGGTTCTTCTCATCACCCAGGTAATCCCCTAAGGCCCCCTACTAAATGTCAGCAAGTGATACTAACATTGAAAGAAGGGGGCAAACCCAATAGGGGAGAACTGTGGTAGTTTTCCCATGGTTGCTAAACAAGTCAAAAGTTGTGGACAAGGACCACAGTCATGGCAGGTATCTAAACTCTCCTTCCAAATTCTGGTTACAGAAGTTGTTCTTACACTCCCTGCTATCTTGGTAAAGACTGTAGTAAAGTATTTTATTTCACTGCATCCACAGGACAAGATTGCTTCTGCCACATCCATTCCCCAACAACTTAAAAGAGTATCTTAGTCTGTCAGTCCCAATGAATGAGACAAAATGATGCTCTGGTTCTGGGAAAAGGAGAAAACCAAGTCAGGAGAGGGGAAGTGTACATGTCAAGTGCTTTAAATGTGGCCTCTTGTCCAAGAACAAAAGTCTTAATTTTGGAGTGTTGAGGAAAGAGTATCCTCCTCACTGGTAGGTGAAATGCAACCTCTCTGTAAAGAGGGGGCCTCACAGATCACTGCTTTCTCTTCTCATGTATCTATTAGATGCTTTCCAAAACGTTCATCAGCTTCAACATGGGGTAAAGCACTGAATTCATTTAAAATCTGGGATTTGCCAATGGAGATTGGTAGTGTGAGCCACAAGGTCTATCATTCAATATAATACAAATGCACTCATACTTCATCACTGATTCAGACCCAGGGCAGCCTGTCCCTATGGCTGGGAAATGAGAACAATACTTTGGTAACTGTTATGAGGGCAGGTGTGCAGACCTAATGAGCTGATGTTTCTTTGCACTTCTGTTTGAGGTATCCATCATGTGAGAGGATGATGTTTGTATGTTAGAGGATGTTGTGCACAGTTTAATCTAAGTATATAGGGACTGATGTTAGCCAACTCCCATAAATCATCTCCTTTTGTGTTGTTCAAAGAAGAGGAGAATGTCTCCTCTTAAAACTGATTTGCCACACCACACTTCTGCCAGCTATCTTTCACAACATCTGTCACTTCCACAGCTTAACTCACACTTCTTCAAAGAGATCTGGAACCATTAATCTAAAATAGCCAGGCAACATCTGTCTTCCCAGTGCCTCTCTCTCCCTGACTTTCCCTTCCAGTTTTTTTTCTGTCTTATTTCCCTACAACAGAGTATAAACTCCATGAGAACTGGAGCCTAAAACTATTGTTCCAATTAAGATGAGTTTGCTCTGCTGTTCATGGAAATTCATCAACCAGATAAGAACTCATTTTTTTTTCACAGTGAAGTTGATCAGAAGTAAGAAGTCTAGGGCTGATAAGGAGAATCCAAGACCCTCAAGGGGCTCAGGTTCTTTCAAACTTTTAAATTTGCCTTCAGCGAATTTTAACGTCAATGTTCAGTCATGGCTTCTGTTTTACAATGAGTAGCAAGAAAAACTAGGTGAAAAGAAGCAAAGTCCTTCTTGCCTTAAATATACTTCTGCTTATATCTCACTGGCCTATACTAAATCACATTGTCATATTTTCTGCAAGGGAGGCTAGGAAATGTAGTCTTTGTTTCTGAACTGGTTCAGACAAAAAACAGGGATTTTATTATTAAAGAAGATAGGAAAAACTAATACCAGAATGCAATTAGCAGGCTCAGACACATTTCTCCTATTTGCTGCTTTATAATTAAGACCTGGCCAATGATTGCCAATTAAAAAGGCTCAAAAGCCATCTGTTGGATGAAAATAAGTTAATGAATTGCTTTCCTCAGCTTAACACTCAAAGATTTTCCACTGCTGGCAGGATGAAGACCCAAAACATCAACAGGGCCTCCAAAGACTGGTATGACCTGTATCCTATATACCCCTCCAGTGTTCCCACTCTCTTTCAGCTTCCACTGTGCTGACTTTCCTCAATTCCTAAAGAGCAATATTGAATAGGAACCTGGAATGTCAGGTCCATGAATCAAGGCAAATTGGAAGTGGTCAAACAAGAAATGGCAAGGGTGAACGTCGACATTCTAGGAATCAGAGAACTAAAATGGACTGGAATGGGTGAATTTAACTCAGATGACCATTATATCTACTACTGTGGGAAGGAATCCCTCAGAAGAAATGGAGTAGCCATCATGGTCAACAAAAGAATCCAAAATGTAGTACTTGGATGCAATCTCAAAAATGACAGAATGATCTCTGTTCGTCTCCAAGGCAAACCATCCAATATCACAGTTATCCAAGTCTATGCCCCAACCAGTAACGCTGAAGAGGCTGAAGTGAATGGTTTTATGAAGACCTACAAGACCTTTTAGAACTAACACCCAAAAAAGATATCCTTTTCATTATAGGGGACTGGAATGCAAAAGTAGGAAGTCAAAAAACACCTGGAATAACAGGCAAATTTGGCCTTGGAATGTGGAATGAAGCAGGGCAAAGACTAATAGAGTTTTGCCAAGAAAATGCACTGGTCATAGCAAACACCCTCTTCCAACAACACAAGAGACTCTACACATGGACATCACCAGATGGTCAACACCGAAATCAGATTGATTATATTTTATGCAGCCAAAGCTCTATACAGTCAACAAAAACAAGACCAGGAGCTGACTGTGGCTCAGATCATGAATTCCTTATTACTAAATTCAGACTTAAATTGAAGAAAGTATGGAAAACCGCTAGACCATTCAGGTATGACCTAAATCAAATCCCTTATGATTGTACAGTGGAAGTGAGAAATAGATTTAAGGGCCTAGATCTGATAGATAGAGTGCCTGATGAACTATGGAATGAGGTTCATAACACTGTACAGGAGACAGGGATCAAGACCATCCCCATGGAAAAGAAATGCAAAAAAGCAAAATGGCTGTCTGGGGAGGCCTTACAAATAGCTGTGAAAAGAAGAGAGGTAAAAAGCAAAGGAGAAAAGGAAAGATATAAGCATCTGAATGCAGAGTTCCAAAGAATAGCAAGAAGAGATAAGAAAGCCTTCTTCAGCAATCAATGCAAAGAAACAGAATGGGAAAGACTAGAGATCTCTTCAAGAAAATTAGAGATACCAAGGGAACATTTCATGCAAGTATGGGCTCAATAAAGGACAGAAATGGTCTGGACCTAACAGAAGCAGAAGATATTAAAAAGAGGTGGCAAGAATACACAGGAGAACTGTACAAAAAAGATCTTCATGACCCAGATAATCATGATGATGTGATCAATAATCTAGAACCAGACATTTTGGAAAGTGAAGTCAAGTGGGCCTTAGAAATCATCACTACGAACAAAGCTAGTGGCGGTGATGGAATTCCAGTTGAGCTGTTTCAAATCCTGAAAGATGATGCTGTGAAAGTGCTGCACTCAGTATGCCAGCAAATTTGGAAAACTCAGCAGTGACCACAGGACTGGAAAAGGTCAGTTTTCATTCCAATTCCAAAGAAAGGCAATGCCAAAGAATGCTCAAACTACCACACAATTGCACTCATCTCACACGCTAGTAAAGTAATGCTCAAAATTCTCCAAGCCAGGCTTCAGCAATACGTAAACCATGAACTCCCTGATGTTCAAGCTGGTTTTGGAAAAGGCAGAGGAACCAGAGATCAAATTGCCAACATCAGCTGGATCATGGAAAAAGCAAGAGAGTTCCAGAAAAACATCTATTTCTGCTTTATTGACTATGCCAAAGCCTTTGACTGTGTGGATCACAATAAACTGTGGAAAATTCTGAAAGAGATGGGAATACCAGACCACCTGACCAGCCTCTTGAGAAATCTGTATGCAGGTCAGGAAGCAACAGTTAGAACTGGACATGGAACAACAGACTGGTTCCAAATAGGAAAAGGAGTAAGTCAAGGCTGTATATTGTCACCCTGCTTAATTAACTTAGATGCAGAGTACATCATGAGAAATGCTGGACTGGAAGAAACACAAGCTGGAATCAAGATTGCCGGGAAAAATATCAATAACCTCAGATATGCAGATGACACCACCTTTATGGCAGAAAATGAAGAGGAGCTAAAAAGCCTCTTGATGAAAGTGAAAGAGGAGAGTGAAAAAGTTGGCTTAAAGCTCAACATTCAGAAAATGAAGATCATGGCATCTGGTCCCATCACTTCATGGGAAATAGATGGGGAAACAGTGGAAACAGTGTCAGACTTTATTTTGGGGGGCTCCAAAATCACTGCAGATGGTGACTGCAGCCATGAAACTAAAAGATGCTTACTCCTTGGAAGAAAAGTTATGACCAACCTAGAGAGCATATTCAAAAGCAGAGACATTACTTTGCCAACTAAGGTCCGTCTAGTCAAGGCTATGGTTTTTCCTGTGGTCATGTATGGATGTGAGAGTTGGACTGTGAAGAAGGCTGAGCACCAAAGAATTGATGCTTTTGAACTGTGGTGTTGGAGAAGACTCTTGAGAGTCCCTTGGACTGCAAGGAGATCCAACCAGTCCATTCTGAAGGAGGTCAGCCCTGGGATTTCTTTGGAAGGAATGATGCTAAAGCTGAAACTCCAGTACTTGGCCACCTCATGCGAAGAGTTGACTCATTGGAAAAGACTCTGATGCTGGGAGGGATTGGGGGCAGGAGGAGAAGGGGACGACCGAGGATAAGATGGCTCGATGGTGTCATGGACTTGATGGACGTGAGTCTGAGTGAACTCCGGGAGATGGTGATGAACAGGGAGGCCTGGCATGCTGCGATTCATGGGGTCACAAATAGTCGGACATGACTGAGCTACTTAAGTGAACTGAATATTCCAGGTTCTCTCCAGGTCACTACACATGCTATTCCCTTTGTGTGAGATATTCTTCTCCACTCTATTCATCTAGGTATTTCCTAGTGTTATTGTGTTCCTTTTGCTATCCCCAATTCCTGGGAAAGTACCCAGATTATAGGAAATACTCAATAACTATCCTTTGATTGACTGAATTTAAAATGGGCTTCCTTCAGGGAGGACTCTCTTACTCTCTAGACCAAGCTGGGTTCCCTAATATATACTCCATGTCACTCTGAACTTTCCCTTTGTGATAGTATATACTCTTAAAATTATTTACTTAACTATTAACAATTATTTATTAAATATCTACTGTCCCACCTTGGATAAAAATCCTAGAGGTCAAGAATTACATCTATCTCATTCTCTTTTATATCCAAAGAGCCTAGAAAAGTGTGTGGCACATAGTGGGTGCTTTGTAAACATTTGTTGACTATGGATGAATGTCTAACTTGTATAAGCTATTATATGTATGTATGCTATATTTACATATAAGCTTTTGCTGAATCAATTAAAACAATTAATCCTTGTTATCATGGAACTGATGTTCTAAGACAGACACATGAGCATAAATGTACATTCAGAAAAAGACTATACAATGATACTGGTATCACATTCAGACTAATTTCATTCACTGCCTGTTGATAAGTGAAGCAACAGGGGTCTCACTTCTTGTGTGTGCTTGAACTCATACAAGGAGATGACCTTGAGAACTTAGTGCTTAGCTTTGTGTCTATGAAAGGGGCATGGAAGACTTTAGAAAAGAGCTCAGATTCCACATGAAAGGAAAAAAAAATCAGTCTCTTCATGTCGACAAGACATGAGATTCAAGATATTTAGCTTCCTGGATTTGCTAAGGCTCCTGTCTGTTTCTGCCTTGGATAATTCTATATATCATGGGCTCCTCTTCAAAAGCTGTGATACATCTCAGCAATCATGGTCATGGGTATACCTTTGCTGACTGGGTCCACATATTTATGACAAATGCAACATGCTGTGATAAAGGCATTGTTAAAAGCAGTAGATGGTAAATATTTCACAGTGTCTTCAATTAGCTACTTTCAAGAATTTGTGAATTCCTGATTTATTAGGGAAGTTGGCCTTATTTCATTTCTGTTCCTCTAACAATAATTTAAAACCCTGATGAAATTCAAATTATAATTTAGATGACTATTTAGAGGACTATAATTAACGAACTATCTGGAAAAGCTCAGCATGACTCTGCCTTCGCAGGAAACAAAAATGTCAGCTGAATGGTAGATGTTTTAATTTTTTACATTAGCACATCCATTTGGCTTCTAATGAGGATTTAGTGCCAGTGAATTCTTTTCCTGCTCCAAATTTGCACAGGTATGCATTTCATCTCAAAACAGAATCCAAGAGTCTATACTTTATGATATTTTTCTCCTGATAACTCAAGAAGTTGTGGTCAGGACAATATGAACCAACTACCTCAACAACCTACTCACCTCTCCATGGTAGATGATCTGCAAAAATGCCCCCCTCAATTCCACCTATGCTGCTCCTCCCACCAGGAGGTAGAGCATATTTCACCTTCTCTTGAAACTAGGGTGACCTCATGACTCTCTTTGGCCATATAATGCAGCCAATGTATTTTTGGACCTAGACTATAAGGGACTTGGCAGGTTCTGTATTTGCACTCTTGAGATCCAGCCACCATGTTAAAAAGTTTGGACTAGACTTTTGAATGATGAGAGACAAGAGGGAGAGTCTGTCAACCCTGGGCTGTTCCTGTTCCATTCATCCCTATCCCTGAAGCCCTAGGCATGTGAATGAGGCCATTGCGGCTCCTCAACCTCCAGTCAAACCCTTGCCTCCCTGCAGGCCAGCACCATATGGAGCAGAGATGAGCCATCCATGTCGAGTTCTAGCCAACGTGTGAGCAAATAAGTGGTTATGATTATTTTAAAACTCTAAGTTGTGAGGTGGGTTATTACACAGCCATAGACAACCAAAACTGATGAGGAAACAGGATCACAAAGGGCCATGATAGCTAATCAAGCAGCAAAACTTAAGATTTGAACCCAGGCTACTCAGCATCAGAAGTCACACCTTCAACCACTATTCTTTGTTGACTGTTTTGATATAAACAAAAGCAAAGCAGAATGAAAGGGTAGATCAAAGCTGCAGTCTAAGAGATGGGTACAAATAAAGGAAGGGGAAAAGGAAACAAAACTAAAAATATCAGGCCAAGGATATGAGGTAATAGAGGCAAGGAAGTGTAAAAGAAACAGAATGGTTTCCAACACGTATTTTTGCCTTTTAACCCCTGTCTGAAGCAAGACACATTTACGTTGGTCTCCACACACATATAGAATACTTTGTGAGTCCCGTATACAATCCCTTGTGAGGAAAGCAGCTAAGAGCTTCAACTTTGAGTTAACTCTCAAGCTCCCCTGGTGGCTCAGATGGTAAAGAATCTGCCTGCAATGCAGGAGACCTGGGCTCTATCCCTGGGTCAGGAAGAGCCCCTGGAGAAGGGAATGGCTATCCACTCCAGTATTCTTTAACTCTCAAGCTTTCCTGGTGGCTCAGACGGTAAAGAATCTGCCTGTAATGCAGGAAACACGGGTTCGACCTCTGGGTTGAGAAGATCCCCTGGAAAAGAAATTGGCAACCCACTCCAGTATTCTTGTCTGGGAAATCCCATGGACAGAGGAGCCTAGTGGGCTATAGTCCATGGGGTCACAACAGAGTCATATGCGATTTAGTGACTAAACAACAACAACTCAACCCTCTACCCTACCTTTGTGTTCTGGTTGTATCACTTAACATCTGTGAGCCCTAGTCTATCCATCTGTAAAATGGATACAACAGTTTGGTCTAACTCATAATTTGTTGCAAGGATTAATCAAATAATACATTTATTCATAGTTAAATCTCAATAAATGAGAGATACTATTTTGATGGAAATCTACTCTACAAGGTGGCCCAGAGATCTTCCTCCTTATGTCTTTGACACTACACTTTGTTTCATTTGATTTCAAGTCTTCCAAGTTCTATCTCCAGGTCTATGTACAGTGACAGCTACCAGATGTTGGTTCCCCTACAACACTGTAGGCTATTTCCTGCTTAGGCACACACTGCTAAGCTGCCATGCCTATTTGGCTAACAGATTTGGGAAGCTCTGTTTTAAGGTTCCATTGATGGTCATACCTGAAATCCCTCTTTCTAACCCAGAATCTCATTTGTATCTCTCATTATATTAAACAGTAAATAAATTACCACCTGATTGAGGCAAAAGCTCTTTCAAAAGCTCTTTCCCTTTTCTTTCTTTTCTTAGCATCAATCTTTGTGGCCAGTCAGGTCATTTTTTAAATGACATCTAAGCTCTCTGCTCTCATGGGCTCTGATACAGTCTGCTCTCTCTCTCGGCCTATAATGCCCCAGTCTTCTCCCACTCTTCCCATTATCTCAAAATCCCCAACCACTAGAGTGATACCAACAAGCCAACAATCCACTTGGCTGCCAGACCTCTTCCAAGCACTCATTAATTTGGCTGGTCTGAGAGCAATAAGCTTTACCACCTGATGTAATTCCTTTCCTTCCCTTTTCATTTTCTAGGCAAGGTGCCCGTACCTTGGAGTGGCCATGATGGATTGGTTTTTAGTTTAATGTATTCCAGCCTGCATAAAGAAAGCACGAGAAGCTCACTTCCCATGATGAATGTACTGATCCACTCCCCTAGAGCCTTCGTTTGTGCTCCTAATCACACACAGAAAGATCTGCCCATGAGGTGCAATGCTGGCAGCCACCACGTTCAACCTGGGGTGCTATTCCCACTCTGAACTTCTTCAGACTCATCATGGAGCTTCACCCTCTGGTGAAGACACCCTGGAAACCATCCCTCACCTTAAGTTCCACCGTGAGTTTTGTATCTTTGCCTTCTTCTTGTGGTTCCATGAGAAAATTTTTTAGAAGAAACATAGAGTACACTCTCAGAGATTTTGCCCAATCAAATGATAATGCCTCAGATTTCCAGAAGGAAGCAATAATTCAAACATAAAGCATCAGTGCCGGAAATACTGGTAGCACTTCCAGAGGGTTTCCATAGAGACAAAAAAGGACATTTCACTCATAAAAGGAAAGGGGAACAAAGTCCAGTGACATCTGCTCACTCTGAAAATTTGAAAAACAACAGATGAAAAGACAAATCAGAAGTCTCCTCACAAACCTATTTGCCTAAAATAGATGAGAAAAATAGAGACCCAGTTAAAGCTGACCCAACCCTGTCAGCTATTAGAGAGTAACAAGGAGATCTGATGAAAGCATCAAAAAAAAAAAAAAAAAACCAAAGATATTTTTGTTCCAAAGCCTTTTTCCATAATTTTATTACAAAACACACAAAAATTATAGAGTAGGTCTGGAGGAGTGGTGCTTTAGAGGAGGTGATGGGAGTAGTTCTGACAAATGGGCTGTGAGGAGATGTGCATTTAAAGCCTGGGGAATGATGACCCCTTTTCCTCCAGCTTCCTCTCCTGTTCCTGGAAGTTGCATTAAAGGGACAATGTCATAAGACTGAGGTCACCTAGATTACCACGAAGCCAGTGAATGGAGAGTAGTTGCTCTGGGGAGTTACCTGACTCTCGGCAGATTTTAATGAGAAATAAAGCTTTGTCAGATTGAGCATCAAAGTTTTGGGGGACTTGTCAGTGCAGCATGGCCCATCCAAATCAGTGTAATACTTAGGAGTTAAATGCTCTTATCAAGCCCATTTTTTCTTCACTTTTTATTTTTTAATTTTTATTATTTTTTAAATTTATTTATTTTAGCTGGAGGCTAGTTCAGTTCAGTTCAGTTCAGTTCAGTCGCTCAGTCATGTCCGACTCTTTGCGACCCCATGAATCGCAGGCCTCCCTGTCCATCACCATCTCCCAGAGTTCACTCAGACTCACATCCATCGAGTCCATGATGCCATTCAGCCATCTACTTTACAATATTGTAGTGGTTTTAGCCATACACTGATATGAATCAGCCATGGGTTTACATGTGTTCCCCATCCTGAACCCCCCTCCCATCTCCCTCTCCATTCCACCCCTCAGGGTCATCCCAGTGCACCAGCCCTGAGCACCCTGTCTCATGCATCAAACCTGGATTGGCAATCTATTTCACATATAATAATGTACATGTTTCAGTGCTATTCTCTCAAGTCTTCCCACCCTCACTTTCTCCTACAGAGTCCAAAAGACTGTTCTATACATCTGTGTCTCTTTTGCTGTCTTGCATATAGGGTTATCGTTACCATCTTTCTAAATTCCATATATATGTGTTAGTATACTATATTGGTGTTTTTCTTTCAGAATCAAGCCCATTTTAAAATGAGATTCTACAAAAGACAACACAGAAATACAAAGGATCATAAGAGACTACTATCAGCAATTATATGCCAATAAAATGGACAGCTTGGAAGAAATGGACAAATTCTTAGAAAAGTACAACTTTTCAAAAATGAACCAGGAAGAAATACAAAATCTTAACAGATTCACCACAAGCACAGAGATTGAAACTGTAATCAGAAATCTTCCAGCAAACAAAAGCCCAGATCCAGATGGCTTCACAGCTGAATTCTACCAAAAATTTAGAGAAGAGCTAACACCTATCCTACTCAAACTCTTCCAGAAAATTGCAGAGGAAGGTAAACTTCCAAACTGATTCTATGAGGCCACCATCACCCTAATACCAAAACCTGACAAAGATGTCACAAAAAAGAAAACTAGAGGCCAATATCACTGATAAACATAGATGCAAAACTCCTTAACAAAATTCTAGCATACATCATTACCAAGTGGGTTTTATGCCAGGGATGCAAGTGTTCTTCAGTTCACTTCAGTTCAGTTCAGTCGCTCAGTCATGTCTGACTCTTTGCGACCCCATGAATCGCAACACGCCAGGCCTCCCTGTCCATCACCAACTCCCAAAGTTCACTGAGATTCACGTCCATTGAGTCCATGATGCCATCCAGCCATTTCATCCTCTGTCGTCCCCTCCTCCTGCCTCCAATCCCTCCCAGCATCAAAGTCTTTTCCAATGAGTCAACTCTTCACATGAGGTGGCCAAAGTACTGGAGTTTCAGCTTTAGTATCATTCCCTCCAAAGAAATCCCAGGGCTGATCTCCTTCAGAATGGACTGGTTGGATGTCCTTGCAGCCCAAGGGGCTCTCAAGAGTCTTCTCCAACACCACAGTTCAAAAGCATCAGTCCTTTGGTGCTCAGATTTCTTCACAGTCCAACTCTCACATCCATACATGACTACTGGAAAAATAATAGCCTGGTTCCAAATAGGAAAAGGAGTACGTCAAGGCTGTATATTGTCACCCTGCTTATTTAACTTAGATGCAGAGTACATCATGAGAAACGCTGGACTGGAAGAAACACAAGCTGGAATCAAGATTGCCGGGAGAAATATCAATCACCTCAGATATGCAGATGATACCACTCTTATGGCAGAAACTGAAGAGGAACTAAAAAGCCTCTTGATGAAAGTAAAAGAGGAGAGTGAAAAAGTTGGCTTAAAGCTCAACATTCAGAAACCGAAGATCATGGCAGCTTGTCCCATCACTTCATGGCAAATAGATAGGGAAATAGTGGAAACAGTGTCAGACTTTATTTTTGGGGGCTCCAGAATCACTGTAGATGGTGACTGCAGCCATGAAATTAAAAGATGCTTACTCCTGGGAAGAAAAGTTATGACCAACCTAGATAGCATATTGAAAAGCAGAGACGTTACTTTGCCGACTAAGGTCCATCTAGTCAAAGCTACGGGTTTTCCTGTGGTCATGTATGGATGTGAGAGTTGGACTGTGAAGAAGGCTGAGCGCCAAAGAATTGATGCTTTTGAACTGTGGTGTTGGAGAAGACTCTTGAGAGTTGGACTGCAAGGAGATCCAACCCGTCCATTCTGAAGGAGATCAGCCCTGGGATTTCTTTGGAAGGAATGATGCTAAAGCTGAAACTCCAGTACTTTGACCACCTCATGAGAAGAGTTGATTCATTGGAAAAAACTCTGATGCTGGGAGGGATTGGGGGCAGGAGGAGAAGGGGACAACCGAAGATGAGATGGCTGGATGGCATCATGGACTCGATGGACGTGAGTCTGAATGAACTCCGGGAGATGGTGATGAATAGGGAGGCCTGGCGTGCTGCGATTCATGGGGTCGCAAAGAGTCGGACACGACTGAGCAACTGAACTGAACTGAACTGAACTGACTAGACGGACCTTAGTCGGCAAAGTAATGTCTCTCTTTTGAATATGCTATCTAGGTCAGTCATAACTTTTCTTCCAAGGAATAAGCATCTTAATTTCATGGCTGCAATCACCATCTGCAGTGATTTTAGAGCCCAAAACAATAAAGTCTGACACTGTTTCCACTGTTTCCCCATCTATTTCCCATGAAGTGATGGGACCAGATGCCATGATCTTCGTTTTCTGACTGTTGAGCTTTAAGCCAACTTTTTCACTCTCCTCTTTCACTTTCATCAAGAGGCTTTTTAGTTTCTCTTCACTTTCTGCCATAAGGGTGGTGTCATCTGCATATCTGAGGTTATTGATATTTCTCCCGGCAATCTTGATTCCAGCTTGTGTTTCTTCCAGCCCAGCTTTTCTCATGATGCACACTTTAAAAGGGTGGAAACAGATATTGACCAATAATGCAAGCAGGTCTGTTCAGACCATGACAGCTCATGACTAGAGCAGTGGGCATTTCTTTAATTTCTGTCTATTCAATGCCTGAGAAATTTGGGGAAGATCAAGATTCTGTCTCTGGGTATCATCTTCAGTTCAGTTCAGTTCAGTTCATTCACTCAGTCGTGTCCGACTCTTTGCGACCCCATGAATCGCAGCACGCCAGGCCTCCCTGTCCATCACCATCTCTCAGAGTTCACTCAGACTCAAGTCCATCGAGCCAGTGATGCCATCCAGCCATCTCATCCTCTGTCGTCCCCTTCTCCTCCTGCCCCCAATCCTTCCCAGCTTTAGAGTCTTTTCCAATGAGTCAACTCTTCGCATGAGGTGGCCTAAGTACTGGAGTTTCAGCTTTAGCATCATTCCTTCACAGAAATCCCAGGGTATCATCTTAGGTACAGCTAATGAAGAGGCAAGAACGGATATAGTCCCAAAATCTTCTTGATTTGCCCTCTAATGCCTGTGCTTTCTTACCTGATAAGCCAATACAGGAAAAAGAACAGTGTAAGACTTCAGTCAATGAACCCAGGAATTCTATCAGAAGATTGAGCCATGGAGAGTCAAAAGGAGAATAACAAACACAATGTACTGCAAGGACACTGACTAAGAGGTATTCAGACGAATTACCACCAGGTTTCTTAGACAGCAGCAGCACAAAAGATTTAAGGATTTAGCCTTTAAATATGTGAAGTATGAGCAACATGCACACAGGGCAACTTCCTTACCTTCTGAGGTGATATCAGTATTAATCCAGCATAAGGAAAGGTCAAACTTTGCTTCCATGAATCCAAAGAAACATTCAAGTCTGCAAAAAGAGGAAATGATTGTGGATTAAACAAACAATTTTTTTAAAGACCTCGCTGGTCTTTGGCTTAAGTCTGCATCAATCAATAAATCTAGGGAAAGAAGACAGCTCAGTGAACATGGAATCTAATCCTGCACTCACAGTAGGAGAAAGGATTGGAATGCACAGAGGAAATCTCCCCCCAGTGGTCACACAGATGGAGATCCCAAGCACACATCCTGCTACTCAGCCATCTCTCCACATCATCACGGCGATAGGTGGTGCTCCCCACTCCCATATGCTTCCTTCTCTTCCACCAGGACCACCCATTGTGCAATACCAATGTGTCCTCAGGAGTCTGGAAAACCAAGGTGAGTGCAAAGTCATGTCATCTTCTGCCACCACCTTCCCCTGTCTTCATCTGAACCTGTGGGAAGGGCTATGTCTTGACACCTGCATGGGGATGACAGGTAGAGGACAAAGAGCCATCACCATTAACTGGCAGGCTCTGCCAGGTGAGAAAGGCTGCACGCTTTCCACTGCTTAGCAAGCTCTGCCAGAGGAAGAGGAGAGAAATGGACAACTAGACCACGGCTCATGCCATGCCCGTTTTACAGACAGAGAGCCAAGGAATGGAAGTTAGACTAAAGGGCTCCCAGAATTCAAACCCAGGCCTTCTGATTCCCACTGTAGTGCTCTCCCCATTAGGATAATTTGCTCCCAGTGTTGTAGCCACCTGTTCTGGGAAACAAAATCACTCAGAAGGACAATGCAGACAGTGGAGTGCAGTTTATTATACGGGCAGGCCCAAGGCGGAATCTCCTCTTAGCCAAGGACCCTGACCAGTTTTTCTGAAAACCTTATATACCCTAAGTGTACATGCCCAAACCCACGTCCCCAAATTCCCTGAAACTAGTCTGAACAAAGGAAAAGAAAGATACAATCAAAGTTAACCCCTGATTTATATGCCTTAAGCCTAGATAGTTAACAGTGGGCAATTATCAATAGGCCTCTGGTCATACCCCAATAAGCATAATAGAATGTATGATTCTATTCGGTTACACAGATAAGTAGGGTATTCTTTTAGACAACAGAGAATCGAGGTATGAGCCCTAGGGCTCTTCCATCCAGGGGGCCTGCTTTTCCAGTTGGTATGTCGTTT